>NC_142243.1:84137829-84448916 GCF_052056855.1 Sturnus vulgaris
TTCTACCCATAGTAAACAACTGACACAGTTTGATTAGATTATTATGTGGGTATTTTATCTCCTTCTTTTGTCTTTTGCTTTCTTTTTATAACAATAATATGTAAGTTAAAGAAAAATAATAAATAAGTATTGAAAAAACCCTATATTAAAATCAGATTGCATCACTCTTGTGAGCCTCCAACATACACATACTTAAAAGTTACTAAATGAAGATTTTTTAGGTCTTTTAATGAAAAGAAATGTTAGAAGAGGGGCAAAATTATGCCTTTCCACAATATCTTTATTGACTTTTCAGACCTTATTTACATTAAAAATTTTTGTTTTCTTTTATCCTATGAAAAATTGTTTGAAATTTTGTCAATTCATAAAGTTGATAACAAAGTTTTAATTTGCCTTGATGAAAACACTTCATGGAAGTTGAACAGTTAATTAAAGAAAATGTTTCTTAATATTTTATAAGAAAGCTGAAGAAATCAGGCTTTAAAACTGCTCACTATTGTTGTTTCCATGAGGAGAAGAAAACAACTAAATGTATTTACTTGGTAAATATGTAAGGGATGAGAATAAAAACAAGTTCAGAACATTTTTCTTGACTTATTTCACCCTGGGAATAAGACAAAGATAGTTGATTCATAGAAAAGCTGTAATTACTTGGTCATGAAGCAAAGTACACTTTTCAGAAAAATTATCATAGCAAAATGTTACTATATGCAATTTTCTAAGGAAAGGTAACTATTTTTCTAGGCTTGAGACTGGGAAACAAAGTGTTTTGATAGGAAGCACATTTAAGGTAGGGCTCAGATAACTTGATTTAACTTTGAAACGCATTCTCTTCACTTGAGTGAATGACCCATTTAAAGCATTATCGCTCTGATAATTGTTCTTAGAAACATTGTAGTAGAATTTCTTATGATTTTTTAGTAACCTCTTAAAAAAGAAGGCATGGCATAACACAGCCTGTCACATCTTATATACTGCCATCCACACACTTGTTTTTCCTGTTTCTACTCAGACTCTACTATTACTTTGAATTGTTTATTGCCGTTTGTAAGCACAGAGTGAAAATTCTGGAGCTGTTACAGAAGAAATTCCAGTACTGGAATCAAGTATACAGACATTCACATATACCCCAAAGTGAAGCAACATATTGTCTGCTAGAATAGGCATCTTCTACGAATGGATATTGATAGTTTAACCAACAGATACAGATAATCAGCTTCTGCATGCACACTTCTGCATGAGACAATTTGGAAATTCTATTTAACAAAAATTGTTAGCAATACAGGAAATATGGGGTTGGGGGTAGGAGGAAGAGGTGTTGGCATAAACTAATGCCTGGAATATTTCTCTTGTCAAGAGTAGGGATTGTAGAAGCCTATACAGGTGATTTTACAATCATATAATAAGGGATGTTCCAAGGCAAATCAATGCTTCTTTCAAAGAAGACAAGATTGGATGTCAGGGGTTTTTCAGAAGAGAATTTGACCCTACAGAGCTGATAGAAACACCTTGACATTTTGTTTTCCAAAGAGAACAAAGGAACCACTCCTAAGCCTACTAGCTGGCTGCAGGTTCTGCTTGAAATTCTCTTCTTTGTGTTTGAGTATATAAAAAAAATTATTAACTTCTTGAAGCAAGGAAGATGTCAATGTAAGGAGGCAGCTATGGCAGTAGAATATGAAACCGTGTCTTCTGCACTGAGAGTGGTTTACAGTGCAAGCCAAGAATTTGTCACTTCTGTGGCTGGCTGTGAAAGCTTTGTGATTTCAAGTGGGAAGAACTGAGAATTTAAAATATTATTCTAAAACATGATTCCCTTGAGAATGGAGTTGGTTCTTGCAAATATAAAAGGTTAAACAAAAGTAAATATCTGTGGTTGATTACAAGAGCCAGAAAAACCATTGGTGTTCTTTAAAATCTCAAGCTGCAAATTTGTTATGACATTGGAGAACAATTTTAAATTGTTCTGTCAGGATTTGAAATACAATTTTCTTTAAAGAGAGAACTTTCTTTAGAGACTGATCTAGTTTATTCTTCAGGAAAAAAAATCCTGGCTCTTAATTACTTATAAATAATTGAGCTGATACATGCTTGTAATGCATTTCAGAAGGTGAATTTCAATATTTTATGTATAAGATTCTCACAAGAAAAGAAAGGACTATAACTACAGTTTTAACCCTTCCATTTTGAAGACACATCAGGTGTTAATCTTAGGGATATTCTCATGGTGTATGCTTCCATAATTCAATCAGATAGTAAATGTTAAGATAGCAGGATGTTCACCATTAGATGAAACTGATTCAGTAATTATTTATAGACACATATATTATATGCAGTAATCCTGTCTTCTTGAGCACTGCATAAACAACTTTTAGAATTTCCAGGCCCTTAATACTAGATATGAACACTCTCCTCTGTTTCTCCATTTTTTGCTAATCTTTCTTTTCCTGAAGGTCCCTCATTCAATCTCTTTCATTCCCCTTCACACAAAAGTGTTCCACAATATTAAAAGCTAGCAGAAAGTCTGCTTTTCAAATGTGTTTCTCTATTGGAAAAGAATACTTGCTTACATCTGAAGAGGAACCTATCATTATAATCCAAGTCTATCTTCTGAACCAAAGAAATGTCATAGTGCTTTAAACCAGAGGTCAGCATGACCTGCGTCCCATTTTCAGCTGTACCAGAAGCAGATACTTGTGAAAGGGTAAAAGAACAAAGGAAGTACACAAATATTATCTGTGAAATATACTTACCATCTTCAACAATCTGCAATTCAGTCTGAAGTATTTGTCACCATGAATTTCTAAGTAAAAGATTCTCTGTGGATTTCTTTTCCATCAGTTTATTTGTCCAGTCATTTCATGTCCATGTAAATAAATGTGATATCCACAACAGCGGTGGCAAGTAATTCAACTGCTTAATTACAGGTCAGCTTATTTTACTTGCATTGCAAGTAATCTATCACTTGATAGATTCATTTGATTTTACCTATTTATTTTACTGGAATGGAGAGTGAATAGCTAACACCTTTTCTTTTTCACTAAGTCCCTTTTATCTCTCTTTATTGGCTTTCAAACTAAATTAAAACCAAGTTTATTTAGAAATTTCTTCATATAGCTAAGAATTTCATACATTTAATCAGTCTTACTGACCTTCTGACAAACTTTATGAAGTTAAGGGTCGACCAGACTGCACATGTCATTTTAAGTGTGAAGTCAACAATAGTGTGATAGTTCTCTCAGTTTCATTCTCTTTCTTTCTAGTACTTCCTAACATTAAATATGCCTTTTACCTACAATCTTAAAAAAGGGGAAACAGTCTGAAATAAATGGAGAATTAACACACCCAAAGGATCCTTATTTTCTAATAAGGAATCTTGCCCAGCATGAGAGTCCATAAATTATTCAATGGAATCATCATCAGGGGAACATCTTAAGTTCTTTTTGGTCAACCAAGAGTATTAAGCTGTTCTATTGTACTCAGACAATTTATACTTCTGACTTAAGGCATAAGTAGATATATTGAGGATTGATATCCTAGTGCCTCTGTCATGATCTAATTAGCTGCACAAAAAATTTCCAGCTTAGGAGGCAAGGAAAGGAAGCACCTCCAGATTTCTGCTGCTAATTTACAGAAGAGGTGAATGATTCACTGAAAAAAGTTAAACTCCTCTTAACTCTATTTGCTACAGCCATATTTAGAAGATACTCAATATCATAAGTCCAGTTTCCCCTGGTCCACCCCTTAAAGAGGTAAGAGAGAGCTCTATCTCTGCACACCAGAGTTAGTGAGTCATCTAAATAAATAATATATGGTTATTAAAGACAGTGATAGAAGCATCAGCCTGATGTATCTATCTCACCTTTAACCCCAGTTTGCAGCTCTCAATCTGAAATACATTCTGGACTTGGGTGTAGAGCCAACACCCTTGAACACCTAAGGATGCAACTATGAATTGTTGTACACAAATGAGCTGGCAACTCTTTTTTGTGAAATAGAATAGAAAGCTTTTACTGTTACATAATAATTCTGAGTACAGAACTATCAAAATAAGCAGAAATTATTTTTTTGACTGAGGGAAAAAATTAATCAATGAGCCATCTCTGTTGTAACATATAAGTTATTTTTAATTATCAAACTTAATAACAGTTGCTAAACATGGCATCTGGTATTTTCCTCTGTTAATCAGTACATTAGCATTTAATCTGGTTTTAATCTCATTAATTCAAAGAATATCCTTGTACTTAAAATTGTGTTCTTATGAGCATGTTATATTCAACACGTTTTACCACACCTCTTTCAGTCTGTGTTATCACAGTAGAAGTTCATAAGAGAGCTGATGGTTAAATACCTTTCTATAGCCTGCTCATCAAGACTATGGTGAGAAATATACTGGCTCACACCTGGCAACTGAGAAAATCAAAACTTGCTATTATGAAACTTTGTGACAAATGTGGTTTATCCTCCAAGAATCATGCTATCAATAGAAACAGTTTATTTCTTTTGAGATAGGTATCTATTTTATACTTAGCAAAAGTCTTGGGAAGTGCATCAGTAGGTTCAGCTTATGGACAAGCATTTAAAAAGAGATTGAATTTCTCCTCTCAGTATTTCATCACGTTAGACTTGATAAAAATTTTCTGAGAATACAAGGATTTCCCAAATTGAGACACAATGCAGAATTTTGTGCAGGAAAAACATACAGTTGCTTCAAACCATAAACAAAGTGTACAGAAGATGATAGAATAGGGCCTTACACTCACAGTTTCTATGAGCTAATTCTCGCAACCCTCACCAAGCCTCTTGCGCAATCAAGTAATAAAATAATTGCAGGGTTTTTTTTTTTCACTAGAAACTGTAGTTTCAACCCAGCAGTATGAAAGATGGAAAAGAAAAATTTAGTTCTTGGGCATCTCACTGCTGAATATCCTGAGCTATCATAGGTGATAAGGATTTCATCTACTCTTTGTTCTCTTCCTTTGGGGTTTCTTCTGTCTTAATTGCAGATTAGTTTTCCACCTTGTATGAGTTACTAAGCGAGATTTACCAGCTTCTTTTCTTGTACAGGACAATGTGCTAATTCAGGAATTCAGGAGTTACTTGTACAGCCTATATAGAAGCTTTTTATACCCATAAATTCAAAGTGTACTAAGCAGGATGTAAGTAATATTTGCTTTTTATTTTGAGGACTTAAAATAGCATACCGAAATAGTTAAACAGTGACACTGTATAGCATTTTCTAGCAAAGTTAAGCAGAAGTTTATGCACAACAAATAATAGCAAAGGGTTAAATAGAGGTTTGCAGTACAATTTCACAAACAGGGTACAGAAAAGCATGTGAGTGCAGCAAAATTTGCAAGATAAAAGCAAAGGATGTAGCACAGACATGAGACATATCTTGAGAAAGTCATCCTCTAGAAGCAGTTGGAAAGATATCTGAATGACAGAAGAAGCCTTTGTCTTAAAATGAAGGTAGTCTCTATGGAGACCTGATGAGATCACACCCTTATTTTTGTGAAAAAGGACTATAGAAATGTCAACAATAAATGAGAAAGGATGGGGAAGAAAGATGATGCTCACTCTGCTTCACATTCCTTCCAACCCCATCAAGGACCACAGCCATCAATGCTAAACTACACAGCATGAGCTCCAAGGTACTGTAGATTCACAGCTGTTAAATCTCCATACTCTCTCCACCCTTCTAGACCTGTTTTGACTCTGAGAATCAAAATTATCCACTGTAATTAAGGTGCATTCAAAATTTGAATTTGCACAATAGCGTAACAATATCCTTCAGGTTTATTCTATACTCATTTCCCAATAACTTCAAACATAAACTTAGAATTTTTAATTGCTGCTGATTATTATCCTTGTATAACAGGCCTTTCTATTATAGCCCTAGATCTCACTCTTGAATGAGAATGATGAACTCAGAAAAAATAATTTTATAAATTAATTAGGAATGTTACTCTCTCTTGTGCACGACTTGACATTTCTCAATAAAAAATATCACTTGCCATTTTATATCCAATCACACAGTCTCTTAATGACCTTTTGGGATTCTTAACCATTAACCTATTTTTCACGAACTTAGTTAGCATAATGTTTTAATCAAAACCACCTCAGTAGTCTCTCCCTTTCCTGATAATATTTAATATGTTGAACATTACATCTGCCAGCCAAAGTTCCTGTGCACCGCTTAAGATTACTTCCTTTTACTTTATCAACACTTGATCCTGTTCTCTGCTCTAAACTGCTTTTCACTTGTGCCAAGATTTTCCCTCTGAAAAATAATTGCCTTGACAGAGAAATCTGAAAAATGTGGTCTGGGGAAATTCAGGTAAACATATCATAGCATTGTTAAGGTTGGGAAAGACTTGTAAGATAAGTCTGACCATCAGCCTAACCTGACCTCTGTGTTCACCACTAAACCATGTCCTGACATGTCATGCCCACATGTTTTTTCTGTACTACCATGGATAGTGACTCCACCACTTCTCTTTGGGTATCCTGTTGCAACAGCCTTTTCCACTAAGAAATTTTTCCTAATATCTAATCTAAACTTCATTTGGTGCAATTTGATGCCATGTCCTCTTCTCCTATCACATGTTACTTGGGAAAAGAGGCTGACACTCACCTGACTACAGCCTTCTTTCAGGTAGTTGTGGAGAACAATAGGGTTTAGTGATGGGCTTGGCAATGCTGGGTCAATTCCCTCTGTGAGCCATCATCACAGAGGTTTAAAGAGGCAGAAATTATTGAGATGGAGTGTTGGACCCTCACCAAAAAAGGGAATCTTGTAAAAGAGAAAAAAATGTTGTGACAGTATTATCTGCTATTATACAAAGGCTTCACTACAGCCTTGTTTCTAATGGTTTTTCCCCTTCTCTTTTGCTATATTTCTCCCTACTTTGCTTTAAAGTCAGAGCTTATAATGGCCTGTCAGGAACAAAAGTCCTATTTATACAAAGCTTGGAAAGAGGATAACAGAACAGATGACCATGTTGAAACAAGCATAAAGAGAATGAGGGGAAGTGCAGTGTTTTTCAAAATGGCAAGACAGACAAACACTGGTGACCTTCATACAAACTGTCTCCAAAGTCAGTGCAGTTACACCAGAATGTTTATTTTTAATTTTGTTCTCTAATAAAGCAGCAGCATTTTCCAATTTCAAAAAAGTCATCTCTATTTACTCAGCTGTATTATTGCTATTAATCATTGATAGATTCATACAATGTTTTACAACTAGAGACATATTCTGTACCTAAAAGAGTTCAGGTACAGAAGACAAATCATATACTGATAAACCAACACCTGAGAGAATCAAGAGATATTACAAGAGAAGAAACAAAATATATTTCCAATGAAGTATTTCCAAGAGGGATTAAAAGAGAAGGATGTTTTTCAGTAGAGCAAGGCTTTACTTGGTAATAATTGCCTATCTAGTTCTGTAGTTGACTGAGAAAAGTTTTCTCAGGTCAAAGAAAAATGCTGATAATTATAATTCCAACAAAATCATTATGCTGAATTAACCTGAAGGGAAAACAAATTCCTGTTCAGTCTTATTTCTCGACTTTGTTCTCTTTCCCTGTTTTGTTTCTTAAATACCAGAGAATACTACCTTGACAGTCTCAATTGCATATTATGAAATTAATTATTTCTATTTCAAATTATGTCTTTTTCATTCCACCATGAAAAATTGTCACCATAAAAATGGTCATCTGTCTAGGAATTTCATGAGTTTTTGTTTATTTCCTTGGATTGCATCAGTGTCTTCATCATTTTACACTTTGCCAAGTC
Source organism: Sturnus vulgaris (assembly GCF_052056855.1). Lineage (NCBI taxonomy): Eukaryota > Metazoa > Chordata > Aves > Passeriformes > Sturnidae > Sturnus > Sturnus vulgaris. The sequence goes on from NC_142243.1 coordinate 84,145,630, forward strand.
TTTCATAACATCATTCTAATTTTATTATTTAGGAAAAAAAAATAAAACCAGATAATTAAGTTGGTTGAGGTTTTTTCTTCTTGTTAATTAGAGGAGATGTGAAGCAGACTCAGAGATAAAGTACAAAGGACTTATTAGTTTGGAATTTTAGGACAAGAAGTCAAGAAAATTAAGTGTTTCTATCTAAAACGAAGAAATATGAGAAGCTTGCAATACCATCAAGATATGAACTGTAGTAGAGGCACAAAAGTTTGCATGCAGAAGTACTTTTGCTGACTTTTTTACCCAGAGCTTTCAAGCATGTTAAAAATTCCAGTCATTTGTGGAATACAGAAAATCATCACCCTTTCCTAAAGCAGAAAATTCATTTCTTAGGCCTTTCCTTTTTCCCTCACAGTGTGAGCCACCTGTTCTTAGCAGAACACTTATCTTCTGAAAGTTCTGTAGTCTCTACAAATTTTGAACATAAATTCACACAAAACTTTCCTTGCTCCAAAATCACCTCCCCCCCAAAAAAAAACCCAACACGAAGCAGAGGTAATATATATCTCTGAATAAAAACAGAGATACAAGCATAGATTTTACAGATGTACAGAAAGTAGTTCCTTTAAGGAATCCATCATTCAGTATGGGAAAACGCTATGATCATATAGAGTAGGCCATTAATTGATTCCCTCACTTTTGATTTTTGCAGCAAATGGTGCAAAGTCTGTCAAAAAAAAAGTGTTTCTTATTAAGCACACTTCAAGTTCATTTTTGAAGTAGAGTTTCCACTAATGTAAGCATGGATCTTTTGTGAAAAAACATCTGAATATTACAGTAAGGCAATAATTTTTTTATTGGATAAGCTCAATACTACACTGTCTGAACACTGAGTACTGGAATCACCCTTCAGATATCTTTTATTATTGTAATTTGAGAATAGCTTCATTATAGCACATGTACTCATAAGCATGTTTAATTTTGCAATCAGAAGGGAATGGTTGTAAGATTTAAGGTAATTGAACTATCATTAGAGAAGACAAGACTATGGCTAGCCATCCCTCCTCCATGTTGTTGGTAATAGTGAAGACGATAAAGAAAACTTAAATTAACAATACATTTTCCTTTCTTTAAAATTTTGTGGATAATACTGACTGTTAAAAAAGAACATATCCTATGTCTATTTAGCTAGCATAGACATTAATAAATATCCCTGGGAAACTATAACAGCTGAAATGATTTTTCTGAGTATTTTTGTGGGGTATTTTTTGAGTATTAATGTACTTTGAAAAGCCCTTTTTTTCCTAAAAATAATTAGCTAATTTCAGCGCTAATTTACCTTTGGCCTCTTTTGTCTTCTGTCTACATATTCAAAGCACAGTTCTGTGCTCTTCTTGCAAGGTCTGACCTCACTTCAAGAGATCATGCAATATCTTTTACTCTTGATCTCCACAGTCAGCCAAGCTGGTCTTCTTTCCTACTTCCTTAGGACACAGGGGAATGCTGGTTTATGTGTTTCTCAAAAGTGGTTCTGTGATATTGACCAACATTTGTTGATTCCTAAGCCTTCAAATGCAGATTCCCAGAGTACTCTGCTACATAGTTCTCTGAATAGCTTAAGATTTGCTCTCATGAAATCCAGGATAGCAACTTTTTTGTCCCTTTTCTTCATTCCACTGAAATTTTTAGACTCAAGCATTTCATGATCACTGTGGTCAAGACAGACACCTGCCATCACATACCTATTCTTAAACACAGGCAGTGAATCTATGGGGGCATCTTTTCTAGTTGGTACTTCAGTTACCTGAGGCAAGAAATTATCTCCTATAAACCTGAAATATTTCCAAGACGTGTTTGTCACAGTAGTGTGATATTTCCTGTTGTGTCTGGGAAGCTGATATTTCACATAAGGACAAGGACTACTGATGTTGAAATTTCTCTTAACTGCCCATAAAATAACTCATCAGTGCTTGCATCCTGGCTGGGTGATGGGTATTAAACATCCCCTACTATATCTCCTTTGTTCTCCACCCTCCTAGTACAAGTCATATCATGTAGTGACAGAGCATGGAAGAAAGCCCCAAGAGGAAGAGTAAAACATATCCAAATATTCATTCCCTAAAAATAATTGAGACTGAAGTTCTTTGTTATCTTTTGGATTTTTTCCTCTCCTGCCTATAGTGTTCCAATAATTGCAGTTTTCTGAGTATTCCTTTTCTGGCACCAATCAACTCTAACTTTTAATGTTGAAAACTTCTGTGCTCATTCTCTAAATATTATTTTACACAATATCATGTATAGTTGTACGTTGGGGCAGAAATGTCATATATATGTCATATTATATATATATATATATATATGTCATATGTATATTACTAACTAGTTTAGTACTTTCATTTTGTCAAAATGAAACAGGAGCTTTTTTTCTTTATTGTTTGCTTCTTCTTTTGTTTATTTGACCAGATATTTCACCTTAAAAACAATTAGACTTTAAAACTTTACATGCCCAAAGTATTTTAATGGAAAATTTAGCTATTCAGCTTTCACTTGCACAGATGTGAATGATACGTTCCTTGAATAAATTTCTTCTTATTTTTTGTTCATAAGAACACGAGACCTTTCTACAGTTTTTAAATTCATATATGATTAAAATTATTCTATGAAGTATCCAACTGTTTCTATACTGAGAAAGGGTTTTTTCTAATCTTACCTATAGTATTTTTGCTCTATTTACTTTCCTCAAATTTCTTCAATAACTGAATTTAGACCGTGAATGTTGAGCAACTACCAATTGCATTAAGCAGGAAAATTTCAAAAATTCTCAAAAGCCTCACATTGTTGATAATCATCTTGACAGATACACTAAACTTCTCCAGCAAAAGTAGTAGAAGTCTATCAATATATTAACACTGTATTGATTGGATGAATGACAGTTAGTACCTACTGTACAACTAAAAATAACACAACAAGAAAGACAAGGGAAAAAAAAGGAACTTACGAGTTTTATCCTGAGAGATTTCCTTAAAAGCCTGGTTGCTGGGAAAAGTGGTGGGTGCTGTTATTCATTTTGTGAATCTGCCTCTGACCTTCAGCAGAAAAAAAGGCTTTGGAACAATACTCCTAACAGAAGTTTTGAGATAGCTGATGCTACCCCTCCACCAAATACAGAAAAAGTACCACCCAGTTTTCTAATAAAATATGAGTTTCTTGTCACTTAATTTTAATATCAGAGTAGATCCACATCATAGCCACGCACATACATTATGTAAAGAGTGGGATTGAAATTTTGGCTATCCTGGAGATTGAAAGAGGAACTGTCTTCCTATTTATTAAGTCTAATTGCACAACAGGCATATTGATCTACGGCATGTGGGATTTCTTTGCCCCTTTCAGAATTTTGGGAAAATGTTGTAGAAATTAGAATAATCAATTAATGTGCAAATGAAACACTAAAAATGTCGTAATTAGTCTGATATTATTTATGTGGCAAGTGAGGGTCATATGCCATTGTATACAAGATCATGGAATACCAAATATGTAAAATAGTTGTTGTATATGCTGTATACTAGTCAATATACATAATATACACAATGCATACACAAAGTATATACAATACACATAATACATACATATACATAATACTAGAGAATACATAAGGCTGGAGGAGTATTGAATTTTTTTTAATACAATTTTCTAAGAATGGGAATAGGAAAGCTTGATGTAATGTGGAGAGGGGAAAAAAATTAAAACCCAAAATAAATCCAATGTATTCTAATTTTATGGTAGCATCGTAGATTAAAGAATAAGATTCTTTCACAAGTCTAGCACAATACAGAGTGCAAGACATACCCATCATCTGGGAAACATGTAATGCTTGATTTAGCTGTGAGAAAACTATATAAAAGGCCAAAATATCTATAATGAAACGTTGCTTATAATATTAATTTGACATGGCAGGAGTCAAAAATATTTCACAAAATCTTAAGAACCTTTACAGAATAAGATCATTTTTATGATTTAGCATTGCCATCAGTCTCACCATCAAACCTGAGTTTGCACAGATCATTTCCCAGGTTTTTCAAGTCTACTCATGAGTGTTATATGGCTACAGTTCTAACATCTTATACCTGGAGAAACATTGAAGACTGCATTGCTACTTTGACCTTTTCAGCATTCTGTGATTTGGACAACCACCTCTGTTCTTTACAATTGCATGACCCTGTGAGTAACAGCAAAAATCTCAAAAAGGTCAAGTCAGCCTAGCTAAGTTCAGTTTGACAGAATAGGATAGGCATTCAAACCTAGATACAATATCTACCATAAAAATATTTAAAAGAACCTGTGACTACTACAAGTAGCATCACAGTATGTACCCTGGAGTGTTAAACTAGTTTTAGTTGAAAACAAAATAAAAATTCAAGCCCTAGTCAGTTATTTGCATTCCTAAAGAGAGCCTGTGCTGACCCAGGTAGTGGAATTGTACCCATGGGTTGCACCTTTATAAACAGTTCTTCACCCTGCAAAGGCCTCCTTAATAATAAATGGGGAGAATAAGTTATAAAAAAAAATTGAACACGATGCTGTAAAACAGCTTTTAGGATGAATTTATGTTATTCTGAGATCTAAGCATAGATATTGTAGAACTCTTTCTTAGACTATTAAGCCCATTCTTAGACACTGAATTTCACAATTTCTCTTTTTCTTTCTTTTTTTTTCTTTTTTTTTTTTTTTATGGATCTGTCCCTGACAGACCATATGCAACAAAATCCTTATTCTTCAGTATAACACATTAAAAATATACTTTTAGTCCAGAAGATATAGCTACTGCGACTAGTGAAATGTGAGAGCTTGGCAACTTATACAAAACCATCTTTCTTTAATATTCACTCAAAATTTGAATATCAGTGCTAGAAACTAAGGCTGAAGAAGCCTTATGAACACATTTATCATTCTTGCCATCAATAATGTCTATGTGGACCTTGTAGGTCCCAAAGGCAAATCAACTGTTGTAGGAATTTATTTTTATTTAATAATTGGAGAGATACAGCTGGTATCAGAGTTGAAGAATGAGCCTGAACACTGCCTAAGGATGATTTTCCATGAGAGGAGTCTTTCAAACTACCTCAAAGTTTTTCTGAGAGATAAAAACAATCTATTGATAAGAATGTGAAATGTTGAAGTAGAATGTGCATTTCTTCTTGGTTCTATCTTAGCACAAATATGAGGCAATGTTATCTGTATCAAATCCCTTAAATCTTTGGACAAGATTTCATTGGGCAGTGCTTGTACACGGGAACTCTGTGCCCTGGCAGAGTTTTTAAAGAACTTCTCTCCTATTCTGTGGTACTAGTGAGACCAGGTAAAAAACAATGTAATGATTTATAGTTACATTTTTTCTCTTTCTTTTCTCAATGTGGAGCATAGCTATCATAGTAATGATGCAACAGATTTAAGAATAAAAATTGTTTCAGCTATACTTTCCATATTCTGAAGTTTGGCAGCCACATACCTCAGGCAATGGGAGATTTCTCAGGGTGCCTATCTTAGACGAAATGTGTACCAGCATTTTCCTCCAATTACAGCTATAAGGACATGGGCTCAGATCCTAAGGAACAGCCCAACCAAATCTTGATGATTGCACATTGAACCCAGAGATATGGGGTAAAAGAAGAATTCAGAGACTTCTTTTTTTAAAATGAAGTATAAACAGGTTTTTATGCTAGTTGTTGCAAGTTCTAGCTAACAAAGCTGAGTGGCCTTCTTTCTAGCATGCAAGCTTTTTCTCATTAGGCATTCTCTTACTTCTTAAAGGCATCCTTATTAGATATTAATGCTGATGCACGTTTGTTTGTCTGTTTTCACTTATGGTACATCTATTATATGTTCTGTTTTGTTAAAAATGTATGACTAACCAACAGAGCAAAGAGCTGTGTATTTTGATTGCTTGGATCATACAGATTTCTCTGCAGGGAAGGGACAGTAATTTATATATGAGGCATCAAGGAAGTACATCTGGGAGAAGTTTCTGGAAAGCAGTGAATAGAGAAAGAGGAGGAGAGGAAAAAAAGCTCCCACAGCAACAGAAGAATAGAGCAAAAACAAGAAGCAGACACAAAGAAAGAGCTGTGAGGCTAACAGATGTGCAAGATCAGGCTTTTAAAAACCCTCCAGGGGCAAGTACTTGAAAGTTTATTTCTAATATTTCCAAGATGGATAGCAGTGTTCCATTAGTTATGGCATTAAAAAGAAGAAACTTCTGTTCAGCAGATGTTTCTGCCCTTGATACTTGAAGAAAATAAAATCAATGTTTCACATTACTGCAAACTAATTAAGTGTAAAATTAGAACACAGTTAAGTTTAAGATTAAACTAAGGAGTAGCTAATCTAGAAGACAACTGAGGCATTTAATGATCTTCAGACTAAAATCTCCTATGACTTGGAAAAGACACCATGTTGAACTGTTGGCCTCTCAGTCATGTCCAACTATGTTAATGGTAACATATCCTTGAAAAAACTCAAACAGCAACATTTCTCTTAGCCTTGTGAGAATTGGTGCTTTCATAGTTTCTGTAAATGGTCCCTTTAGAGACTAATTTATCCTATCAGGTTCTTCAAGAAATAATGTATTACTTAAAGTATTTAGTGTGAAACTTGAACAAGTTTTCCTTTACAACGACTCACATGCTTGTAATTGCTTTTTATTAAAAAAAAGAGAACCATCTTCTAAGAGCATCTGTAATGTCGGTCATTTAAAGCCTATTGAGAAAACAGAGCATGTTGCAGGATGATAGAAATGAAGCATAAACAGATATATTAAGACTGGATTTCATCCATTAAGATTTAGATATTTGAAGGTTTTTCTTTTATCCTTTTATAAAAGTCTTCATTTATCATTTAAAAAATGAATTAATGATTTGCAGGAGAAAAATTTGCCTTTGAAGTGACAATTTACAAATATGCTATTTATTAATAGCTGGTAAGGTGGTTATAACAAAAATCACAATTTTTACTGCTGAGTAGAAAACTCAGTATGAAATATCTCCAGCATTTTGAAGAACTTTTCTTTCAGTGAAAGATCTCAACAATGCTTTGTCAAGTTAGTAATTTCCAACAAAACATAAGTAATATATGGGTCCAATGAACTCCTGTAGATCCACTGCATTGCCCCACATATGAACACCCAAATCTAAGATTGCATATCAGAGGAACAGTAGATCTATTTTGTTTACAAGTTGTCTAAATAATCCCTCATAGTCACTGCTTGTGGGAGTAAAGTTTTTCACTAGATGGAAACATACATGTAACAATGCAGTGTAAGCACTCTGTAAAATTCATGCAGCAAAACTTCCAAATCCATAGTGAGAAGTACACTTCTGAGTCTGGCAGGTAATAAAACAGTTTTTATGTAGGACTTTATATGATAGAAGTGGAATGTTGCAGAGTTTAAAATATATGCATAGTTATAGACATTCACAACACATACAGCTTAGAGGACAAAAGGGCAAAACCAGAATATTCTGGTTTGCCATCGAGAGGAGATGTTGACCTTTCTGGAGCAGATCTCTATTTTAAAAAAGTTCAGCTTATAAGCAAAGGAGATCTGGTTGGGGATGTGAAAGTCGAAAGCAGTCTCAACTGCTGTGACCTTGAATTAGTAGATTTCAGAATCCTGGTAAGAAAGGGGAGAGCAAAAATCAAGATTGCAACATTGGACTTAAAGAGAGCAGATTCTGGCCTATTTAAGGATGCACGGGAAACTGTCATGTGAGATAAAGCCTGGAGGGAAGAAGGATGCAAGAAAACTGGGTAAAATTCAAGGATCAACTCTTACAGGTTCATGAGCTGTCCATTCCAATGAGCAAAAGTAAAAACTGCCAGAAGGCCTACATGAATAAGCAAGGACCTCCCAGCAAAACTCACACATAGCAAAGAATAATACAGAAGATAGAAGCAGTAACGAGTAGAGAGACACTGTGTGAGCATGGAGACACACAGTTAGGAAAGCCAACACTCATCTGGAGTTGAATCTGGTGGGGGATGGCAAAGGCAGCAAGAAAGAATTCTATATATAGACAAATAACAAAAGGTGGACGAGGCAAAGCATGAACAGGTTGCTAAATAGGTCAGGAACCCTGTTGGCTCAGGATGCAGGAAAATCTGAGGCACCAAAGATCAGGTTTTTTTCCTCACTTCAGTTTTTAGTAGCAGAGCCAGCCTTCAGAAATCCAGGGACCTGGAGAAAATGAATGACTAACTTGATAAACATCTATGACTCTATTACTTACTATATGAATGCTTAGTAGACGAAGCACTTCCTACACATAGAAGCTGATGGAGAATGGGCTGGATGAGCAGACAGTGAGATTAAACATCTGCCTGGACATAGTCTTGGCCAGCCTGCATTAGGACACTCTGACTAGGGTTTTTTATCAAATTACCTCCAATTGTCCCTGCAAAACTTAATCATTCTTCATGCTGTGAGTTACCTGATCTGAAAACTGAAGGCCTCACATATGTCTTCTGCTGTGAGCAAAGCTGTTGTTCTTTTTCTTTATCATCATCATCATCATCATCATCATCATCATCATCATCATCATCATCATCATCATCTTTTTCAGATTAATCAAACCTATCAAGAATCTCAAATGAAAACCAGAAAACAAACAAACAAACAAACAAACAAAACAAAACAAAACAAAACAAAAACAAACAAAACAAAACAAACAAAAAAAAAATCAGGTCAATATCTGTCTGTTCGGACTCCTAGGTAAAGAATCTGAGACTTTTCAGCACAGTATATGTTCCCAAAAGCTGCCCTATAAAAAAAAGCAGTTGTTTTTTCCTTGTTTTTCTAGTCTTTTTTACATTATTCCTTAAAAAACTTTTCTAATTCCTGTTGTCAATTACATTCTTCCCTCACTCGTAAATACATGTTTTAACTAAAGTATGAAACTGTCTTTTGCCATTCCGTGACTTCTTGATGGAACTATATTAAGAACTCATGCTGTGTGTGTTTGCAATTAAATATTTATTCTGGTTTAATAGCTCTTATAGAAGAAAAATTGTTATGATAGCAGAATGATCTGATGGAGTTAAGGAGTTTAAAACAAAAATGTGTCATAACAAATCTGTATCAAAAAACTAGCAAGAAGCAGTTAGGTAAGTTCAGGTAAGGAGCTTTACAGTGTTGAATCCACAGGTAACATGGCTCTTATTAATGCTGGGATAATTGTAGCAGCTTCCAGAAAAAGACAAAGAATTTCTAATTAAACATATATATAATATGTATCATATATATACATAGTCTGTGCATATATGTATATAGTATAGATAGAAAATAGATAGATACAGATATAGATACAGATATAGATAAAAGAGAGGAGTCAATGCTGCTAAAGAGGTTTTCCTACCAAGATGCATTAAAAATAGGAAAATTAGTGTGGTTCCTTATGCTTCCATTTTCCCATGAGTAGCAAAATCTTCTTGAATGATATCACCATGAAAGGTCTTCTACCAAAGGAGAAGCAACAGAGTATTGTGAGGACCCAAGACACTGATGATATTCTACTCAAAGAGCATGACACAAGGCTGTTACCCTTCGAAACAAACAAATAAAACAAAACAAAACAAAATAAAACAAAACAAAAATTCAAAGAATTTTTCATTTAGAAATAGAAATGAAGACTTACAGAATTTCTTCTCTGATAGGAAACTCGTATCACACCTCTCTGGAGAGACACGCCCAAATAAAGGCTTTTGCTTTGTATGCAGTCTGGTGGGTAATTTGTCTGCAGAATATGCCAGTCTGTGTCACTTCTCCCTGCAAGATCTGTCAATTTGGCCTGAAGCTGGGCAATGGAATGGGCCATTCTTTCTCTCCCATTTTCCTTGTTAGAAGTTTCAGAAAACTTCTGTGTAGGCTGTTAGGAAACATACTCTCTGGTTCAGTATCCTCAGGCTATCGAGTCCAGAAATTCATGTGATCTCCCCTGTTCTGTTTTTTTTCAGCTTGGACTTCACAGCAAGTAGGAAACCGGATTTTATTTTCTGTTTTCCAAGTAAAAAAACTAGCTGCAAGCAAAAGCTTTAAAAAAATAGCATTATCAATATTCTAATTAAACATTCTTAATATTTCTTCACAGCTTAACAAATTTGCAATAGAATAAAAGCATACATCTTTTAATAGTACTAAGCCTTTGTAAAACACTGTGTTGCTTACTAAAAAAAAAAGCTACTTAATTTTTTATTAACTTGAGCAGTGATGATATTCAGTGTGTAAAAACTAGTTGAGTTATACTTCCCATTTTGCCTGGAGGAGCCTGGAAAGATGTCTCTTACATGCTTAGCCATCTTTTAAAGGGAGATGCAAGAAAAGGTATTTCTGAAGTGTTAAGTTAAAAGAAAGCTCAAAGAGTTCAAAAAACCCAATGTGCATCTTAAATATCTAGCTGCACTTTCACTTTTATATTATTCATAAAGCTGGGAAAATCTCATGTAATCCAAGAGTCTAGAACAATTTAGTAAGCTTAAATTGCTTTTACTTACAAGTATCACTGAAAGGATAGCTGTTTCACATTTTTTATAATTTTTTAAATTTTGTTCAATTTATTCATCTCTCCTGAACAGAATGAAAACACTCATAAAATCTGAGTTTATCTTGCCAGTCAGGGATAAATCGTTTCTACACTAAGGAGACAGACAATATTAATCCTGTATTCTTTCCTGTAATGGTTTCCCAAAAGCCCTTTCATTTGCCAGCAGCACGGAGTTTTTGCCTGTAGCAGAGAGCAGCCTCTCTCTACTGTGTAGTGAGGTTGGGAACCTCTGTTTCTGTGTGGCAGCATCTTCAATTCATGGTCAAATGACTGCTTACCTTGTAAATTAAATTTCCACAGTCCATGTGGTTCACATTATAGCTTATTAGTCAAGAAACAATTATGTCATCGTGTGCACCACTGAGCTAGCACAAACAGAGACGCTTATACCCATGGGCTCAGAGCCAGCTCATGAAAAGCAATTGTGTGAATAACACAACTGTATTACAGAGTCAGTGCTTTGTGAAGAGCTGGACACTTACCACTGGCACCAAAGTGATGGAACAACGTGTGCTGTAAGGAAAGGAAGGCTCACTTTTGAAAAGTATGCACTACTTGAATTGATTGAAAAATATGGGGTGAGGGAGGGATAGATATAACTATTTCTCTCAAAACTAATTCTTCTAGAGATTCTTAAATTCAATCAAGATCTTCATGAGTAAGGAATTATGGATATGCTTAGAGATGCTTTGAAACTGGATAATTATGTCCTGCTCTTTTTTTCTCTTTTTTTAGTATCTACTCTTTCAGCAGCACAAGATCAATAAGTCTATACATATATGTGTATGTGTATAGACACAGACATACATATATAAGTGCATATATGCACACACACACATGTATAAATACACACACCCCACCTTTTCAAACCCTCCAGGCACAGTTGCCTTTGCTTTTTCTTTCTGCCCATCTTACTGACATTCAGGTCACTATACAGTGTATATATACCATGTATCTATACATATATATATATTCCTATGCATGTATTCACTCAGAATACATATGAAAATTCATAGCTAAAACATGGTAGAGCGAGAAAATTATGTTGCCTTCTTACAAATAGAGCTTAAAACTTCCAGAAAGAACAGTAAAATCATCCAATAGCAGCAAACAACTTAAACAAATCTTGAAAATTCACATGGGGATCCCTAAGCTTGACAGAGGAGACATACAGTCAAGTAAAATTTGCTCTTAAACCAGACCAAAGACCCCAAGAATGTACCTGTTCCTGGGCTTCCCACAGCAGAAAAATAATTTTTCAAACTGTGAGTTTATTAAGATATCTCTGGGCTTGGTAGAAGAACTTCTAAGTGATCCCCTTAGTCAAGAATCAATCCTAGTTGCAATTGATTGAATTTTCAATAACTTATTTTGAAAAAAAAGTTCATTTTAATAATTCTTGACACCCCTGGTGCCATCTTATCTGGGTGCCAGAATACCCCAGATACATTGGGCATATCTAGTTAGGTCAGTAGCCACTAATATAAAACCAAGGATTAAGAAATTTTTTATGTATCTGTGCTGGCACGTTGGGCTTGCTCATATATGGTTTACATATACATTTTGCCAGCACCAAAAGACTTCAGAAAGTGCCAAAAATATCAATAGTTTCTTTGTCAGAGACATACTTTCACAGTTACTTCAATAATTTCCGAATGGAATAAAGCATTATAACATTTCCATATATAATTTGATTGCTAAGCTTAATTTGAAGACTTATTTTGCAACCTTTTTAATCTTTCAGATATTCTCTAGAATGATGTGGAGAAGGAAAGAAAAACTCCAAATCAACCAAATGAAAGCAAAATCCAAGCAAACAGCAGCTAAAAACCCCATGACTTATTAAAGCTGCAGATCACTGCAGTTTTAACTGTACTGATCTGCCAAATTTTAAATCTGTATTGCATTACTTATATATCAAATTCAGCTCTTCCAGGAAGAGTTTTGCTCTTATAATTAAAAGGTTTCTAAGGAATTATATGAGGTTTTACCATTTCTCAATGAACTTCGAGCAGAAAAATATCACAAAGTATTGTTTCAGAATCCTGAATTTATCTTTTTTCTTCAACATTAAGTAACGGTTCTGCAAGCTCTACCCCTTCTAGGATTATGCTGAAGTCTGAGCAAAGGAGCCCTATAATTATGCATAGGAAGCCTCTCTAACTCAAGGAACAGAGAAGGTTTGATTTTTTGCATAATAAACAAATGAATTTCTCATACTCTCTTTTTCAACCACATATTTGGTCGAGGCAGAAAGTATTTATCTATGTGTCAAAGAATTATGAATACCCAGAAGCACAACACATGCTTTCTTTAGTGAGATCATTATACTTTTTTTTCAGCAAATAGCTATTCACTCTGAAGAATTAATTAGATCTGCATAGAACTTGTCATAGCAAGTGTGTTTTCTCTGCTTCATGGACTGAGCTATCAAATTCTAAACTGAAAATATTCAAAAGACTTTTCAAGCGTTTTACAATCCCCACTGGTTTGTTGTTGTTGATGTTTGTTGTTTTGGGGTTTTTTGTTGTTGTTTTTTAGATTACTTATAAACACAGTACGGGATGGATTTAAGCACAGTGGCCTTCACACTTCCAGATAGCTTATCCATGGCCGATTCTGGAGTCAGAGTAATCCCAGGTTATTTTAATGGATCTTTAGGAAGAGACATCTCAGTGCTGGGTGAAATACTTCTGGTTTTTAACACAATAGCTATTTGAAAGCTAGAGTGATATTTCCTCATTCACAATGCATGAAAGGACAAGCCTTTGCTTCTGGAAAATGCTGTCAAGGGACTCCCAGTCACCAGATTTCAACAAAAATACTTAATTTTACAGCACAGCCAGCAGCTGTGATTCTTATACAAAATAAGGTTTTCTACAATATTTCTCCATAGACTTAAAGGAAACAAAAATGCATTTTGTCTTAAATTAGTGTTACTGAAACATGAATCAGTAAAGCAAGTACTTTTTAGTTGAACTAAAATTTTAGTCAACAGTCCTGTTATAATTTAGAGCTACTGATTACTTCACTATTTTGTAAGGAGAGTTAAGATTTCAAAGCATTATGAATGTGATTTTTCAAAGCTCAACTTCTTATTTTTCTCTTTTAATACAGGTTTAGGTCCTAGGAAGGCAGAATCTTGACTTTCTTTTTTTGGTCTCTAAAATATAGCTGCTTTTGATTCCAAATAGTTTGAAGCAGTAAGAAAAAAAAAATAGTAATGAATCATAAATGTTCAGTGAGCACTGCATACACTGTCTCTCCGGAATGCCTCTGTCACTGTGCTTAAACACCTCAACCAGAGAGGTGTCTGAATTTTAGAAGTTCCACTGCTTAAGATTTTTTTTTCTTAAAGTAATGTTAGATTACTTGCTACCCTTCTTGATTTTACAAAGTAGGTAAGATTGTTAGATATAGATAAATAAGTCTTTAAGCCTGTAAGGTCTGGAATCAGTAAGCAAACTAGTGCCAGGGCTTGCCTTCTGTTCAAGGACAGGTAAGGAATAGAAGACAAAACAAAAAATGTGATTATATCTAAGAAAATGATTGTGCCACATGATACTTCCTGACTGAAGTGTTTTTTGTTTGTTTCTTCCAAGTTATTTTTCTTCTCCACATCTGTTCATTTAACATGTTTAGATTTATTACTGATGATGCTTCCAGAAGACAGATTTCTTGGTGAGTATATGACCAGTAGTATTGCAGCTTCTCTCAAAACACATTTGTCAAGATCGTGACAGGATGCCTGACAATAACAGGGAACTAGACTCACTGACTCTAACAACACACAACACATTTGGTTCAAGTAGATCCCAGGGTGAGGTAATTAAAAAAAACCAAAAAAGACTTAAAACACTTTCAGTTTGGATGGGAAAAAAAAAAAACAGTGAAAATGATGCCTGCAGCAAATTCTGCTAAAAACATCTTGGCTGTAGCTACTCAAGGTACTAACATACATTGGCACTTCTTGTAATACTCTTCTAATGCCAAGTTAAAATCACTTCAAATATTCTGCCATGGCAAAATACTTTCATACATCTCTAAACCAGACTTAAGCATAATCTCTGTACACTCTGGCCACCTAGATTTATACAAAGCATACATTTGTATAGATATAAATACTTCCAGGTTGGCATAAAAAACTGAATTTAAGCTTTAAAAGTAAGACAAGTCATATATAGTAGATAGAAGAAACTTTTCCTCATAGTAAGAAATAATAAGCAAACTGTTAACTTAAATATTTAGATGATCACTATCAGGTACTTCTTGCACTCTGAGAAGGTGAGGATTATACCTGGGCATACTCAAAGGGTATAAGCATTTTTAACAGTAGTGGGAAGAGGAGATAACACTTAAGGAAGAAAGCAAAACCAACTAGTCAACCAAACCAAAACTCCACATGCATTTAATATCCTATCTGAAAACTCCTGTTGCTAGATTTTCATTTTGAATGGAAATGCAAGTAATAAGAAAAAAAAACCTCCTGTGACCAGCTTTCACACAGTGTCTGGCATGTGTGAAATTCTGAGGTGTCTCAGTAGCTTTAACACTTCAAAGCCCTGTTCAGTTTTCTTCAAACAAAAACCTAACCCAACCTAAACTAAACAAACACAGGTGCATTTACCAAGCAGCTAAGCTGTTATTCAGCTTATTTCTATAGTCTGACAGTAAGACTGACACCTTCCCTATCTCAGTTCTTTTGGCTCAATCCAGTCTGCATAATTCAACATCTTAGGAAGTCTTCAAGCAGCTTTGCAAGTTATCAAGCTTCTCTTTCCAACAAACTTTATCAAATAGATTGAAAGCAGTATTGCTGCATGAAGGTTTAATTTACTAGCAGGTGAACAAAAAAAAAAGCCTACTGAGATATCTATTTGTTTACAGAAATAGTGTCAGGTTTTGCCTGTAATGCTATGAACAGCATGTCAAAACTTTGCAATACAGAGATATATTTAGATATGTAGGAGCACACGAAATCTATATCAACTGTAATACTCCAGAAAAGCTATTTTTAGCTTTTGGAAATTATTGCAGTGAGCTTCTTCATGACTTTCAGTTTGGGCTCACTCTCTGACAATTCACCTGTCTAAGCAAACAAGCAGGAGAATCCTTCCTAACTCTACCTAAAATTGGACATTGTTTTTCTTTACAATAAGGTTTGGAAAGCATCGAGGGACTGTAAATTAGTGGCTCAAATAGTTACATAGTACTTGTCATCTCTCATGGAAATTTGAAATATAAAAGGCCTTACTTTGAGCTCCATCATCTTTAACTTCTGCTCTGGCATTAAAGTTATGCTCAGGTTTGGTTTTCTTTTTCCTCATTTGTATACCTTTCATGCAGAAAGGTAAATTAAATTCCAGATTACATAGTATTAAGCATGAGGTATTCAACTGCACTATATCTTCTCTAATGGCTAGAGGCGTATGTCTATAGAGCACATCTAGGTACTGTTTCCATCTTCATAGGTTTCTGGACAATACTACTTTTTGTATTAAATATCTACTGGTAATGGAATGATGAAAAACTACAATCAAGCACTTACACATCCTGTCTTTCCTGAACAACTTTTGCATGCTAATGCATTGAATTAATCCTTTAGAATCCCAGGAATGTTAGAAACAACTCTGATAAACTAGATACATCTAATGATTCTTAGTTGGCCCTACATAACCCTTGTGAGCTAAACCATGTAAGAAAAAGAAAAGAAACGGGAAAAAGAGAACAGTAAGATGTTTGAAGGATAATTTTTTTTTCAATATTTCCTAAGTGTTGTTTAAAGGGGATGAATACATCAGCCAAATCCCTACAGAACTGTTTCATCTTGGCATACAAACGTCCATGTATTTCTTCAGTGCCATTTGAATGGCCCATAGATGTAGAAACAATAATTTATTTTGTTTTCTCTCACAAACACGCTAAGCTATACCCTTGCTCTTGCTTGAAAATTGGTTTTACTTCTAGTTCCATTCAGAAAACCTTCCCAGCACAAACATGTATGTGTGCTAAAGCACAGGTGTCCACACACACACACAGATCCACACATGTACTGCTCTATCAAGCTGCTTTATCACTGCTGAGAAAATAATATCATTAAAATCTCTGAGCACTGGTATTTTGATTATTGTAGAGTGTATTAGTTAGAGGGCGCTGTCTGCAGATAGACATCAAATGAAATAAAGATCTTGGAATGTACCATTGTTCTGAGCTTCAGTACATTTTTTAGTGTTGCAAAAACAGGGCTCAACAGATTCCATCGGTAGATGCAATATGTGCCTGTAAAGTCTGGGGAAAAAAAACCTCTATAGCCATTACAAGTAGTGGCTGTACAAATGTGGAACCATGTCCAAATTATATAATTATTTTTTCTAAAATTTAATAACTGTACCAATTTAATAATTTAGCAAAATACTGGTAAAATTATTGAAGATTATGTACTAATGTAAACCTATAAATCATTAACCATACTTAGAGCTCCTGAAGTTTTAAGGATATCATAGTGCCCCACTACACAGTCCCACTATAATAGGAAATGTTCATGAAATTTTCCAGTAGTTTGAATCATTCCTCTGGTTTAATTTTTCAATTCAACTGCATGCTACAATTGCACTTGCAAAGCTATATTAGGTTCAGGCTGCCAGTGTGAATGCAAGTGTTCTGAGGGTCAAAGAGAATGTTATTCTATAAACATGAACTGGGTAAAAGCTGAAAGACTGAAAAGGTTTTACTGAAAAGGGTTCAACACTTTAAGCACAATCTCTCCCTTTTGTCTTGTGTTTGGATAATTCAAACATCTACTACTGCTGAGGAATATAACTAGATTGGAGACCTTTGATTTATTAAGAAGCTGTTTGTTACAATGATTCTTTTGATTCAAAGACAGTACAAAAATTAAGGTCATTATCATTCTCTGAATGACTTAGGCAGTTTAAACATGGAGTAGAAATTAATTTAAGCAAGTTCTAGGTGATTAGAGAACGACTTCACAGCACTTTGAAACATATTTTGTTGTTAGAAATATTGACCTTATGACAAGGTATTCCAAGAGAAGGAAGAACGATCCATGGTTGGCAGCCACATTCTAATGCCACACTAAATTGCTGGTGGTCTTAAGAGTAGATAGTGCCATACTTGATAAAAGAATGCATTTAAGATCACCTTTGTTTTTCCATGAGCTGTCCTCATGATGAACTTTCATGGTTCTCTACAGTGTGCTGAGTGATACTTGAAACTTCATACTACAAAAGCCATTTTATTTTTAGTGAATAAAAATTCACTGATTATCTTAGTGAATAAGTTTTTCGAATGCTTTTTTGCTAGCACAGGATAGTATTTTATTACATAAATATTAAGAGCAGCTTTTACCAGATAGCTATAGTAGACAAAAGCAACTTTTCTCTAAAAGTTCTGACTGATTTGATTATGCTTAAATCTAAACATTGCTCATTAGCCACTTTCAGCACATTTTTAATCCCTCAGAACACTTACAGATTAATATTAATATTTTGGGAAGCTTTGAGAAAATCAGTTCTTTATCATTTCAACAGGACTTTGGAAGTTTTGTATAAAAATCCCACATATCATTCATGATTTTTCATATCCATGGTTAATGCAGCTATCCTAATTCACAAAACAAATACCTGGAATGAGTAAAATGAAAGAGAGGTTTAAGAGAGGCTCCCAAGGGAGAATTTCTCACTGTAGACCTGATTATCTTAACTTTCATATTCCTTGTGATTCTTTAAGAATTGATAACCACCTGTTATTCCCTTTTGCACTCCAAAATAGTTAAATATGCAAAAGCTTGTATGAGCCATGTTAACGATTGAAAATGACTGATGTTTTCTGAAATAATGGTTGTCTTGTTAGCATCTTCCTCATATTTAAATCAATATTTTTTATTAAAAATTCTAAGTATTGATCTAATGGATTAAAGTATTGAAGAAAATAATTATTGATTTTTTCAAGTTTATTCAGAAGCTGAATGCTGAGGGAAAAGCTCTTTAATGTAAAAAAAGTTTAAAAGTAATACATCTAGGAAGCTGTAAGATAATTTAGTGTCTGAAGTATATTTGTATATTAATAGGCTTTTGTCAACTAAGAGTATTATAATGTACAGAAAAAGTATTTCTCAAGTGCAGGAAACATAATTCCCCAAACTTTAAAAAAAAAACAAACTCTTTTGTTTTCAGGAATTTTTTTTATGGTAGCTATTTAAAATTATTAATATTTAGAATCAGAATGCCCAACAGTAAAATACTAAAAAAATAAAGCCTGGCAAAAATTTATCATGTTGCATTTTCTTCACTTATTAGACTATTTCTGTCTCAACTCACAAGTTTTCTCACCTTTTCTTCTCTGACTCTCTACCCCATTCCTCCTGCAGTGGAGAGAGACAAAGTGACTAGAAGGGTACTTATCGGGGTCAGGGTCAAGGAAAAGAAAAATACATATATACATATAAATATAAATAAATAAATAAATAAATAAATAAATAAATAAATATATATATATATATATATATATACATGCATGCCTCTCTGTATACTTTCATGTATTATCCAAGACTGGATATGGCATTTATTGCCAAGGTCTAGTTTCAATGGTGGTGTTTGGCCATAGGGTGGACTTGATGATCTCAGAGGTCTCTTCCAGCTTTAACAATTTTGTGATTCTCTGACAAGCTTTGAACTTCTATATTTGTACTTTGCTCTCTGAGGCCACAGACTGAAGACAGTTCACCTTCTGAACTTATTTTCCTAAAGCTCCATATTCTATGAAATTTTGAAGCTCAAGATTGAATATTCCACTCATCTGTTTTGTTTAAGTTGCCATTAAGCTTTCTCATGGTAATGGTTATCTGAGAAACTTTAAGGATGGCACAGGAATCATAATTAGAGTTCCAGTGTAAAAACACTCTAGCAGAGTTTCCAGCTGATGACATAACTAGAGAAGAATTAAAATGAAGTCATTCAGACCTCTTTAAGGGCAGAATCACTTCCGTGTTGTAATTAATGGCAGCTTCAATTAACAGTGCCTAAATACCTGAAGAGTTTCTGTTGTGTCAGTTAACAGATTTGCAAGAAGATACCCACATTTTCAACATGCAAAAAATGTTTGTGAAGACAACTGAGTTTTCAACAGTGTCTGTATTTCTTGTAACCACATTCTCACGGTCCTGCTCTTTTAATTATTCTTGGTTCTGATGTAACAGTGAAAAGAAGCATGCACAGCTGATCCTACTAGAATTGTATGAGTAAATATCTAAAATTTTGTTCTGACATCCCAATCAAATAAAGGTGAAATACCTGTTTTGAAATTCCCAGAGAAGCCACAGTAGTGTTTGAAAGAAACCTGAAGTGAGTTAGCTTGAGTGAGATCTATTATCTAGATAAGATATACTTGGCAGTGGATTATTATATTTTACTTCAAATTTACCATATAGTAATATTTCAGAGTTAACTATTTGTTTCCAAATATTTAAGAGGCTTATCATATGTCATATATCTCTATGTTGAATCTCAGTGTTGTCATTGATATTGAAAAAACATATGTTTAAATCTCTATAAAAACTATTACTATAGAAAACCCTTAAAAAAAAAAAAAAGTTAAGCTGATAGCACTAATTTGTATCTATTTTCCTGGTGAAAGATTTTGTTGTCATGTATCCTTTATGTATTTTCAGCTTAATATCACATCTTTTGTTTAAAAGCTTGTATGTTCTGTGCAAATATTTTATACAACATTGCTAAGTTTATCTTTTATTATATTAGATTTTATTTGAAATTTTGTTGCTCCAGTTCTCTTGTAACTCTTGAATGTATCCAATGAATATCTCATAATTTTTAGAAATCCTTCCTTTGAAACCATCCCTCAATTTCTGCCCTCTAAGATGGTGTGCCATAAATACCAAGAGTAATACTGTGAACTGTACTGCATGTCCTAAAATGACACTGATGTTTTCTGTATAACTCTTTGTTATAATTTATTTTGTTTTTGAATCAGTTCTCAGTGTACTTTGGAAGAATGGGAGATTTTCAGGATTATGTGGACAACAAAAATTCAAGGTCTTGAAATCTTTCATTTAGCATTATTCTCAGTGTATTTCACTGCATAGAGTGATGGAGTACATCTGGAGTCAGTGATGTGCAACCCCAGTACCTTAGGATGGATGAAGCATGAAATATTCAGCAAGCCATTGTCTACTTTCCCCACCTGACACACAAGCACTTAAATGTTTAAATCCTGCATACCAGAAAGAAATCTTTATACTATACAGAAGAAAAGTTATTTTTAGATTCTTACTGAGATAAAGAATGTCTGCCCTGTTTAATGCTGTTGCCTTCAGAAAAGTAAATAGAATAAATTGCAAGAGATTATAGACTAGGCAGCAGAGAAAGGGAAAGAAATAAAAGCAGTTCTAGAAGTGCTACTAACGTGCAGAAAAACATAGACTGACAACACTTTTAAAAGGTACTCCTGGGACTGTTTTTGCTTACAATCTGAGAAGAGCTTTGTTACAATATCTTGTCCATCATGCAAGCTGAGCTCAGAATTATCCTCTCAACAGGAATCCCAGGGCCCGCAGTATCACTGAAGCTCTGCCAGGACAGCCTGTGGTGCTTACAGGGAAACTGGTGCTTTATCCTGAAACAAGTTTGAGACCTTTCATTCTGATGTGTCACTGCTAGGTCTCTGAAAAAGCCATGGATTTAGATCAGAAACCATGACTAAGTGGAACTAGAACCCTAAAGATAGTAGAACAAGCTGACCTGGGCTCTCTCCTATATCCGTCTCCTGTGACTCTCTGTCATACGTTACATGCAAATATTTGGTAGCAAAATTTTCTCCTTTCCTCCCACCTAGACACACACAATTATCTTTTTCAACTGATTTAATCATCTTTGTGAGACAAAACCTTGAGTGCAAGTCAAACTACTAGGGTAAATAAAAGGCACCTACATTTCTTCCCAGTATACTGAGAGCTGAAATTTCTATTTTTGCAAGCATTTTGTAATATAATATTAACAAGCCTCGAAATATTTTTTCTACATAAAATTTAGTATTTCAAGAAATAAGAAACATTAAATTCTTTTGGGGTATTGTTCTATTACTCCATAGGCTTTTAGACCAGGTCAGTAGGGAGTTATACCTACAATCCCAACAGCCTGTGGAATAGTTAATTTGTGTGCACTGACTTCACCTAAGGCAGCAGGATACCCTAACACAAGTAGCAAACTCCATGTCTGAGGGTTACATACTCCAGTTACATGCTGCAGTTACAACTCATACAGGTAAGCAGAAGATAACAAAGAAAACTTACTCCTGGCTTATGCACTGCTGAGGCAACCCTTGTCTTCTGCAGTTGATCACCCACAATCCTAAAGCACAAAGTGGTTGCAGTAAAACTACATGACAAATAAGCAACAAGAAAGAGTAAAACATTTCCTGTTACACTTTTGAGATTACAGTAAATTGTCCCCCTAAATACTAATCTCCCAGACTTAATATTCCACCTTTAAGATGATCCTTGTCCTGCTATTAAATTCCTTCGTGAATGGGCAAATAGTATCTTGAAAAATTTAAGCTTTCTTTTTATTATTTCACACAGATGATCGTACTAGCACTCAGCTTACTCATAGGTTAATAATTTTTGTTCTTATTTTCTGTGGAAATCTGTTACCAGTAAACACACGGCTATACTCTACTGAGCATGATTTGGGCTCACACTGTGATTTAAGTATATTAGTGTATCATTTGGCTCAGTCAGAACCCTATGCAATATCAGATAATTTCAAATAAGTAAATTTGGCATTAAATGTTGTACTTTTCACGTGTGGAATTTCTGAAAGAACCCAGACAGTGAGTATTGGACTCTTGACAACATGTTTCTAATAATTTCCACTAGACCCTTCAAGTGCATCTTATCACATTTGGTTAGGTTATAATTCCTGTGACCCATTCTTCTTATTACTCACAAATACACCTAAAGAGACTCAATATCTTTCTCAGTCATTTTTGTGCTGAAGTAGATAAGGTGTTCAAGGACAGGTTGGATGGGGCTCTGAGCAACCTGGTCTAGTGGGAGATGTCCCTGCCCATGGCAGGGGGTTGGAACTAGATAATCTTTAAGGTCTCCTCCATTCCAAACCATTCTATGATGCTGTGATTTTGTTCTTAATATGGGCTCCTTCTCCGATCACCCTAGCATCCAATTACTATTCTTGTTTCAAATTAACCTGGTTTTGAACATACATATTCGGAATACTGAATATTCTAATAAAGGTCTTCTCTGTGTTTCTCATAGTTATTATGTTAAGCCTTCCTATACTGGAGATGTATTTTTCCTGGCAGATATTATAATTATTTTTTTCTAAGTTGTTTCTTATAATGATTCTATAACTGAAAAATATATTTACATCTCTCTCACATTCTATCAGTTTTAACTAATGATTTCTTTCTTTATAATAGAACTTCCCATTATTATTCCATTAATACATACTGAAATTTTGTACTAAGAATTTTATTTCATTTCCTACTAGGAAGCAAGATCTAATTATTCTTGTAGTATTATCTCATGCTTCACAGCACCACCAATACCCACAGATTATAAGCATTCAAGATATTACTGAGTTCAACTGCACATATTTCAGAAAATTTCATTTGGTATAAAGTCATTAAGAAAATAAAACAAAAAATAGTGAATTTATGGTAAACTGGGACCTTCCATGATTCACTTTGGCATAGAGTTTTGCAAGAGACAGTGGCTTCAGTTCCAAACTTTTAGCTGGGTTTCCATTAGCCAATAAATGCACCCTGGCTTTTATTATGGCTTATGTTATTTTCATTACTATGACTGTTGGGAACGATTACAAGACTGAACTGTCTTCCATGAGAATTTGTATTGCTATCCATAGTTCACTGGTACAGCATTATTAGTTTGGAAGTTTGAAAAATTCTGAAAAATATTTTATGTGAATAGTACATGAATATGGCCTGGTGGGCTGATAGTCTCATTTTTCAGTAATTGCTAGATACAGTATTTTTAGATAATTACTTAAACAATTATATTACAAGAGCTCTTTCATGATAACTGTGAGGTTTTTTGATTTTTCAAAGCCACGTCATTTTTAATCATATTTTGTCTGTCAACAGTCAAGAGTTACCAATAAGAACAGAACTAGATTACTAAAACTCTGGTTCTTAGAAGGTTGCAGTATTTCCTAATGCTCAGAAGTGACTAATGATTGTGTCAGTTTGTGTCAGGCTTAAAAAGATGTTTTTCAGGAACGGATCTCCGCATTTATTTAGATATTATGGTCCCAGATGAGAAATCAGAGAGGAAATTCAAAACTCAGTAGTTTCTGAAAATATTTGATTTCATATCGAGAAAAAAATGACTTAAGCTTCAAGTCTGTCTACATGATTTATAATGACAGTGTTAGTCTAGTATCTAAGAAGTTCAACTTCAAATTCTTGCAGTACTTTTATTATTTTTATTTCACTGTATGCTGCTTAATCCAAGCATAACTTAAAATCATAGCTTTTTTCTTTTTTTTTTTTTACTACAAAATCATTGTTTCAAACCCCTTGAAAAGTAGGTTTTAAATCTCATAATTTAGTAGTCATAATGTAGAGAGAATTGAAATTGTTACTATACTCTAATACAGTGAGCATTCTTTCTTTATTTCTACTTCGAATTTATTTTAAATGGAACATTAGTTCAATCACTGAGAGTTAGGAATAGCTGCCTGTTAAGAAAGTTAATAAAATTTTCTTGTTCCTTTGTCTTCAAAATCTTATTGTTTAGTGCAGAGAGAACGAAAAAAAGTTTTAGTAATGGACAACATCTTAGTTTATAATTACTATGCCTTGTAAACAGCACAATGTGAAGTTCATGATCATTTGGACATCACTACTGCTGCATAATGAAATTTAGATAGTGTCAAAGCACTGTTAATGGTGATAAATAACAACACAGGAACTAGGAACTCTGAAGAAGACACAGTTCACAATTTGTAAACTGCCCTATAACTTGAATGGCTTTTGGCAAATTATAAACACTGGCAAAACCCACAGGGCTGAAGTTCTCAAACCGTAGTCTGCAGGATTCACTTCTCATCAAGATTTAAATTGGTTTTTGTAGGCTAAATTGAATTAAGACTGAAAAATATCTTTAAGCTGACACAGAACTTTTTCAAACCAAGCCGCTTAAAACAGGAGAATGTTATTTAAACAAAAGCATCACTTGTAATTTTTTTAATCGTTTGGAATTTATGAGGTTTTGAAAAATTAGTCTAGCAATTATTATGTTAGAGTAATGCAGCTTTTATTTTCACATGGATTCAGCATTTATTTATGAGCAAAAATGTTTATGTTTCTTGTAAATCAATAACTTTAAGGACAACCTCCTTTTTGTGAGGAAATATAGGGAGAAAATTGCCACTGGTTGACAGTTATGCCCATAGTGAACTTCTGTACTGAACTGACCCATTAAACTTTTTATATTAGTATGCTTCTACCATTTCTCCAAGAGACATTACTATGTGACCACAACAACACTGGTTCTGCCAGAAGGAAAAAAGAAAATCTTATTCTGCACTTCTTATACCTTCCCTTTCTTATAGCAGTTTGAAAAATGGTTCAGTTTAAAGTAGTAATAGCGTTGTAGCACTATAAGGATATAAAAGTTCACAATACAGTTTCTCCTCACAAACCTTGCTACAGTTTTTTATTGAAACAATTTTTTTTCTGCTGATTGTTTTTCCTGGTAGATTTCTTGGTCCTTTTCTCACAACGTGGAGTATGCAGGTTAGATTTTTTTAGCGGAGACTGCAGAGTGGGTAGAAAATCCACTTGCTAGAGAAGTGCACTGGTCAGATAATTCTACCTTGGTCAATATATTTCACTGTACTGAGAAGTCCTACCTATGAACCAATCTGGCTCGTTCTTGAAAAAATGAACAGTAAGGTTAGCAAAAAGTCATATCTCTGCATTCTGGACTGGTTCTGGCACAAGTTAATTTAAGTCAGCACAGTCATTGCTGCTTTAATCACCAGATATTTGCCTTTTTTATTTTATACAGTTTCACTATGTACAGCTGTGGATTTGTAGTCTGCATGGCCATTCTAGGCTGAAATCTCCAAAAAACATGTAGCAGTGATATGTATGAAGTGGGAAAGTAGTACATACAAGAAATATACTGATATAGGCATGAATATGTACACATAACTGTAGTTATGTGTACGCAGAATTTTATAATTATATATGAGTATATAGATATAGACTTATGAAAGTGTGTCTAAGAAATTTTGCATAAAGAGTAGTTTTAGATTTTGATATAGAACATGCTCCACATAAAGAAAATACAGATGAATTTCCACATTAAATATAAATTAATACAACCATACTATTATATACAAGTATTTATGAATTTTCATTGATGATGAGAGAGTTTGGAAAGGGGGAATTTTCAGATTAAATGGACACATAACAAAATACTTGGCAGGTAGATCTAACATATTCAAGTCAATGCTTGAAAGTGATGGCACAAAGAGAATAGTAAAAGCTGCTACTTGATGCTAGAGACAGGAGAAGATTTAGGAGTTTATCTTTCTAACAGGATTTTGAGAGCTTAGCACAGTCTTGCTTTTAGGTCAAATATAGAAGCAGGTTTTCATACATAGGGATTTGAAAACAAATTTTATTTGATCTCTGTGAGGAGCTTAAAGAAAACCCTAAAACAAAGTAGTGGAGAACTACCATTTATAGAATATAAATGCTTGAAGTGTCACCTTAATCACTGGCCAAGAGCCCTCTCTATATTTTTGTCCATTCAGTCACATTAACCCTCCTGGTTTTGTTTGATTTTCTTGTAAGTCCAGTATTGCTTCAGAATGTCAGAAAAACCATGTTGAATCCAGCACTGAGACTGACAGCATGGTCAGTCCCACAGTAAGGAGTAGCCACAAACAGGGTCAGGGAGCCTGTGAGTCCCTGGGGCAGGGGGCCCTACACTCCATGGATCCATCATTCTGAGTGCTCCCAGGCTGAGGTTCTGGCCACGTTGTGTACCAGAAATCCCACTGAAAATGGTAGCTGTATGTCCATGCTACCACAACGATGCTCTCTGATGCACGGTGGAAAAAACTTCCAGCTTTGCAAAGCTGAGCCCAGAAACTAGTGGTCATTTCTTGTATAGGACGAGAAAAATGGGAAAATTCCTGTTCTCTCCTATTTTCCTCTCTGAAAGCAAAATCACAGTAAATAAATAATTTGAATTCTCTCCATCTCTCAATATTTTTAGTTTAACATTTGCATCCATTTTCAACCACACCAGTTCCTTAAAAGAATATGAATTATTTTTACCAGTTCTTTATTTATCCAACACTGAATTATTGTAATGTTAACTTTAACCTTTTATTAATATAAGAGATCCTATATTTTATTTTCTCAAAGTAAAATGAGATGAAATACCCACTGATTGCTCTTTCTAGCAGAGGGATGCTATTAAGAATAGTTTCTTGAATTTGTTTCAGCTTAACAAAAAATTACATGCTTTGCAGCACAAAAATGTGTATGATAGCACACAAATTCTATTTCAATTATTTAGCTAGAATAGTTATCTTCTTAATTTTGATTGAAAATATATGGTTTAATAATCTATGTGTTTCTCTGTAAACAGGGTCATACAGTGACGGGGTAAAGCAAGTTTCCACACACCTTTCTCTGTTTAACAAACAGCTTTCTAGCCTACAGTATTTTGTTTGAAAATAATACAGCTTTCAAAAGAAGAGCCTAACAGGACTATTAGTCTGAGGTAATGACACAATTTTAATGTAATCTTAAATGTAATGAGCATCTTTCCTCTTTCTCTGAACAAGGTGCAAATGTCTAAAATGTAGGCTCCCTTGACAGAACTCAGACAGCTGTATCGACCTATCAATTATATGTTGTGATTTTCCAGTTAGTCCAATGAAATTCAATAATATTCTTCATTTTTATTTGCTAGCAGCTTCAGGATGAAACTAGAGACATGATTTAACTTATAATCATATATTTTGTTTGATGAGTTTATTTCTAAAATAGTGGTTATAGGAAAAAGGATTTGCTATGCAATGAGAATCAGGCTGTTTTTTAAGACTTGCCATCTGAGCATGATTGCAAAAGTCAGGACAAAAATATTTAGGAATTAGTCTTGTGGTGTCATGATTAAGCAATTTGGAAGCATGTTCAGGATTAAAATTGATATGAATCTGTGGTCATATACAGGACTACAGTTTCATTGCTCAGCTTGCTTTTTTTCTGCTCAGGATCTCTCATTTCTATTCTGATTTTCTAGAAGATGTATACTGTTACTGGACATAAAGTAGAAAAAAGTAGAAACAGGTAGGCTTCTAAAGAAAGAAAATTTCAAGCTGACAATTTGCAGAGTATTTCAGCTATTTCTGCTCATAGTCTTAGTCATGCCCTTCTGAACTTGGGGTCCAGGATCTCCCACAGCAATGACATCCCACCACAATTGTAGGTAGCTCTGTGGCCTGGAGGTGATAATCTTTCTTTAAAATCTTTCAAAGAAGCCGAACTCAGTTCATGCAGTTCATTCCCATTAGGTTATGCAAGTATGAAACAAACTTTTCTGAGGCGGATTATGCAAGTGAAGCCTTCAGAAAAGTCCACCTTTGGAAATATATACAAGTACAAATTCACTCAGTTTTGTTTGTGCTGTGTGCTGAGATGTGAGCTGAATGTACAGCCAAAACTTTATAAACATGTTACAGATAATTCTATTGCACATATTCCAACCATTACTTTGAAATTTAGAATGATTTTATGGACTTTATTGCCTTTATGATGGTCATTTTAAAATCAATAATAGTTTCGGGGACTGTAGTTTCATATGTGTGCTATAACTACTCTAAACAAATCCTTCTGTCCTTTGGACTGATATTTCCACTATCTTCACTGCATTTTCATGCTTTCTTTTGTGTCTTTTTTTAACATTTCGAAAAACAGTTGTAGGACAAGTTCTTTGCCTGGAATAACAGGTGTGAGGTGCTGAATATGCAGTGGGGGATAGCAAATCACTTGTGGACCTTATCATGTTTCTGTAAGCCAGCTGGTTCTCCCTTTTGCAAGTGGCTTAAAGCTAATTAATCTCAAAAGATATCTTGATAAAAGAGGAGATAAAAAAAAGCCCTGCATGGCACTTTTGATAGCATAAGGTTAAAATGTTTCTGAAAATCATGGGAATTGCATACAATAGATTCGGGGGGTGGAAAGGAAGATTGGGTCTGGTAGGCCTGGGAAAGGGAACTAGGCCCTGGGAACGAATATTGAGCTTTGTTTATTTCTAGATCATGTGAAGCTGCACCTGTGTAATCATCATCTGATAAATGATATGATTGTTAAATGTAGTAATTGTTTGGTAATTGAAAATGATTACTGTTTAATTGTAATAAGAATCATGAGAAAGAATATTTGGGGGGGGCTAATGAAAATTACAAGAATACATGCTTGGATAAGATCAATGTATACAATAGAACAATATGGGTTTAATAATTCATTTATAGTTATATAACAAAAAGGGTATAAAAACATGTTCATCTAGGAGTCAGATTTGGGTCTGCACCCCTGATTCCCAGAGCTCTTCAATAAAGCACCTGCATATAATAATTCTGTGATTATGTGTTTTCAACGCTATCACCTTTAATACATCACAGCAGTGTCACTTCTCTCTTGCCCATGTATATGAAAATGTTGAGTTACTGAAGATCTTCACTGTACTTACAGATTAGTACACACTTGTGATCACAGATGCACTTATTTCTGCAGAAGGGAAAATTATTGTTTATTATGAATTTGCTTCTGATGTATGCCTCAATAGTATGAAAATTAATTAAACAATTGTACATTTCTCCCCTAGAGATAATGTATTAATGACTAAAATATTCTGAAATTTTATAACAGAAATCAAGAGTTATTGTGGTTTAAAGAAAAAAGATCAAATTTGTCCTTGGGCTAGGTTAGCTGTGCTAAGGCAAATAAAGTATAAAGGTTGTTCTTTTCATACAACTATGTCTTCTGAAATAAAACTAAAGTTAGCATTTTGAAACATGTAAACTTAATGTACATTTTATTTCCTGAAACATCCTCAGAAAGGAATTAATAGAAATGTACCATTCATACAAGACAAGGACATAGAGATGTTCTGTGACCACATCTCTACAATATTCTAGTTTTCTGATTAACATTTTAAGCAACTAAAAGGTGAAATTATTGTTCTGTGTATGGTGCTCAGAGTCCCTCGTTCCACAAGTGTTAAAGTTATCCCCAGTGAAGTAACCCTGGCGACTTCACAACGAATGATTTCATCCTGACATTACCATGTGAGACAAGGCCATTATATTGAGATATATTTTATCCACTTTAGACCAAGGGAACGTGAGCTGCATGATGTGCTTAAGATTATGCACGAAAACAGGAATAAGCAAAAATTGAGTTTTCTAAGTTACTTCCAAAAGTTTTAGGCTTAGATGCATTTGAAAAATCTCACAAAGCATCCTGTTTTCGAGCTTAGCTGTTTGAATGCATTTGCAATCTGCTCCTTATCACTGTGAAAAAAAGTTGGTCCTGTAGCTCAACGATAGCTCATGCCACTCAAGATTTTCAAATTGTGCTGCAAAGTAGAAGATGTCCCATTCCATATAATTTCAACTGCTTGCAGAAAATAACAATACTGGTGAGAAAGAAAATAATCTGGAAGCTGGGAACCTGAGGGCTGTCTGGGAAAATGGACAGCTATATTTAAAAATAGCAAGCACCATACATATTTGGGCATTTATGTTTACCAAAAAAAAAAATAGAATAGCAAAAATACTAAATGGTTACTGCGAATAAAGAGTGGATTCAAATCTCATATGCTTTAAAGTGAATTTGCATGATGTGAAAAATATAAGTGGAAAAGACAGATAAGAAATCTTAAGTGAATGTTTTTTCTATTGTATACTTGTTGGCCTGTGATCTCAGATTTGAAATTTTCTCCTCAGGGAATGGAAGCAGTCTTATGTCATTTGCAATCAAAAGTGCATAATGAATTAAAAATAGACAAAATTTGATGAAAACTGTTCAGAAATTATCCGCCACATGATTACCATTGGTCCAAGCTCTTCAGTAACATTATTTTAGTAATAGATGCATTTTCAAAAACCGGCGTGTCTTTTCTTTTGGTTAGTTAGTAACTGAATAAAGGCCAAATTTTAATCACTTACTAACTTATGGACCAGCATCAGTTTGCTCAATTTTAAGAGTGCATTCCAGCAATATGTAGTTTTCTACTGTTTAGTAAAGAAGAAAGATTTAATAAAATAAACAAAGTACAAATTTTTAATATACCCCTGGACAAAAAAGTAAGAAATACTGCTTGAATCAGCTGTATATCTTTCATCTCTATATGCAATAGTGTGCATTTTAGATGTGTACACATTTGTATACATAGTTATGGAACAATATATCTATGAAACAAAAAGAAACAGGCTGTATTTCATTCATGCCATTTTTAATGTTCACATCAGAGTTTTTGTTCTTGTGTTCCCTGCTCAGTTTATTGTGCTGTGGCCGTTACATGCTAAAATATATATAATTGGATTTTGCTTTTCATGTCTTTGCTATTTCTGTGAGATGAGAAGCATCAAAGGAAGCAGTTCCCAGTTTGTTCTTCCTTATCTTCACTTTTTTTTCCTGCTCTGGAACAATGAAATGTGAACCTCTTCAGGGCTTTTGGGCCAGAACAGAAGGTAATAGTTGGGTCTCCTACTGTTTTTGCTATTAGCTGTCTTCCTGCTGGAAGTCTTTTAAGATTTTGAAGGCCTGCTCTCACAGCTCATGAAACTGAGTCCTGAGTATTAATGCCAGCACTGTCCCTGAAATGTTTTTGTTTTTCAAGTCAGCCTCACTGGGAAGAGTGAACTGACAGAACTGCTGTAAATACCTCTGGTAATCATACCTGTCACCCATCTGGATTTAGGCCAGAACAATAAAATAAATATGCGTAAGTGCTAACAGCAAATATGAAGCATAATTTTTGACTACAGGATGTAAGAGTGAATTTTAATTTTTTTTTTTAATGCAGACTACTGCCTGGGAAGCCTCTTAACCTCTTCTGGAGTATAGTAAATTTAGAGCAATGTAAAAGGATTATTTCAAGCCTAGACAATTATGAGTCCTCAATACCAGAAAACATTCTGAACTGCACTGTTAGAATTTTAAATCAAAAGAAATGCCAAAAAAACCCAAGTAAAAATGGATCCATTACATAAAATGGATTTTTGCCTAACTTTAATTAATAATAATTGTAGTCTAATTCATTAAGATTGCGGTGATCCTGATAGGAAAACGTGAGGTAACACACAGAATAGACTCCCTGGATGGCAGTGGGGGAAATCAGGCTTCAGACTGGGAAGGAGCTGTGCAAGGTTAGATGTGAAAGGTTAGGCAGGTGTCTTGTCTCATAGATATATCAGGTTTTAGAAGGCATATGTAGAACTTAGGCAGGAGAAACTATGGGTTCTTCTGACACATGGTGTTGGGGGTCAAGACTGATACTAATTGAGTGTTCTTTTTATGTGTATTGTGTTTTGATGTCAGAAAAGAAGGAAAGATGCTATAATAGCTAAAATAGAGTTGATTACACAAACTTTGTAATTTTGAATTTATCTAGAGGGTTTTTTTATCCTTTTGCTTTTCTTTTAGAGCATGACGCTTTAATTCTGGGGGCATGGAGTATATTCAATTGAATCACTTGATGCTCTGAAGTATTTTCACCTGAAAAATTTCCTTGTGGGTCCATTCAAACTCAGAGTATTCTGTGGATGAAGAGTAAAACCTTTTAATAGTGGGGAAAAGAACCTTCTGTTTTACTCTTTGACATATTCTAAAAATTAGGTATTTTCTTATGAAGAACTTGTTAATTACAAGCATTGCAGTATGGATCTGCCTTTACAAAATTGGTTTTAATTTCATGTCCAATGTCAATTTATGTTTTAAAACTTTAGGAACTTCCATAGTAGGGCACCATTGTGATGAATATTTTTCTCTTTTTGAAACGGTGATGTTATGGAGGGGAGGAACATGAAAGGATGACAAGAGGTCAAGAAAGGTTATGGTGAGGGCAACCCAGACATCTTTCTGAAAAAGACAATGCATCAAGTTATGTATAGCAGGGAGATTTCCATGGCATGTGATTAATGTTGCTGCTGTGACCACTGCCTGCTTCCTCAGCTGCTTCATTTACCATGTATTGCTGGTAAATCACAACTGTCTCTGAGAAAAGTAAACTCCCTCATTAAATAGAGAAGCAGATAAAATTTAAACCTTTATTATTAATAAAATAGTATTTCTAACAATATCAGACTCTTTGGTCAGAGACTCAGCTGCAATAAACAGGAAAATAAAATAAATTAGTCTAAATACAAAATGGTGAACTACATTCTTTAATTCTCAGAGACCCATTATGCATATTCAGATATGGATGAGCTAATAGATAGGTAGGAGTAATTTTTTTTTTGCTTAAGTTGTTTTCCATTCCAACAAGATATAAAATTTCTGCAGAAGGTGTGAAATAGTCACAAGTACACAGTGGTGGAAACTGAAGGGTATCTGATTTCCACTGTTGAAAACAAGATCAATATTCAGTGGATTTTGAAGAAAGTCTCTAATACTGGGGTCAAAATTGTGGAAGTCACAGCTGCAGAGATTTACTAATAGCAATGATTTCACTCCTGTCTCAAGAATTTATATTTTTTTAACTTCTAAAATTATATTTTTAAATCTGATGCTGTAGGAAAGACAAGTCACTTTAACAGAATGGTGGTTTTTAATATATTCAGAAATCTACTACTATGGCCGCAATTTTTAAAAAATTAGTCTGTATGTGTTTTCAGCTCTTTAGGATTTGACTCATCTAACTTGAAACAATTAAAACAAGCAATTAATTTTTATGGTATCTATGTCTATGTTTTCTTAACATCTAAACATTTGCTTTAAAGAAATGCAGAAATGTGGAGAGGTTCAAAGTTAAGATTTTATGTGTGTACATGCATTTAATTTTTATTAACAATTTTGTAAGATAATGGTCATTCTGTAACAATTTAGTTTAGGTCCAGGCCAAGCTAATTAGTTTGCTGATGATTAAATTGAACCTTCAGTGTGACTGCACAAAGGACGAAGCTTCTCAGAAAGAAGTTTTATCACTGTTATAATTCACTTACGTCAGTATTTTTACAATAGAATATGGTGACAAGGGATCCCATGAACACTTGCTAAGAAGCATACACAAGTATGAGGCAAATGTCAGGTGAATACAAGACATGACAGACCCAATGAAGGAATCCCTAGTATTGTTAGTTTGTTTTCTTCAGGAGAGAGTTTCTAAATTGTTTGGTAAAACTGTCAGTTAGGAAATGCATGTTTGGGAAAGAGAAAACTCTTAGAGGAGTACAGCATGATATCTGGCAGGACATGGTATCTGATATACAGGGACTTCTAAATAAATTGTTGTTTCATTAATGCTGAGAAAGACAGAAGAAATTTGATTAATGGTCTTATAGAAGGATTTGAGTCTTATCACGGGATAAAAAGAAATAAAATTTATTTACATCAAGCTGGAATATGTCAAAGAATAGGAATTCATGTTTTTTTAAGGCATGAATTTCACTGAATTCAGACTTTCTATCACTTAAAACAAAATGTTATTGCTATTATTATAACTTGGGATCACGAATACATGATGTATTTAGTTTCTTTCGGTGATCATATGTATACAACTATTACTATATTATTATTTCAACTTTTTTCATTACTGAAGTTAACCCCTGATTATGCATGTATAAGTGTTTAAATTTTTTGTTAATTTTTTTTTATTTCTTATTACCTGCATCACTCAAAATTACTTCAGCAAGGCTTGCAAAGCAATACAGATTTGAAGACAACTAGTGTATTTTGACAAAAAGTATAAATCTAAATACAACTATTTCAACATCTTCCCCTCTAAACTGTTTAAAAAACCAATTTTTTAAATCTTGCTTTTCCATGAGTTAAATATGCTATTGAAGGTCTTCAATTTGTATATACTAGATTCTAGTCCATGGTTCAGTGTAATGTGTACCTCTCTAAATCCGTGTACATATGAGATAATATAATTTTATGCACACACAACTTAGAATAGAATAACAGTCAAAAAATATTATTTGAGAAAAAGTATTCTGGATATAAACCACAATAAAAGGGTTTTTTTTGGACAAGGAAGGTTAAAAACAGATGCTCTTGCTAGCTTGTTACTGGTAGTTGTGTAAAAATATTTTTAAAAGTTACTGTAAGGCTTTGTCAGTATATGAGTAAGAAGAACAGTAGCTAATTCTCCTGCAGGAGAATAGTCTTCTAAGATAAGCATTACAAAGGTCATAACAGTTGTGCAGTTAAAATGCACCTCCTATTAGCATTCCTGGCAATGTTTATCATATCTTTTGAAAATGAAAGGAATGGTTTATATATCAAGTTTAGGAATTAAATCTAAGAAACCTTATATGCAACATGACTCCCTCTTTGTACATGTTCTGGAATTCATAAATTCTCAAGGTTATATCTTTTTCTTTATCTTAAAAAGGAAAGAGCCTAAAAGTAAGTTATTGACCAAAACCAATTTCTCACCTGAAGAGGATGAGGGTTGGAGGACAGGTGGGTTTTATACAAAGTTAGACTTAGCAACTTATTAAGTAAAGTTAGGAGCAGCTGAATTTTGTAGCAGCCTTATAGACAGAACAATTCAGGCTGCTGGAGCTAATTTGATCCTAACAGAGGAACAAAGCTGCCTTCAGGCCATGGTAAGATGTGCTGTATGGCTCAAGAGTCTCTCAAAATCCAAGACTGCAAAGTGAGCCAAAATTCAATTGTTAAGCCTAGCCAGAGCATCTAGGCTTCCATGGTCCCACCTAATTGTAATCCTGAAGTTACAGAGGAGACTAGAGTGCCATCAGATCTGATTTTCACTGTACAATAACAAGCTGTCACTGTTAAAGATATGCTGGAAACAGTGAGGCTTAGAAATTGTAGTCTTTGTATGTATCTGATCAATCTGATGCAACCCTGTGCAAGTACTTGAATTATCTGTAAATGTAGAGCTTGAGCATAGTATATTGATATATTTGCAGTGCTTAATTACCTCACTTTTCTCAGGATTTACCAGTGTGACAATGATCGTGTTGTTTAGTTTTATTTAATATAATTTTTCTCTACTCAAATTCAAACAAACTTTTAAAAGAAAGTGAACTTGTGAATTGTCACATTGCATCAAAAAATGAAACAAATAAATTGTGAAGTATTACTATTGCTGTGTCCTTGGCACAACTTAGTTTACAAGGGGGGTTTTGTGGTGTACATTGGAGGGGGCTACTAAGATGGTACTTAGACTGGCCAGTTGCAAGATACAGTCACAGTGTATTTTGGTGATAGGTGCAATTTATCACAAGTGACCCAAACAAAATTTCTTCTTTCTGTTCTCTATTTAACCTTCTTTCTGTGAATGAAAATGTTGAGGATTACTTGTTTTCAATTTTCAATCCTTGAATTCACATATCGATTGAAAACTAACATCAATTTTCAACTCCTAAATACTTTATATGGTGGCCTATGGTTTTTATATAGTCCGATAAGAATTGAGCTTTTGTCATTTTAAGACTGCTTCTTTTTCCTACGGGTACTTTGTCAATATCTCCAAGTCCTCAAAGAAAACTACCACGAAAAAGAAGCTTCCAGTAGTCAGGAAGCTTGTTTCTATTCAAATATTGTGTTTCTTTTGAAGCAATCTTTTTTCTTTCAAAAATAAACCACCTGAAGTAAACACACTTAGTGTGACAAATGCAGATGTTCATGTATCTATTCCTTTGAGATAAGTTCTGCAGAATTAGTTTGTCCATAATATTGGAAAAATGCAGCTTAGTTGCTAGAGATATAGAGTAATAGTGTTGTTGATCTCATTGGGAAGTGGGAATTTTCTATCTTTGAGTCCACTCAACCTGGAAAAAAGGAGAAATATTATGGCTGTAGGGAACGCAAAGCCAGGCAGAATGCAAGTACTGAGCCACCAGCCAAAGCTCTTATTTTCACTCCTGCCCTTACCAAGTTTCAAGACCTGGTTGATATCCTGGCAATTTTTTTTTTTTTTAATCATGGAACTTTTTATTGTTTGATACTAATATTTGTGAATATTAGTAACTGAAGTGCTGCCCCACAAAGCTGCTGTTTTTATGGATGTAGTGGAATTGTGTGGTTTCTGCGAAGATGGGGGTAGCAGTAATTCCTGATAATATTCACAGGTTGATTTTGAAATGTTGGGGGTAGCTAGCAAGCAGTGTTTGAAGCAATCTGCAAATCCTCTCTCAAGCTTCTGAATTAACTAGTCAAATGTTTGACATATTGACAAAATAAATCCCTGTTTACCTGTTGTCTACCTTGCTCTAAAGACTTCATCACTTTAATTTATGTGTTAGAGCAGTATTTGAGAGATGACTGGTTTTGAAAGGGTAACTGCTAACAGAAGTAGATATCCAAAATACCTTGTTTGTCTTGAAGGAAGGTAAAAGAAGCCTACCTTCAGGAATGGAATTACTTTAGGCTGTCTTATGAAAGAGAGTGCTAATGATCTTATCTGTTCATAGCAAAAAGAAGTTTTAAGAGCCTCATGAATTTCAATATAGAAAATGCAGCCTTGGGGGAGGAATTGCTCTTTGCAACACTATAGGCTGAGAACTGAATGGCTCTGGAGAAATTCTATTGAAAAGGACCTTGGTGCCTTTAGAGAGAGGATGAAAATGAACCGGCAGTGTGTCCTGGCAGGATCAGTGGTCAAAGGCATGTTGGGCTGCATTAAAACCAACCAGCAACTAAGTGGAGAAAACAATTATTTCCCTCTACTTGGCACTCAGTAGACTCTATCCAGAACAGTGTCCAGGTTTGGTGCTGTATCAAAACAATTATATTATGAAAGAATAATTTGTTTAATTTTAGTTTTCATTTAGTGTAAATTTTTTATCTTCTAAGTCCTAATTGAAGCAGTCTGAGATATGGAGGGCTACCACTGGCATCAGTGCTGTGAGGAGGACCATGACACTACTGGTGATATTCCTCAGCCCTGGAAAGTTTTATGGCTTAACTTATTAGTTAAGGCAAGATGTTTTTCAACTTAGTTTAAGAAAAAAAAATAATAAAGGAAAACGGTTTCCATTTATTTTGAAATGTCTGGATAGTTCTTAAATATCTTTTATATCCCATTTGTTAATGATAAATTACAGGTAAAAGGTGAATAGGGACATAACAATGATAGTTTTCCTTTAAAACTAATCTATAACAATGCCTCTGTCTAGAATGCCAATGGTGAAGGAATAGAACTTTAAAAGTTGTGAAATCCTCTTAGTAATTATGAACCAAGTAAATTTGCTTGTCAGGCTTTTCAAATCCAATAATTTATTCTGAGTGCATTCTTCTGAAGTTGCTATATCTGGAGCATGCCTTTTAGATGCAAAAATCACACTTCAGAAATGTATCAGTAGGTCTTTCAGCATGCAATGAGTTAAACAAAATCATTCTACATAATTACAGTTAAGAGTTTAATATGTCTTTCTCATCTGGCCATATGAAAGCTCAGAAGTGCTGAATTCTAGTACAATCTCTCACCTATAAGATCCTGTGTAAGGGATTAATGCCTTCTGTGGATATACCTCAGTAACTTTTTGAAAGAAACTATTGTCTTATTCTGTAAGCATAACTAAAAGTAATTGTGTGCATTCACAATGTAGACAATGCTTGAAGTGTCTGTTTTAACAAAGCAAACAAACAAAAAAAATAGATACCAAAAACCTGCCTTGCTTGTTTTCCAGGTAATCATAGTCATCCTAGCCAGTTCAAGCCAGTTAAAGAAACTGATCTTTCTTCTATGGTTAAATCAAATAAAAATGGGAACTTATCTGTAGTGCAACACTTGATCAATGAATAACACTGCTTAAAATTAATTCATGGCCACCTGTTGGAGCTGCTTTGTGTGGGGAAAATCAGTGCTGAAAGCGATGGTTAATAATCCTTTCAGTTCTTGGAAAGAAGAGCTAAGGAATTTTTACTTCTAATCAGTATCCACTATCTTGTGCTGCTGTCATGAGAGTGCAAGCATGACACGCTTGTCTCCAGACGCAGGATGGTCTGCAGGAGCTGACAGGTAGAACTTTTCCTTTCTTAAACCAGAGAAGTACAAAGCACAGAACATTTTACGAAGCAAATTATTATACTCCTATATTTAGGTACAGATTATATACATATATAAGACTTCAAAGTTTGCTGCTTCTGTAACTGTTTTAATGACAAAACCTCGTCCATGAAATCCTAAAAGTGTGGGAAAGGCTGAAATATTCTGAAATTTTTCATCAATCTTCTGATCTTGTCTTCTAATATTTTTAATATGTAATATATCTTGAAAACTACCACTGCTCCGTTCTCCTTTTTAACCATTTATAGCTTGGATTTTCAGAAAGGTGATGTGAAGTCCTAATTCCTTAATATGAGAATAAACACAAAGGGAGCCACAGACCCCAAGCAATACTTCTTAGACTGAGTTTAAAAAACCTCAGCTCATAATTTTGATTTCCTGATGAAAAATTTCAATATAATACAGTTTTTATATTCGAGGATGTTTTTTGTTTATTTGATTCAGCTACATCCCTACAGTGTTTAAAATTCTGCTGTTCTAGACAGTTTCTGTTGCATCTTGCTGTCAGAATGATTTAGAATTTTACATCTGAAAGAAGATGTACTTACTGCCCCCTAACTGTAAGAAGATTTCCGGGTGCCACTTTTATGCCTTTTATCAAACATTTCATTCTGTTTTCTTTCCATACAAGATTGAGTGTAATTGCCAGGCTTTTAGTTTCAGGAAATTGGATGAAAAGATAACACACAGTCATTTATTGCTCCAGATGTTTGCTTTCTTCCCTGTACAGATGTCTGATATGAACTTATGCTATGACTTATTTTTGGACTTTGAATCTTCAGTAGTTACATAAACTTGGCTCAGTTTAGTCTCTGTATTCTGACAAATAAGTATGAAAGCCAATTTTCATTAGCCTTGTACGAACTTTTCCAGAAATTGCAGATTTCCCTGGAAGTGTTTGGATACTCCTTTATTAAAATATACCAATTTAGGCACCTATTTAAGAAAATAGAACCATTTTAAACATTTGTACTGCTTTTCAGATGTTAAAATTATATTTGTTGCCTAAGTAATCTATTTCACAATTTAGGATCTCTATGCACAGTTTTAATAGTGCCACAGAACTTGCATAGTGGTATATCTGCAAAAAAAAAAAAATGAAATACTTTGAGGTTTTAATTAGCTATTTTAACTGTTCATTCTAACAACTGTAACTTCTGATTTTTCCTTTTTCTGTGTGTTTATTTTGGAATATCCCTTCATTGCTATCCTTATTTTACCAGTCATTTGTTCAACTTTGTGACTAAATTTTATGACACTTGCCCCGTTATTGGATTTTGGTGACTATACATTCCAGAAGTGAAATATATAGAATGCAAACATGAATCTGTTTCAAGAATAAATGGTTTTCTTCCTTGAGTCCATACCTGGATGAATAGCCAGTACCTGAATACTTTCTACAATAAATGGATCCCATAACTTAGGCCAAAG
Organism: Sturnus vulgaris; assembly: GCF_052056855.1. NCBI lineage: Eukaryota > Metazoa > Chordata > Aves > Passeriformes > Sturnidae > Sturnus > Sturnus vulgaris. Next base: position 84,185,950 of record NC_142243.1, read on the forward strand.
TAAATTGACACAACTCTTAAATCAACTCTAGTTCACTTTGTTGTGCTGTTGACTGCCAAACATATACATACACCTAAAGATATATACACACATATTCCAGAAAAGGTTAGGTTTCTTGCCTGAAGTCTTGTGCACATGATTAGCAGATTACAGCACAGTTTTGATATGTGGATTTTAAATCTTAAAGCCAAAAAGGCATTAATACGCTTGTAGAGTCAGGACTGTGACAACGGTCAGAATAATTTCTCTGATCGTAAAGTCACTTGCCAGGGAAAAGAAAATAATCTGACACATCTGTCTCTCACTTGGAATAAATTATTTTTGGAGATGGTGCAGTTTAAGATCTAAGAAGAATAGAGCAAGTAATTCTGGCATGATAAAATAACATAAAACTGCTCTGTTTGTAATCTGTATTTTAGAAGTATTATGAATGTGCAAAAATATTTTTTTTTTTAATTCAGAATTTGGAGCAAAGAAAACAATATTTTTACTAAGAAATAGTAGTTCCAGTTCGTTTGTCATAATCCTGAAAAACCTTATGGCTACTTAAGCATTATGTTTGGTCTACAAAAGAGAGAAAGAGAAAATAAGAATAAAAATTTAAAAATCACTTTTCCAGATTCTTCTGCCAAAAAAATGGAGATTTCAAGTTTTTCCCCTTCCTTCCTATACCTATGTGTGTGCTAGATATATAAAAGAAAAAGAAAAAGCCCTCATAATCATCCTGTGGAATAGAAGTACAAACAACTATTTGTTAAGAATAACTTAACAACTTCCAGATTTTTGCCCGGAAATGTGCAGCTCTTGAGAGCATTTTCCCACATCTTCCTACTGTACAGTATGTGCACATACATACAAAATTACATTTTTTGTTTTCCATTAGAACAAACCAAGCATATATTGTGACACAAGAAGAAGAAAAACACAGTGGTCTGTGAAGTACTTGTTTGACAAAAGGTTAGTATTTCAGTGGAGCAGGTGACAGTCCTTCAAATATATCCTGTCATTGTTGCAGGAGCCACATCAGAGGATCTAAACACAAATATAACAGGAGTAATGATGTGAGGCTTTCTCTTGTTGACATGGAAAAACATATGTCTCTGTTAGAGCAATTCACCTAATTTTAAAATATAATTTAATTGTAGTATTTTCTCTCCTCTAGTTATTTTAACATTTTGGATTACTCTGTGAACTAAGTAATTTAAGATGTTGAGCATATAAATTGAAGCCCATAAGATTGTTATGGTTTTCCTTATTATACCTTCAAGAGTGATTCAGAAAGTTATTTTTATCTTGCTTCCTGAAATTAGTGGTGGCAGGTTTATCATGGTTCCTTAATTAAGGGCCAGCAGAGGAAGAAGATTCCTGAAAGTCAAAAAGCCCCAAGGTCCACTAATAGGACTTCATTCCCGGCTTCGTTAGTATGAAATGTTCAATTGTGTTTTTCATAATCCAAGGTAATGCAAGCTGTTCAAATATTTTGGTCATTTAATACAAATAGTCAGTGAAAATTGAATGCAGCTGGATTCTGAGCATGTTGCCAAGTGTGAATACAGATTATAGTTCCTACCTTAAGGTCTAAGCAAGACTATTAGGCACCTACTGGGAGAACTATACTTTTTCTTTAAAAGGTTTGATTTCTATTAGTTTGGGGTTTTTTTTGTTTTTGGGGGAGATTTTATGGGTAGATTTTTTTTTGGTTTTTTGGTTTTTTTTTTGGAGGAGGTTGTTTTGTTTGTTTTGGTGTTGGTTGGTTGGTTGGTTGGTTGGTTGATTTTTGGATTTTGATTTTATGGCTCTTTGCTGATTCTGAAAACCTAAGAACATTTCCACAAAGTACCAAAATGCTGAAGGTGGTTTGCTGATAATTTAAGGTTTTACCTAAAGGGGTTTTATAGCATACAATTGTTTATAATTCTTGCATTATCACAGAATTGGTCAAGTTGGATAAGACCACAGTGGGTCATTTGATCCAACTTCTACTTGAGCAGGGTCATCCTAGAGCACATGGTACAGGATTGCATCCAGATGGTTCTTGAATATCTCCAGTGAGGGAGATTCTACAGCCCTTCTAGACAGTGTCTTCCAGTGCTTGGTTAGCTGCACATGAAGAAGTTCTTCCTCACATTCAGGTGGAACTTCCTGTGCATCTGTTTCTGCCCGTTGCCTCTTGCTCTTTGGGTTGGCACCACTGAGAAGACCCTCCTGCCATGGTTTCTTTCAGATATGGACAGACATGGATGAGATTCCCTCTCAGCCATCTCCCCTTGAGGCTGAACAGGCCCAGTTGTCCCAGCCTCTCCTTGTAAGAGAGATGTTTTGTGCTCTACTCACCAGAGCTGAGTAGAGAGGCAGGATCACCTCCCTTGAGCTGTTGGCCACACTTTTCCCAATGGCCCCGCCAGGACACCATTGGCCTTCTGGGCCACAAGGGGTATACAAGGCTCAAGAAAAGCTTGTTCACCAGAAACCCCAAGTCCTTTTCTGCAGTGTGCTTTCCACCAGGTCAAAGTTACTTATATGTTATTTGGTATTTTGACGGTGTGATAGACAGAAATATATGTACATGCATAAACCTTTTCTTTGTTAGTGATTTTTGTTTCAGTTTTGGTTTTAGTATTTCTCCCAGTTTGGAGAAATTAATCCTAGCAGACTTGCATTTTTAGGACACTGTTGATATATATAGTCTAAAAAAGGAAAGAATGTATACAGATACTAGCATATTTTATTTTTGAAATATGAACTTCATACTAAACTCAAAAGTATTTTAGCTAGCAATTTCACGAGCATAAGCTTAAAATTATTTATCCTTCTGCACAGCTCACTACATGATTGTGGGCTGCTGTGTTACATATAACATTGTAAATGTTTACTTGAATAAACTTCTTTGGAGTAGCTCTGGTCCCTTTGATATGCTACCATTTTTTACTCTAGCAACTTCTCCAACATAAAGCCTTGCAGTTTTGTCTACATGTCAACTATGATTCAGATTCATAGGGCAAAAGAAAGTTCTTTGTCATCCAGTTGAATGTTGGTGTTTATATTTCAAGATATTGCATAGATGTTGAATGAGTGGTACTCCTTTTCAGTTGTTCGCTTAGCCTACTTTCACTGAGAAAAAAGCTATGTAGCTGTTGTCATTTTCTGAGCTTATCTACATTTAATAATATTTCTTCAACTACAGGAAAGCAAAAGAAGGCAGAGTGCTTGTATTTTACCTTTGGACACCTTCCTCTGATTTATTTCAAGCTGTTTGTGGTGACCTACTTCAAGATTTTTGTTTTCCCGGAGACTGCTTTGAGAAGGTCTATATTTGTAGCTTTGAGACAGATTCTAAGTCTCTGCATTTATAAGAAATGTAGGGACAGCCATACAAATTACAAATCTAAATGATACCTTTATCAACTTTTTTTGAGGTACCTAAAAAAAAAACCAAAAAACAAACAAAAAAACCGCCAACAAATAAAACCTCAAAAAACATCAACAACAAAAAACAAAAAACCAACAAAACACGCAAACAAAACTTGCTGAATTTATCTTGTTTCTTCAATTGGCACATCCACAGTAAAAATCTGGTTTTATGTAATGCTTCAAACATTCCTTTAAAAGTAGTTTTCATGCCTTATGACATGAGACATCATCTTGGTATTTTGAGTATTTTAACTCAAACACTTTTCTTTCTCTACTGGCCTTGATTACAGCCAGCTACTTAAGGCTTTGCTTGAATAAAAATGGGATATATTGCATACATGACTAAAAGTAGACTTGAGCAGGACTTCAAAGGATGTCTTGTGGGAGGTGAAAAAGATAAAATGACATCAAAGTACAATTGTATGAATGATGGCTGACAGCAAATCTTATTGAAGTTGTTGCTGTCCCCAGTTGCTTGTTGCTGTTGGAAGTTAGGAATGAGGAATTGCTTTGGTTTTCTTTCTGGCTTCTGACTGTCTTGGACAGTTGTGAAGCCAGTTAATACAGAGTTATGAAACAACTAGTACAAAAGTTTCTCTGAGTAATGGAATTTTGCACATTGTAGAGCTTCCAAGAGAACTAACAAAGCCTAGCCCATCAGGTAGTACAGAAAACATTGTCATACAAAAACTGAAAAGTTGATCAGTGGTCTGCTCCAGCAGGCATAACAAGACAGTTTTTTCTCTTCTGAAAGAGTTTACATAGAGTGGGAATTATCAAGCTTTCTCTGAGAAGAATGAGCCACCGAGGCACTTTAGAAAAAATTGTAGTTACTGTAAGAAAAGCTCACCTCCTTTGTTCTGCACCTGTTATAACAGTATGATTAAAGTCTTGTTTGACAACTTTTTTGAAAATTAAGTTGTACAGTACTCAATCCCCATTTTCATGCAAGGCAATATCTTGAAAAAATTATTAAAATAAAAAGAAGAAGGGGAAGGGAGAGACATTAATACTATATGTTTTTAATTTATTTGTCTGGGTGAAGTCTGGTGCGAGTTATTCTGTCAGGCAGCCTCTTTGTAAATTAAATTACCTAAAAAAGGTAAAGGTCATTTTATGTCAATTTCTTGGGTTAATCTTTCAGACTAGTATAGATTCAGACATGAAAGACATTGCTTATTGATCATTTTTAAGAAAGATCTGAGTGAAAAACTCAATTTCTCAAAGTCATGCAGCAAACTGTGCAAGGTTACTCTGGTAAATAGACGCACATTAACTGAAGAATTATAAAATAAATTTCTGCTGTTCTTAATTTTTGGTTCTCTTTGGTTCTGTTGTTTTTTTTTCTTTTTTTTTTAAAGAAAAAGGCTGCTATAGAGATCTAGATTCTTCCCTTCCTTTTATACAGCCCTTGATGCAGATATTTTTGAAGGACGTTGCCTCCATTCATGAAATCTCTTTGGCAGCCACTTGAGCAATGGAGCTGCAAATGAAGTCAACAGAAACTTTGTCAAGGAAATGTCTACTTTTATAACAGTCAATTATTATTCTAGTATTAAAAAGCATACTCAGTTTGGGCATCCAAAATGGGCTATATTTGCTTTTTCTCTCCCAATTACACAATTTAATGTTTGGTTGGTGATTTACTGTATGGAAATTCTGATAAACCAAGCCATTTATTAAATTGGAATTCACAGATGTTATAAAAAGCTATATATCTTACAATAAACAATGGAAAATTAAATACTGAAATGAAATGGGTGCTGACACTTCTAGGACTAGTTATGTGTAAGTACAGTGGGAAACAGAACATTGTAACAGATGGGGGTTGGAAAGCATGCCAAGTTAACCTAATCTTAATTCTTATAATTCCTAAGTGATGAATAAATCTAGGAAAGCAATATGAGCATGCATCTAATCAGAAAATTCTATATAATTTGCTTGAACTGATGCATTTTGCTCCCCATAATTTTATGCTCTACAACATTTTAGGTTAAATTAGTTTCTCTATTTTTTGTTTATCTATTCTAAGATAAAAGACCAGTATGCAGGACTTCAAATTTTCATATCATTTCCCATATGGCAAATGTCTTTAACTCCCCATATAAAGCACTTGTACATATACTGACATAAATTTCTGTGTTGTTTGAAAAACTCATTATTACTCTACTTCTGGATGTTGATACATTTTTCAGATACATGTTTCTTCTAATTTCCTGAAGATTTTTGCAATTTCATTCCAAAGAATTGGTTTTGTAAATATACCAAACTGTATTTTATTATAAACATGCTTATTATAGCTATATTATATTTATAAGATTAACATAAAATTGTAATTGATTTTCCCCTTTGACCTGACAATGCTGTGTTTCAATAAATGCTAAACTCTCTTGGTAGGTTAGTAGAACTACCAACAAAAGAAGCAATAGAATTGCTGGCCAATTAAATACATCAAGAGCCAAAGTAGAATAATTCAGGACTTTTTAATAAATTAGTCATTTAAAGTTGCAATATCTCATTTTCTTGACAAATATTCTAATGTGAAGAGAAAATGGTTCAATATTAATCCTTTCTAATGACAGATAGTAAGAAATGGGGAAAGTATATTAAATTAATCTGCTTATTATAAGTTTAATACAAATCTTTCCATTCTTACTACCTTGTATTCTCAGCCCTGTAAATTTGCAGAGACTGTTCATGTCCATTTAGCTTGTATGAAGAAGGAACTTGGTAGTTTTAGTGTGTCCATACCTTCATTTTTCTTCTTAGTAAGGCCCTTTACTGGGAGTTAAAATTAAGCTATCCTTCAGACATATAACTACTGCATAATACTTTAATCCCCAGGGTTCACGAGTCTCTTTTTCTTTAAATTTAAAATATAATAGATTGCAGCAGGAACAGATTCTCAGCAAAATTCGCATCTGTCCTTCCAGATTATTTCCCAGGAAGGTGGAACCACTCCTCACGAACTGGTGGGTGTCACAATTCTCAAAGTAGAAACAACTTGTATCTGCTTCTACAGATTTTTGGCTTATTTAGTGGCACCAAATGTAGCCACAGATGTATGAGTTTCTTGGATTAAAATAATATATTATTCTTTGAACTATCCTGGTACTTCCAAGAATCTGACAGATTCAACAGAAGAAAAGTAATCTAGAAAAGGACAGCCAGCCACTGGCGCACAGGTGTCACATTTTCTGCTAATATCAGATACTAACCATAAATGTTAAAATATTTGGAATAGATTATTACCAAGAGCACTTTTCTGTAGTGAATTATTAAATTATCTTCTGTACAACGTTGAATAGCTTTACGTCTCCCCCGAACTCTCAGCTGCTTCCCTAGAGAAATAAGTTTCTTCATGTGTCTCTTTAACTGTCAAAGCTCTTGGCCATTTCTGCCAAATCACAAAGAAAAATAGCAGTCTCTAAATGTTGAACTTACATAAAATTGAAGTTTCACTGACAGTTGCAGCCAGGGAGGTAGGAGAAATAATTTATTACAAGTAAAACAGTTGCATGGTCAAACTTAAGTATGCATCCATAGAAAAAAGTAATTGGTAATCCCAGAGCTCACAGAATTACAGTTTCTGTACATGCAGGAAGAGGATGCTAAGGTTATATGATGGCTTGATCAGACTGTCTCCAACAGATCACTGACATAACCTCAAAGGTGCTGTTTTAAGGAATTTCTTTGATGAGGACTTCTCCTGTAATGGTGTTAGTTGGGAATACTCCCTTCACTTTTTCCTGTCAAAAATGATGCCTTTGAAGTTGCTGTATCTTGAAAATTATCTTCCATTCAGGAATATTGTCACTCATAAAGCAGGCTTAACTGCTCTTAAGTCCTCTATTGCTGATGTCCTTCAAAATAAAAAAAAATAAAAGATATTAAAGATATTCTCATATTTCTAAGGCTGTTTTTAATGTGCTTATATAAAAACTTTCTCCTTTATATCAGGGGAGGATAAAACAGTTGATGAAGACAGGTCCAGGTTGTTTTGAAGGGCTCTTGGGAACACTTGTCTGTCACCCTGGAGCTATGATGGTACTGCTAAAGTTTCCAAATTTGTCCTTCATTTAATGAGATATCTGCATTTCTCTACCCTTTGATGAGCAGTCATTTCTTGGAGTTCTCTGCTGAGTGTAAGTATGGCTGCCTTGGGAACTATCAAGTATTAAGTCTAACCTGTTTATTTCTAGAAACTGCATAGTATGCTCCATCAATCTACCTATGGTTGTTTCCCCTACAAATAGTTTATAACTGGTTCAAATAGGACAACCAGAAATTACCTGTCTCAGTGGATTCTTCAAGAGCTTGAAATTACACCTACGCTCCTTTTAGAATTTCCAGATCCACCTGATTAGGAATAAGAAAATGTTTTTCATTTAGATCAACTGTAAAGGATGGAGGTGAGTGGGATCTGTTCCATATTGTCTCACTCAACTACACAGGGATTTGTTTACCTGCCTCATATTTCTTACCTAGTCTTTTAACAGGGTCAGTTTCAGTGGATGTATAAATTTGCATTCAACTAATATAAAATAAATTCTACATGGAAGCCCTCTGTAAGTAACTTTGGCATCACTGTCCAAATAATTTTTAGCTTTCATGTCCATTTTTATCATACTGTTGGTTTTTTTAGTGGTGTTGTGTGGAGGGTTTTTTTTTTGTTTTTTTGTTGTTCTTGGTTGGTTGTGGGTTTGGGTTTTTTTGGGGGGGAGAGCTGGTTCGTTGGGGTTTTTTTGTTTGTTTGTGTTTTGTTTTTTGTTGATGGTGATGCATGTTTCACTGAAGAGCAATAAAACTAATCCAGAAGTGACATTCTTCTCTACATGATGGAGAAATACTTTGTAGATATGTTTGCTCTCATTTTAAAAAAAGCTGACACCTCCAAAAATATTTGCTTAAAAAAATAAAAGAACTAATTAAAATTGAGTAACAGAAGATTAAGTTTCCTGGGGGGATGGGAGGGGTTGCTTTCAACCCTTCCAAATGAGGGAGCCTGGGAGGTAATTATAATGACATCCTTTATGCATGTGTACTTATGTGAACTTATTGCAATAATACAAATACTGTAATATTCCATTCTCTTCTGTTTCATTGTGTAATGGTGACATGCCAAATAATAAATTTTCAATAATATTAGTTTTCTTGCAGCAATTGGATCACCCATGATTATTTGGTATAGGAATACAGAATTGGGGCCATAGTATGGCTAAATAATTCCCTGTGTAGCAAAGCTATAGAAGAAACCTGAACACCAGTGGAAGGATGCAGAGATTTAAACTAAGGCAGACAAAGGAAAATGGGAAAATGTTATGGTTAAAAAATTTCTACTAAAAAAAAAGCAAGCCTAACTTCTACTGACACTTGTGTGATTCAAATTTTCTTAAAAGAAAGAAAAGTGGAAGTGTCACTGGATGTCAAATACTAAGGTGAATCAGAAATAAAACTTTTTTTATTTCCTAAGAGGTTCAAATTTTAAGGCAATCAGTTAGATTATATTCACAGGGACACAAGGTGAGCAAAAACATCATTTGCTAAGGTACCCTTCTGCATTGGTGCCAGACAGTAACCTTGGCTCATGGCTTGGAAATGTTTCATTTTTTTTACCATCTGCCCATTTTACATTATCCCTTCCCTACCACAACATTGTGGATGCTGAAAGACCACAAAAGGATTTTAGAGATTACGTGTTTTCCTCTTCTCTTTAGTATCTGATCCTAGAGTTGTTGTTTATAAATTCTTTTTGAAGTTTCTGGTAACATCTGCCTCCACAGCTTCCTGCAGCAACACTTTCCTGAATTTCACTACTTAATGTGTAAAGAATCACTTTCTTATGCCTTTTAGATTCATTGCTTCATAGCTTTCTAAAAATATACTGGCTTTTAAAAAAATATGCTGTAATCAGTTTTAAATTCATTTAACTTTTGGAAAACTTGAAAAAGACAAAGATTAAGTAGCTTATTGTGTCATAAACAAAATTATTAGTGACAATTGTTATAGTTTTCATTATAAATGGTTTATAAATCAGCATTCTGATTTTCTGTGAGGATCCTACAAAAACAGCTTACCATTTCCAATAGGTTCCTATTTGAAGGAAATTTAATGGAATATAGCAAAGTAATTTTTGAGTGATAAGTTAATAGATCATGGCTTATATGTTAGAATATGTTAGCTGTCCATGGCTACTTTACCCTGGCACAATAATGCCATAGCCTCTCTTCCAGTGTAGTGTTTCAGTAACATGTTTTATACATGAGGTAATTCATTCAAAATTACTGTAATGCCAGCAGGAAATATGTAACGTTCATGCTACAAATTGTGGTTCCATTTTTTATCTAGAATTCCAAGCGTCTAGGGTGCTTGGATTTTTAAATACCTGAAAGATGAACTTTGCTTTTACCTTTTAAGCCAGGGCAAGCATGCAGCCAATATTAACAAATAAGGGACAAATAAATTATTTCCAACACATGAATCAGTTTAATGTAATATGGTGTTTTATAATTTAAAAAAACATCTTGACAAATATTACTCACGAGTTTGACCCCTCACACACTCTACCGACTCAAACACCAAGACAATACATCCTTATCAGTACAATGGCCAAAATATTAATTTATAGTATTATATTTTAGGATGTTCTGGTTCATTTGGTCCTATAATTGTAGGTTGAAGGAGTTATACTGACTCACAAAAGAACGCTACTAATCACTACAAATAGTTCATTTGGCTCATAGTAGAAACCACTGAGTTTTTCTCCCCCCCTATGACCAGAGACCCACAGTTTCAAAGAAACAGCAAGCTATCTCTCTTAAATGTTTTTCTGCAAACTTCAACAATATAAGGTTGTGTAGTTTGCCAAGTTGAGCTCTTAAGCAATTTGAGGGATTTTGTTGGGATTTGTTGGAATTTTTGGGGGGGGGAATTTTTTGAGGTTTTTTAAAAAATTGGTTGGGGAGGGGGGGATGTTCCCAAAAATGGTGGGTATATGTATGGTGAAATCACTAAGAGGATGTTCATTACTTTTAGTGGAGCAAAGAGTTCAGTTCAACTCTTAATCCAGTGGTTTGATACATTTCAAGAGCAAAGTGGAAAATAGCAAGAAGCAGTGAAAAAAAAAAAAAAGAAACCATTCCCTCTACAGAAACCATGGCTACCAATTTTTAAATTCAATAGGGGTTATACTAACCTCTTACTGTGAATAACAAATGCCTGTTAAAGAAACATGAAAGTTAACTAACCACAGACAAGCAGAAGCAGACCATTAAAGAACTCCACAGAGCAAATAATGGAAAGGATATTCTGAATCACTGCTGGTGAACTATTGATATTCCTGTAATGGAGTGAAAATACTCATGGACAGAAGTTCTAACACTCAATTCAAATTACACTTTCCTGAATTTAGGATCTTTTTAACATAGAATAAGTAATCTGTTGTCTGTCAGACTCTGTCATGTCATATACACAAATGAAATAAAACTATCTAATTACTTTCTACAGGATTTCAAAATTTTCTGTAAAAAATATCCATGAGCAATTAATGTCAGAGACCATTTAACTACCTTAGAAATAAAACATTTACTCTCATGCTGACTCATGATGCTGGAATGCTTGAACAGAAATCAGCTGCTTGCAGCAAGCACTTAGGGCAAATAATTCATTTAGGTATCACACATCCTTACAGTCACCTGCCAAGGCAAGCACGAGGCTTTAAATTTCTGCACTCGTTTACAGTTGATGACTTTTTTTATTTTTATCTTTTAGAGTGTTGGAATTGAGAGATTACATCAAGTTAAACTACACATGAAAAGAAAAGAAACATTTAGAGAGAAAAAAGAGAAGATGCAAATGTTAAAATGTTGATACAGTCGTGTATTGACATTTTAAGAAATCAGTTTTTCTGTTCTGTAGCAATTCCTTGAAATATGACATAAAACTGAATAGTTCTAAGAACTAGCTGTACTGTTATTATGGGAACATCACCCTTTTTAAAATCATAGATGAGCATGATTTCCAGACCTGCTGAATTCAGATGTAGTAGGTTTTTGAGTCAGTAAAAGAATGTTAACGAGGAATTGTGATGTCCAAATGTATTTTTAAAAGTTTTTGTCAAGACCATATGCTATGCCTGTTCTGCTGTTCATGTGGATTTAGCAAAGCTTTGTTTAAAGAAAGATTGGGAGCTTGCTATGCCTTTAGGGGTTCCCAAACAAAACCAAAATAAAGCAAAGTAGGAGTACTAGATTGTGATAATCACAAAGTTCTCAGAGTTATACCTTCATTCCCACAAAAGTTCTTTGGCTGAAAATGTGCTTAAGAGGGAAAGAAGACGTAAACAAGCCAACAAGAAGGTGTAAAAAACTGATTTAAAATTTTTTAAAGATGAGATCCTGCTCATCATGCCATTTTGTAGCCCATGGCAGTATGAGATCCGTTATCATCCCCTGAGGAACTCTGTTCCAGACCAGTTTGACTTTGAGCCATTAACCACCACCCCCTGAGCTTGACAATTTAGCCAGACACCCACCCATCTCTGGTCCCTCTGTCCAGATCTTACCAGCTTCTCTGTGAGAAAGCTGTCATGGGAGACTGTGTCAAAATCATTGGTAAAGCCAAGGAAAATGACACCTCTGTTCCTAGAAAATAATTTCTTCATAGACAGCAATCAGATTGGTTAAATGGGACTTACCCTTGAGAAATTGATCTTGGCTTTTTCCACTGACTTTCTTATCCTTCACATCCTTCCACAAGTACCTGTTCTTGTTCTTTGTTTTATAGTTCAGAATGTAAATTGCTTTCCTAGATGTTGAGCTCTAAGGGCTTTGTATTATTATGGTGTATTTATGCACATATGAAAGGGATTAATAAGATTATTACTGAATTCTCTAACATCATAATAAAATCAATTTACAGTTAAAATTAATAGAATATGTTAATGTTTTTAACTGTAGTAAAATATATTAACTCTTTTATTAGAAATTTATTTAGTAAACTAATATTTTAATCCTTATGGCTGAATTTGAAGATAAGTTTTGGCCATTTTTCTGTTTAAAACATGAAAAATATAAAAAAATTCTTATTAAGAGAATTTATTCACTATAACATGCTTCCAGATACTTACAGCAAGCTAAGTTTCAAAGAAATATTGAGAGCTGTTTGCAAGAATTATACATGTCTACTTCTTAATCAGTATTTAAAATTTCCCTTTATCCTTTGTTGACTTCTTGAGATGTGGCTTTAAGTAGTTTGAGTATAGGATGTATTTTGACGATGCCTTAAAGTTTTTGCACTTGCTTGGGAGCAGGAGAAGCTGAATGTCACTGCTCTGTCAAATGTAAGTGAGTGATGCTGCATTACGGTCAGTGGCTGTTTTGAGCCAGAGGGAGCAATAGACTGGTGAGATATATGCATTTCCAAGGCATAGAAAAGGAAAATAAAATAAAGAATGAAATTGCTATTAAAATTATGGAAGCATCATTCCCCTCCACTGCAAGTCAAAATGCTGACATTAACTATTTATTTCATCTCCGTCTGCCCCAGGGCCCTTTACTATCCTTTTTTATTGCTCTAGAAACTATAACAAACCTTTACAGAACCAGGTTTTGAAATTTGTGCGTGTGAGTTTCGAATCTTAAATGTGTGGCTTGACAGGAGAGAGCTTATGAAGTTCTACATTGAGCTTTTTTGTTGTTTTTGTTCTGCCAGCAAAACACTGATTTGGGGCACTTTCTATGTGTATAATTTTACATAAATAAGTCATGGTGAGAGGGAAGGAAATCACTCCTTTCAGGCAGTTGAAGAGAGTGATAAGGTCACCCCTGAGCCTCCTTTTCTCCAGGCTAAACAACCCCAGCTCCCTCAGCTGCTCCTCACAAGACTTGTGCTCTAGACCTTTTATCAGATTTATTTCTATTCTTATAAATATATTTAAGTTTTCACTATTTAGTTAAAATTATGAAAAAATTTCTCCCAGTATAACTCCTTTCACTTAAAATTCTCTCTGCCATGTAAAAAGGCAATTTTTTTTAATAAGCCAAATTAATTGAAACAAAGTTAAATTAATATTTTTAATTTTGAAAGATGAAATTGATATTGGCTGATTAAATAATTAAGGTATTAGATTCAGTGAATTTACCCCATTAGCATTTTCTAAACTGACCTAAAATTGAAAAAAAAATGCTATAATAATGTTATTTTCTGAAGAGTCAGATGTAAAAAATTCAAAGTTGTTCAGGAAATACTTGAGTTTAGAGGTACCCGATTTTAGAGACAAGAAGTTCCTAATGATTGATAACAAAATTCTAAATGTATTTATGTTCAAGACTCTGATGGTCTTTTTCAAAGGCCATCTTGAATATTTGCATCCTGGTGTGGTTTAATGCAAAGCGCTGCTTTGTTGTGGATGATGGAAACAGCAGGAATGATTCTGTCATTGTGAGGTTTTCTGTTCAAACATTAATTCTTGTAGGTATTCTCTGTGTGGAAAGTATCATGTTGATTTCCATTAATCCATAGCTTGTAGAGGCTTAAAAGAGTTGAAAGGTAGTTTCAAAGTATTTCAGTGTAAAAGGTACTCTGTCTAATAACTTCTTGGGTACTGTCTAAGTGAAAAATTTATCAACGCTTTAGCACACCCTTTAGTTTCCTGTTTGAGACTGTATTTGACGGATATATGATTTTCTAGCATGTTTTTGTTGTGAAAATAAGCACATATACCTGTCTGGCTAAATAAAACCAACATAGGAAAAGGAGTTTATTTTCAGTGAGTGACTGTTATCTAGGATGTGACATGAAATAACTGTGTTCTGGGAAATAAAGCAACACTCATGGAAGGGCTAAAGGACAAAGAGATTATCTCTTAGACTGAACCAAGGGCTACAAGCAAGGGAACTGCCAGCTAAACAGAAGTCCATGAATATACATCACAGCCGTGCTGAGCTGAACCATGTCCCCAGTCCTTCTGCCCATGTAGTCAAACAAGACAAGCAAGCAGGAGGGCAGGAACCAGCAGAGCAATTTTTACTTTGCTGTTCCTCTGAATGCCTGTGAATGCCTCTGAATGCTGTATCAGACAGACTCTTTACTCTTAAAGTGATCTAAAATAATTTGAGACGTTAGGCTGTCTTCCTTGGATGGAACATTAAAAGAACAGAAAAAGAACACCTGCTGTGAGTGACTAAATTCCCAGTTCAAAGTTTGTCTCTACATTAATGACATTTTTGCTCCACCTACTGGTAGGAAGGCTTGGAGCCTTCTGAATTGCCATCAGGCACTTGCACCTCCTTCTGCAATTAGTCCTCTTGTTGAGGCTAGAAGAATCAATTTCAGCATGCAGGAAAAAAAAGGAAATAATAAAATGTTGATATCTCTTTCTAAAAATTTGGGAGTGGGAGAGAAATTTTAATTTTAAGGGCGAAATAAACATCATGGCTCAAAATGTACAAACAGAGAAGCGCTCCCTGTGGTGAAGATTGCTGGTGCTCATAATTTTGGAGGGTAAAACAATGAACAAAACAACCCCCCGAAAATAAACAAACTCCCCCTCCAAAACATTCCAAAACTTTATACCTTAATAATGTAGGTGTTTATTGGTTTATTCTCTAAAATCCGTCTTGCTATACCAAAGCACAAAACTGCCCTTATATCACCTTTCTCATCTTATTGGTATAAGGGAGCTGACAGTCACTCTGAAATGCTGATTTGATAGCAGTGAGCATGTCTCAATTCTGATTGCTCATTTTGCCACATTTCTTGATTACTGTGTGATGTCAAGGAAAATAGGACTTCTGAGTTTATTTGCACAGCTGTTGTGATTAGTTATGTTTGGTTTTATGCCAGGAGGTTCTCAAAGGTTTACTCTGCTGTTTCTGAAGTTGTCAGCTTACTGCCTCTGTCTTTTTAGAATGATATCCAAACACATTTGTTGGATATATTGTTTCTTTCTTACTCACTGGATTGAAGTCAATGACTAGGTTTCTTTGAGAATTACTGGTTCAACAACTGTAGATTTCTCTTCTAATTGCAAGCTGAGGTCTTCATGAGGACACTGTGCTGTAATATAATGGCAATTCTTTAACAAGGCTTATGTGGGGAAGTTGATAACACTATACAAATCAGATTTTAGTTTTTCAAATGGGAAAAAAAATCCCTCAAGCCCACTAGTAGATGAAGTTTCATTGACATTTGGTAGATGCTTCTAGTGGCAAAGAGTACAATACCTGCTCTATTTGGACCACTGTATCAATTCATATGTGCTAATCACACACAAAATCACAGAATGGGTAAGACTGGTAGGGATGCTTGGAGATTATGTGGACCAATACTGTTACTGAAGTAGGATTAGCTAGATCAGGTTTTGAATATCACCAAAAAACCAAAACATGTCTTTGGTGATATTAAAAACCAGTTGTGTTTTGAATATTACCAAAGACAGAGACTTCACAGTCTGATTGAGACATTTGCAATGTTTCTTCCGTCTCACCATAAAGAAGCTTTATAGACAAAAAATTTAAGCCCACAAATTTATGTTAGTGCTTCATCACATGGATATCATAGTGAGGTATAAAGTGAAGTACTTGTGTATCCTCTACTGAACTGGGTCATTGTGACTAAAACCATAAGAAGAATTGGGCTGCCTAGCATAGGACTGGAGATAGAAGTCATATTCATGAGCCTGCAAACAGAGTCAGAAAATACCATTATGCTTTTGTCCCACTCTTATTCAGTGAAGAAACTCTCCTTACGCTCCTAGCTGTAGCTGCCTGTCTCTTTGATTTTGTAGGCTCTCTTAGCTGTTTTTCTTATCTGTCCATGGTTCCACAAGTGTAACAGCAGAGTTTCTGAACTATACAGAGGCTAAACAAAGAATCAGCCAGACTATTATTCTCTAGATATAATGCAGAATAAAAGGATAAGTACTTTCCAGCAATTTTAACAGAAACAGATATACCTGCTTTTACAGTCATCAATGCTCCCTAAATTATTTCCTGCAACCTGAAAATGTGCAAATTCCAGAAAACATGAAATTCTGATGCTGCTGAAAAAGAATTCCTGTCAACTATTTACAGTTATTAAACTTTTAGGCATTAAATTCCTACCAACTACTTTTACAGATTGGAGGAGAATATATTGAGAGAAGCCCGGGAGGAAAACTTGGATGTGTTTGCAGATGAAAAGTTCAACGTGACTTGGTAATGTGAACTCAGCCCAGAAATCCAAACGTGTCCTGGGCTGCATCCAAAGCAGTGTGGGCAGCAGGGAAGGGAGGGGATTCTGCCCCTCTGCTCTGGTGAGACCCCACCTGGAACCCTGCATCCAGCTCTGGGGGCTCCAGCACAAGAAGGACAGGGAACTGTTGGAATAAGTCCAGAAGAGGGACACAAAGTTGGTCAGAGGGCTGGAGCACCTCTCCTATGAGGACAGGCTGAAAGAGCTGGGGGTGTTAAGTCTGGAGAAGGCTCCAGGGAGACCTTAGAGCACCTTCCAGTAGGCAAATCGGGATTACAAGAAGGGTGGAGAGTATGGACAATTGAGAGAGAGATGGGGACTACAGATTCGTGATCAGAATCTGAATTTTACTGTGAACTACATACCATTTTCAGGAAGGCTAGTAATTTTTTACTAAAATCATTTAGTTAAACATCACACAGACAAACTTTACATTTCTAGTTAGTTAAATCTTTCCTGTCAGCCAGACTTGATCCAATCTTCTTGTAATCTTCAAAGCTTTGTTTGCTCTTGCCAAGGTATCTTGGTTAACTGGAACAGGTTGCCCAGAGAAGCTGTGAACTCCCCACTGCTGGAGGTGCTCAAGGCCAGGTTCAATGGGGCTCTGTGTAACCTGATCTAGTGGAAGGCGTTCCTGCCCATGGCAGCGTGTTTGGAAATGGATGATCTTTAAGGTCCCTTCCAATCCGCACAGTTCTATGACTCTATGATTCTATGAGTCTGTGATTCTATGATTCTGTGAGCCTATGATTCTATAAATTGACTACTATCTGACTAGTACTGTCTGGTTTTGACTTCCTATTTACAGTCTCCTTTAAGATATTAACTGCATGTATCTGAAAACAAATGCTGGATTCTTTCCGTAAAGATGGGCTCAAATAAATAATTACATGCCAAATCTAAGGCAGCTGGTGAATTTTTTAGGGGTATTCATCAGACAAAATGCCTTTTTATGTGTAAACTGACCATTCCAACAAATAGCTATGTTGCATCTGAATTTACTCAGACTTGGTGCTGCAGTATTAGACACTTTTTGGGGCTGTACTAGAGCAGGAAATACTAATGTACAGATATGTACACGCATGATATTTGTATCTTCTCAGTGGTAGGCTCTAATTCCTCTAAGCTGATGGAGATCTCAAAGAATAAGGACTAGTTACATCCGGCTCTGTTGTACACTTTCTATTCTGGTGTTTTGTCTTAATGCCAGCATTTCAGCCATATATACCTAGCACAAGCAAGAAAGAAAAGGAAAAATATTTCAACAAACAGTAAAAAGACTTGGTGAGGATGGGCATAATTTTCCTTGTGTTCCTAATTATATATATTTTCACTCTATAAGGATGTTTATGCATGCCAGATACATGGGTTTTATTCTTTTCCCGTTGCAGAAAAAATGATTGCCTTAGCTCTGAAGATTACATTCAACAAAAAGTAATACTGACTTCTTTTTGGTTGATGTTTATAGCCTTGGGGATCTCTGTTATCATCTGTATTCTCAAACCTTTTATATCTTCTTGTGTTTGTTTCTTGGAGGCCTCAGTTACCTAACAAGGGTGACTATTCTGTGTGATTATTCTTTCAGCCACTAGTTAGAGAAGGAAGGGCTTGTAAGAAATAGGGTGGTGCTTTTTTTTTTTTTTCTGAAAAGGCATCTGTTATGATATAAGGCTTTTATGCACATGCATTGAAATACACTCATAAAACTACCAGCCTTTTCAGAACATCAGAATCTCACCACTGCAGTTAAGACAATTGAGATCTGACAAGAACATCAGTAGTGTTAGCAAAGCTCAGGAGATTCAAAAAAACTAATTAGAATTTCAAGAATAGATTTCTACTCTTTTGACTATTATGATATCACAGGAATGAATTTGAACATGCATCTCAATGCTATTATATCTATTCTGTTATGGTGAAGAACTTTTCTTAGCAGAGCAATCCAACATGCTATGAAAAAATGCCTCAGTGAAAACTTGGCTAGTCTTAAAGCTATAAGATTTTTGCTCTTTTGTGCAGAAAAAATTGAAGATTTGGACACCAAAAAATAGTATGTATTTGAAAATGAAGCATAAGCATATAAAATAATTAAAGGCTTATTTAATTTTCACTAATTGGAGACATTTGAGGTCATATGAAATGTTTCAGGAATATAGTTGTTTTTTTTCTGCCAATAATTTTAACAAGATGACATCAAAAATACCAACTCTGAATATCTTAGGCTGGCATTAGATAGAAGAGTAGTACTGATGCCATAATGTACATAGTTAACATTTTGGTTTTCTAAAGACTGATCAGGATAAGAAGGTACTTTTTAAATGTAAGAACAGCAGTAGTTAAAGAACTGGAAAAAATAGGGCTCTCAAATGTAAAAGAAGAGTGAAAAGTGCAAAGCAGTGACCCAGACAGAACCTTAGAAAAGAGTTTAAAACTGGTAATACAGGAGTAGAACAGAATATATATATGACCATGTATATATATATTAAAGAATTTTTATATATATATAAAGAATTTATATATTTATTTATAAATTTAAATAATATATAAATATATATATATTTTAATATATTATATTTAATATATTTATAAATGTAAATAATTTTAAAAGAATTTTTAAACTCTTTTACTATGGCTAGAACAGGCAGTAGATTTAGAGAGTGTGTGTATGCGTTTGGATCCAGAAATGGAATGAAGGACACCATTCCAGAAATGGAATTAAGCACTCTCCTACAAGGTAATTGATGCTCAGATTCATAGTCTCAATATGAAATTCTTTAACCCTGTTTTCCATGTTTCTGTGGAGTGCAATCCAGCATAAGAAAGCATGTTTTTTAAAACCTATATTTACTGATATTCTTTTTTACGTGGATTATGTTAAAAATTTACAGTCTTATAAGAATTGTAAATTTTGTGGTTAAGAGTATTTTAATTGACTAGGATTCATTCTGTCATTTCCCAAGTTCTGTAATCTTTTTGAAAAATTATTGGAAAATCCCTGTTCATATCTGCTGCTCCTTATTCTTAAAGAATAAGGCTACTAGTCACTCTGTGTTTTGTTCCTCCCTAAAAAAAAAAAAAAAAGAAAAAAGCCTTACTCTTGTTTTTTCTTCATTTTAGCAGAAACTAGAAATACAGTTTTGACATAGTTTTTTATATTCTCTGTCAAGTTATAATAAATTAATTTTCCATTTTCCCATTTTCTTGTTGAACTGAGATATTTCTTTAGAGGTTTACCAAAGTAGCAAATCTTTATTTAATAAATTGTTGTAGAGCAGTCTTAACTGCCTTACCCTCATGTAAAATTCTACTGAAGTTACAGGAACTGTTCTGGCAAGAAGAAGTAAAGCATCTTATTCACACTGTGTACTCTTGGCCAAGAATTTTATCTCTTCTAACAACTCTCAGGGAGGAGGAAGGCAGGTTCAAACCTTGTGAAGTGGCATGTGTTAATCTTCTCCAGTTAAAAACTGTATTACATTTTGATTGGCATGTACCTCAGAGCTTACAACTTCTTTTTTCTGCAGATGCTCTATTAAAAACCAATTAACTTTCAGTGTAATCAGGTATTTAACTTATCAGTTATGCAGTGAAAAATGTTGGGGGTGATAGCAATGACAAACAGGCTTACCGACTAATCAGCTGTCTAATTAACTTGAAAGTATTTCATGTTTGATAAAAATTATGCATACTATGAACTGTTTAAATCTTGGGAATAAATACACCTGTGTGAAGGTTTGCCTTGAGATATATTCAGAAGGCAGCTGAAAGATGCAAAGATGTTGTGGTACAAAACGTTTTGGTTTCTTCTTTCTTATGTTACCTTCCTCAGATGCTAATAGAAAAATCTAGAAAGAGAAAATGATTTAACTAAGGTTAATTAATAAACAACTTTTTCAATGATGTCAAAACTGGTGTTCTGGGGCAGACCTGCATCTGTAATCATGGACTATTTAATTTCCTGAAAATTTCAGGGCAGATTATTACTCCTCTCCAGCTATTTATAAACATGAAGGCTTTTTCATCCCAAACATGCAATTAGTGACAGGGTTTGGGTATTGAGCACTGAAGAATGACACGTGTGGGAAGAGATCAGGAACTACCTTGTGACAGTCAAGCCAGATCCAGCTGACTTGGAAAGGGATAGAAACAATTCACAGCACACCAGAATTTCAGGATGAGGAGCACGTGGCAACACTGCTCGAGCATAATTAAGAAATAACAGTAGCTGTGGGGAGGAGGAAAAATAAAAAGAAAGTTGAGGCAAGAGGATGAGGAGGAAGAGGCACAGGAGACAAATACACAAGGATATGTGAAGAGCATGTTTTGCAGAAACCAGAGAAGAAAATGCAGGAGACATAGGTAAAAAGACATTGTTGGGAATACTGCTAGAAAAAAGCTCTTGAAAAAGGGTGATCCGTGCTAAAGGAGGTCTGAGGACTGCAAGAGCCCTGAAGGACTGCACAGCATGGAGATCCCTGAGGTATTGCAGGCTATGGTGGAGACAGCTGCTGAAAACTGTGGGAATGACAACTTAAAAAGGGTAAGGAGAGGTGTTGAACTGAAGTTGAGCCTATGAGGCCAGGAGCAAAGCTATTACCCTATGTGTCTGTATAATTGCATGAGTTTTTTTCCTCAATACCTGAACCAATAATCAAAAATAGTGTTAATCTTCAATAATTCAAATGAAGTTAAAAAACTCCATGGTCAAGATTGTTTTGCCTATGAAGGCAGTGGAAATAGAAATGTAACCTTACTTCAAATATTTTTTTAATCGAGTTTATTTTTTTTCTCTTTGCTTACTACCTTAAATAATTTCAATTAGCAAAATTTTGTCAGACACTCATTTAATTGTGCCAGTATTATCTAAGCAGTTTGAACCCATTATGGCTTCTGCCTTTTTTTTTTAATTATTTTTTCTCTGTTTTGATAGTGCAAGAATTTTGGATAGATACCTGTATATAAATAGTTATATCTATAGAAAGATTTGAACATACATTGCTCAACTTGAACGTTTCTTGCATACTCCAGGGACCAGACCTGTAGTGTGGGTGAGCTGACTGTCTAAAAAGTGCACTAAGAATGCGATATTTTGAGAGTACAAATGCAAGTCAGACAACAGAAGCAGGCAACATTATCTTGATCTATCAATCCAGCCTTTCTTTAGGTTGCCTCTTTCAGGGGTTGACTAGATAAGTAAACTGTATAATATTCACTACTTTCAATTTTGCTTTACTTCCCTGGCTATTAAAAGGATCTGTAGGAGATTTTTAGAATACCTTAGCAGAGATGGGGAATAGTGGTAATTTAGCTACAGGCTCAGTTTACCAGCAAGTGTGGATATAGCTAATAAGTTTCTGCTGTAATGCCAGCAGGTTCATGGAGTAGGAAAGGTGGTTTAAAGATTAGCTGGGAGTACAGTAGCTTTCTTCATGCCTTAAACTTACCTGTGAGTCATTCTTTATTTCAGAAAAGGATCTGAACCCAACACTAGACTACAGAGGAAGGTGCCTACAGCTAACCACTGGGAAATGTAATTATGGATCACTGAAAATTTTCCAGCTGCTCTAGTTATAAAGAATGGTTCCAGATAGCTACAGTAAAAAAAAAAAAAAAAAAAGTGCTGCTCTCAGACTAGAGATAAATTAAATGACATGGGTACCTCTGTTATGAAGGATTTTAACATGCAGCTTTTGTTTTCAAACACCCATTTTTCAAGGGACTCTTTCTCAGTTTGTACTTTATAAAAAACTCAAAACTCACTAATAAGGACAGGAGCATAACTTCGTTGAGATACTCAGATGGGAAAGAAGTTATCATTTTTCTTTTTGTTCCTAGGCATTTATACACTTCTGTATAACATTAGGCAAATAAAAGAAAAATTATTTCTCTCTGAATATCCCTCCAGCCTGCAGAAATACATTAGAATTTTAAAAAAACCCTGCAAAGATTGCTTACATTAAAAATACAACCATTCTTTGGACCATGATATACTTGATTTGATGCCTAAACAAATCTTCACACAAGCACATACTTCTCCTCTCCAGGGACAGTTTTCTCTTGTACTGCTGGTGGTGATTTGATTCAGCAGGCTCCTCATGGAGCTGTGCTCTCGGTGCCCTAGGGAGGTCTGGCAATCCTGACACTTTCAGTGCAGCTTTTGATCTTCTCTGCTGGGATCTTCTCTGCACCACTGCTTTGCTTTATTCCTGGCCCTTTCCAAAGACAAATATGAACCATTTGGATTACAGGCATGTTTCTAGCTGGACACTTCCATGCAATTTTTGGCTGTTTCTTGGTGATGTCTCTCCATCTTAGTGTAAACAGTCAATCCTACATCATTCAACCTCACTGCTGTGTTTAACACCTCATTTCCATGTGAGAGCATGAGAACATCCCCACTTCTATCATCAGGAAAGTTCTGTCTTTGATTTTACACCAATCTGGACATCATAACCCATAGGAAGTATGAAATACAGAGCAAGCGTCCAAATGTTTCTAGGTTTACACACCACTTGGCAAGGGATTTTCAGGAAGCCCTTTTGCCTGTGAGGACCTCAGTTAATTCTGAGTCTTGCACTGGCTGTCTCTCTGTAGGTCATCTAGTTCTTAATGTTTTTTATAAACTGGTGACTTGAGAAATTCTTACCAGGCCTCATTTGTTGTAACTTAGAGATACATAATAAAATGGTTCAGAGTATTTTAGTCTGAATAAACATGACAGATTAAGTGTAACAACTTGTTAGAAACCTCGAATGAATTGCTAAAGGTATAGAATTATATCTTCTAATGTACTCCCATGCTGCTGGAGGAAGCTGCTTCTTTCATTTCAGTGAATAAAAAAAAAAAATTATTTTAATATTCATGACAATCTATTTAATATTCATTGGAGATTTTAGGGACCCAGCAAAAATGTGACGTAATCATTTTTTTGCTATACATAATGAGTCTATTTGGATGGATGTGAAGAACAAGCTTTTATACCTGAATTTGACTGGAAATTATGCTGTCCAGCCAAAATCTCACTTGATGGAGGAATCTAAACCTAGAAGATTTTGAAAAGGAACTGAACTAACAGGATTTTCAGTTTCATTCCAGGGGAAGCAGGTCATATATACAGGAAAAAGTTGCATAAGAGTTCCGATAGAACCTCTATTTACATTGCATGAGGACATTTTAAAAGCTTCAGGAGAAGATAATTAAGTAACACCAAATTAATTGCCTTGTTTAAAAAGCATTGAATTTAACAAGAGAAAAGTAAAATAATAATTTAATGCTTCTCAAACTGTTTCAGTTTTGGGTCATGTGCTACACCAAAGCCTCTCCAAATCTGACAATACAAAGTTGAAATAAGCATATTTTACTGCAAGTAATTTTGAAATGCTTCAGGCAATTCTTCACTAGTCATTAGCTTAAATACTTAAAGCAAATCTTATTAACAATATAATCTTTATTTTTATTCAAGAGAAAAATTTAAATTTGTATCTGGTTACTGTACAGTGAGTATAATTGCTCTTTTCTACTAAAATTTATCTTTATAGCTATATTAAAGAGGAGAAACAAAATCCATTTGCAATGTAATTTTCAGATGTACTCATTTTCTTTCCTTTTCTTCTTTAGGCTTTTTGTCACAAACAAAAAAGCATATGTTGAGTACAAGATTTAACCCTTTTATCTTACTTACAAAATGGACTGGCATGAATCCTTCAGCTATGCCAAAAAAGGTGCTGTTGTTTTACTTGGCCACCCTAACCCATCTCTTTTCTGAGAAGTTACTTCCAGTTCACCAGACGTGCATTATACAGTTCAAAACTTCAATTAATGACATAAACGGTGTGACTGAGTGCAAACTCAGTAAGCCTTCAGATTACACCAAGTTGAATACACAACTGATATGCTGGAGGGGTGGGATGCCATCCAGAGGGACCCTCACAGCCTTGAGGAGTGAGTGAGTGCTTGGGAACCTCATGCTGTTCAACAGCATGGTCAAGGCAATCATCAGTATGAACTGAGCCTGTGGAAGGAAGGGATTGGGAGTAGCCCTGCAGGGGACTTGGGGATGAAAAACTGAGCATGAGCCAGCAATGTGCCCTGGCAGCCAGTTGTATCCTGAGCTACGTAAATGAAGCATCAAGAGCAGTTTTGGGAGGCGGTTCTCCCACCTCTATTCTGCCCTCGTGACACTTCACCTGCAGGACTGCATTCACTTCTGCAGTCCAGTTCTGGGTACAAGAAGAACATGGACCTGTTAGAGCTGCTCCGGAGGAGGGTCGTGAAAACAGATGCTGGAACATCTGTCCTGCAAAGACAGGCTGAGATACTCCATGGAAGGATCTGGGGAGAGTTTATTGTGGCCCCTTATATATAAAACGGGGCTTATAAGAAAGATAAAGTGACATTTTACTGAGGCCTGGAAAGACAGGATCAGGGACTCTTATTTTAAACTCAGAGGGCAGATTTAGATTTGATATAAGCAACAAATTCTTTACTGTGAGGATGTGAGGCACTGGAACTGGAACAGATTGTCCTGAGAAGCTTTGGACAGCCCATGCCTGGAAGTGTTCAAGGCAAGGCTGGATGGCACTTTGAGCAACCCCAGGTTGTTGAGGTCTAGTGGAAGGTGTTTCTGCCCTTGGCAGCAAGATGGGGATTAGATGATGTGTAAAGTTCTCAACAAAGTTACAACTCAAAACATTCTATGATTCCATGATTTTGTAATTAATTCTAGGATTTTTAGTTCAGCTTTTAAAAATTTAAATAGTTGCACATTTATGTTCTTAATTTCTAATAGATCAAGGGAGCAGTTGTTATAGTAAATAAACTGAAATTACTGCTGCAGACTAACTTTATTCTAATTTTGTTCTGTGCTGTATTACAACTTGCCAAAGTAGATGTAGGGAAATAGAGAAATTGAAATAAATGTGTGATGTCAAGAATATTTTACACATAAATCTTCTATAATGAAATTCAAACTTACATTTCAGCCATTAGTTGTACATAATATTACTGGAACTGAGCAATGCTTAAACTACTTATCATGTTACTCAGGTTTCTAACCTAGAAACATCTTGAAATTTCCTGCAAAATATGTATATTTGTTCTGCTTATTCAGGCATATGCTTAAGTATTAAGAGGAAAACAACCTTATCCCTTCACTGTATTCAATAAAATTTGTGACTTTCAGCTGTATGCTCAGATCAGTAATTAGTTCACAGATTTCTTGATTTGACTGAAGTCAGCAGAGAGATGGAGGAGAAGTGACTATAATCAATAATGTATCTCTCTACAGGTTCTTTAACAGAATCAACATATAAATATGCTCAATCCCATTAAATGAAACACAAACTACATTTCTATACTACAAGCTGGGAGCCCTAAAACAATATAGTTGCTTAGATCCAAAGATTCAAGGGAAGTACTATCACTATAGCTGGGATTAAGAACCAACACAATTTAAAATTATCCTTTACTTTGTCAATATGCTTAGGCTATGTTTTTCTGAAGTATAGTTGTGTATTTAGGCTTTGTGTATATTTTATGAAAATTTGCACTGAATAATAGTGTACTATAGCAGCAGGATGAGATTTCTTTTCCTAAGACACTAGTAAGAAGCATGCAGTCAGAGCAAATGCTACTCAATTGAGTATGTTTTCAAAATACCTGTCACCACTAATTGGCAATTCCGCTGCTTGCTCAGGAAAAACTGGATGAGCATCTCGACCTGATGATTAAGAAATCTTCTGGGTATCTTGATTTAGATGGGTACAGGAATGGATGTGGAGGGGGATGGAATGAATGGTCTGCCACACAGCCTGCCAAATTAAACTGAGTTCTGATTATCTTCAAGAATAAAAATGTACATATTTTATCTTATACTTATTTAAAATACATGCTCTTATTGAGGTGTAGATCCTGCTGCCTAGCACCTGATTGCACTTCTAAGTACCAGGCATGATAAAATTATAAAAAAAATGACCATTAAAAAACTCCCAAATATCTGGAAAATTTAGAATATTAAATTTATCAATCAGAACAGGTTTAAAAGTTGTTCCAACTGGTGTTCCTGAAAATTAAGTGTTTGGTTAATTTTCATAGGTTCTTATCTATGGATTTTCCACTTACCAGTATCTTCAGTCTCTGCAGAAGTGGCACAAGATGAATGCAAACTGTTATTGCTGAATATAGTGGCAAAAAGACATTGGCTATGCTGTAGCATCTCTAAGCAGTATGTGGACTAGAAATTAATGGAATAGCTCACTTTAAAACAATGTTCCTTCACAGTTCAGTGGAAGATGCATTTCTCCCATTAAGTGGTGGTAGCTCTTGCCATGCCTCTACCATGTGAACAAGAACTGGGATGGAGCAATTGCAGACTTTGCACATTTGGGCTGTTCACGAAACATTCACATGAAAATTCATTTTTCTAAGAGGGGGTAGGTTCTCAGATCAACAGTGACACTGGCTTCAAAGATATAGATATAGATATATATATAAAAAATATATAATATATATATTATATACAAGTATATATATAAATTATATGCTATAATTAATCAGCTTCAGGAAGGTCCAGAGAGGGTGAGGAGGAAAGAAAGGTTACTTGTATTGCTTTATAGAGCAGCAACCTCTAGCATCAAGTCCTTTCAGACTTTCTCTCTAAGCTGCCTCATTTCTGAGCCTAATTATAAGACATGGTTCAATTTATTATGAAAAGTAACTTGAAAGAAAACAGTCAAATTCATGTCAAAGTGTTTCTTAAAAAGTATTTATGAATCAGAAAGTTCCCTTTAGAATTATTTTTTCTGTGAGATTTAGCTGCAGCCTGAAGAAAATCAAAGACTAGGATAAGTTCAGGTATTGGAAGAGGAAAGGAAAAGCACTGGAGGAAGAAGTGAAAAAACAGTAGAATTACAGAATCATTGACGTTGGAAAGGACCTCTTGAGGTCACCTGGACCATCTCCCCTTCTCAAGTAGGGGCAACTTGAGTAGATTACTCAATTCTGTCTTCAGTTGGGTTTTGAATATCTCCCAGTATCCCTACCACTTCTCTGGGCAGCTCATGCCCGTCTCTCACCACCCTCAAAACATAACTGTTGTCTCATGTTTAGATGCAATTTCCAGTGTTTCAGTTTGTGCCCATCGAGTCCTGCTCTGCTACTGCACACCACCAAGAAGAGTCTGTCTGTCTGTCTCGTCTTCATTCCCTCAAAAGCAGGTGTTTGTATTCACTTCTAAGACCCTCCTTGAGCCTCCTCTTTTCCAGGCTATAGTGTGACAGCACTCTTAGCCCTTCCTCATGTGACAATGCTCCCATCTCTCATCTTTGTGCGTCTTCATCAAGTCCCTCCAGAAAGTTCTTATCTTTCTTGTGTGAGAAAACTAGGTATCTCCAAAGATAAATCAATAAATGGCTGAGGGAGAAAGTTATTTTGACTGCAGGTTATATTGGTGAAATTTTGTACATAGAAACCTTTAGAATATTATATGACATGAACATAGAATGCAATTTTCCAGGATTTAATGTAAATTTTGCATAGAATTTATAGATGCTTTTGAAAGTGGGAATTTCAAGGTCACAACTTCTTTTTTTTTGTTTTGTAAAATAAGAAAAAAAAAAAAAAAAAAAGGAAAGTTACCTAGTATTAAAGACTTAGTTCCTGTTGATTCCAAGAGCTTTTGCATATTATGTGAAAGCATATAATAGCTTTAGGCTTTTTCTCACAAGAGATAAAGAATGACGTGTTTCTCTCCTGAACAGATAAGGTTAAATGAAAATCCAGCACAGCCTTAAACCATGTGTATGTTCTGGTTTGTATATGGAGATTCTACTAGCGAAGGGGTTTTTGCTGTTATGTTTTTCGGGGATTTTTTTTTGTGTGTGTTTATAGTCTAGGGAAAGAAACAACTTTCATCAGCAAAGGTTGGGATCAAAACCATAAAGTGAGAAAGTTCTATAAAATTTTTTTATTAGCTGCACAGCATGCTTCAGAAAAGCTGTCTGGTTTTGGAGTAATAACTTTAAGAAATAGTGAGATAGCATAGATGGAGGGGTTTTTTTTAAGGTCAGGATATTTCTCTATTTTTGCCATCTACATAAGTATGTAAGTGACCTTTGTTCTGTGACCTTTGTTTTTCTACTGATGACAGCACACTCATGGTTTCTGATTACTAGTGTATTCTGAGGAGGACAGAAATATCACCTGGAAGTTCCAATGTATTAGAAGATCAAACAAACTCATTTAAACTGATTAATTTATTAATAATAACTAATGCAACTTCTTGAGTGAATAGATTAATAAGTAACTGGTGATCTGATTTCAATGAACCTTCAGAATGAACTACACATGGACAGAAACTAAGATAAACTTTTCACTACTGAGTTACCTTTTTGAATACTCAGATTGTAGCTATTTAAACATTAACGATGCAGTGGCAAGACTTTCATATCTGCTCTAGGCCTGGCTTGGATGGAGTCAATCCATATAGGGATGAGTTTTGTATCTGTGACTAAAACAATGCTGATAACAAATCAATGTTTTCAATAGCAGCATACTAGTAGGAGAGAGAATTATTTGGCTAGAGTAAGAATGATTAAAAGAATATTATTCATAAGAACACTTATGAGGGAATGAAGAAGTTGTGGTGTAGACACCAATCTTCAGATCTCTTAAGGTCTGCTGATGTGTTTATTCTCTCAAACATAAAACTTCAGTGGGACCTAAACCTGTGCTGTGTTTCCATAGCTCCTTTCTTCAGAGGAATGGAAAATATGTGGGGATATTTTCCATATCTCAGAAAAGTGAAAGTTTCTAGGTATTTAGGGCATATGTATTCATATACATACAGAGAGTTAGACATAATTATGCATGTGTTTATATTTCGTAAATATATACCTATACTATATAATAATAGATATTTATATAACTATAAATATGTCTATGAGATAAAAATATATGCATAATGAATATATAACTTTGACAGTATAACTGCCTGTTTAAACAACCTTTCTCTTCCCATTTAGCAGAGTAAATGGATAGAAGGTATGCCATATTTGACCAGTAATGTTTTCTAATTCTGTTCTAAAGTGTTTCTCAAAGTGACATTTTTCAAGAAAGACCTTTTTTCCAGCGTGTGTAAGCTCCAGTAAAACAAACAAACAAACAAACAAACAAAACCCAAACAAACAAACAAAACCCAAACAAACAAACAAACAAAACCTTATACCTTTTTCCTAATCAGTGGATAATGTGATGAGAATAAGTCAAAATTTGGAATACACTCTCCTAAGCCTCTTATTTTTTCCCTGATTTTTTCTTGCATAGCGGCCAGTGAGTGTGGGACACAGTATTGTCTAAAATCTGAAAACTTACATTTATTTGAAATTCAGTGCAAAACTCACCTTATATGCTGAACCCTGTTTTCTAGATCTACTCTTAGCCCATATATTTTGAGTAAGTCAACTCTGGACACTTTTTGCCTCCAGATATTTTCTTTGCCATTTGAATTACACAGTGTTTGGTGGTTTTTTCCTTCACTAAAATTGCTGAATAAGTAGCTGTTTCAGAGACAGTAAGTAAAGATTACTACAGACATATAGGTTATAGACAACCTTAAATTTTTAATAGCAAAATATAATATTTTATAGTTAGAAGACTAAAATTACTTTGAGAATATTCTGTATTGCTTGAAGTCCATTAGAAAATGCTGAGTATTAGTTGCTTTCAGCAACTTTCTTAGAAGGCTGTTTCCCTTTGGAAATAAAAACTTGCGTCATTGATTGAAAATCTAAAGGGAAAAATAACTATAACAGGACTATTTCATGTCAGTGACTGATAATGGTAATAGCTTAAGGAGTATTTTCTAGCCTACTCCATTTAATGTGGTCTGAAAATGCCATCTTAGAAGTCCTCCAACTTTTCAAAACTTAATAATGCATTTTCAGAGCACTTTTTCCATTCCATATTCCATTTTAATGGCAAGTTCAATAGTGAAATATCATGTTATAAAACAGAAGAGGAGTGGATTCCAAATGGAAAGATTCCATCAAATATTGGAATTTAGAAAAGGCATATTTTTTTCAATGAAACAATGTGCAGTTTAGGGTTCCTAGATGTAGGTAAAATTTCTTGTTTTCTTTCCTTTTTTTCTGTTTTATTATAATTAGATTCCAAATACTATTGTATTTGTTATTGAAATACCAAGGTTCATATTGAAAAATATATGGTTACATTTAGTACCTCTTGGGTACTCTGACTTCAGGTAAAAATCATATGATCAAAAGATGACTTCAGATTGAGTTTAGAACAAGTTAATTTCCGCTTTGTAAAGTACAGTGTAATGGAAGTTTGCTTTTCCTTGCACAATCAGTGTTCTTTTCTTTCCAGGCTATGAGGTAAAAGTGAATTGGCCTCCTAGTACAAGGTGAAAAATTGACCACAGTTGATTTCTATGATGCCTAGGAAAAAGCAGGTGCCTTTCTCATGTCCTCAGTTCTCAGTTTTCAAAGCTGAATGATTACAGCCAATTTTGTCAATCTTAAAGCAGAAGCCATTTCCTGTACTTGATAGTTCTCACAGTCATTTTTCTAATTTCTGCTAGTTTTACTGCATGCTTTCTGCAATGTCAACCTGAACCGGGAACAAACACTGGCATTGCCTGAGCTGATGCAAAAACAGAACCAAGTTTTCCTTTTGTCTTTATGTCTTCCCTCTAAATTACAGTGTTTTTCTGGATATGTTGGTACCTTTGGACAAAAAATGAACAACAGACCATGTAACTTCAAGTCTGAGTAGATATGGTCACCTCACCATTCCTCTCTGGTACATATAATAATTTTGCTACTGTTTTGCTGCCTGGCTATTGAATAAAATTGGCATATCCCAACAGCTGAGCAAGTACTCATTTATCTTTATCACTATTTGCAAATAGCCTATAGACTTTAGGTTTCAATTTTCATGACCTAAGTGACAGATTCATATTCTTTAATAGAACTGACTTAGCTCTTACCTTATTAGATGACTATAATATTACTATAAGTCATTATAGATTTATAAGTCTACTTATTATCTACTATATATTTAGTGCATCCAATGTAATGTCTCCTTGCTCCATTCGTTATCATTTTTCTGACTTGAGGAAATAGCCATATGTAAAATTTTTGGTAGCTCCTTATTTAAATGTTCATATGAAGCATATTTAGAATAGCTAAATTGCAAATCACGACTGCAAAGGGAAATTCATCAGACAGAAAAAGAATAAAATATACTAAGTTTTGAAGGTCATAAAAACTGCAAAACAAAAGCTTCTGAGGGATAGAACGGTTCTTGGAAGAAAAACAACACTTGTTTTGGCTCGATAAACTCTTTTTCCTACTCGAAATGGATGTTTTCTTTTTGGACATCTGTAATGCAGTTCAAGGAAAAGAAGAGCTTAAGCTACAAAATTGTTAATAATGCCGCTGAAATCCCAGCTTGGTTAGACACACAGCAGAATAGAACTCTAGAGTTCAAATCCCCCATCTGTTTATTCAGAGAGAGCAAGCTTTAGTCACATTATAGGTTCTGAGCACCTTTTCTCACAGAAATCTTCAGGCTGGCATGAACTTTTTCTGGGATGGATTATTTGTGTTGTATCAAAAACCTTACTTTTAGACAATGACTGTTTATGACTGGGAACCTTAAGCTATTTGAGAACATATTATAATTATATTTTAAATATTACTGTCTTCATTCAAAGAACTAAATCTAGAGAGGTTTAACATAAACCATACACATTGTGAAATATTCCATGCTCCTGACAAAACCTTGTATTTATTTAGGTCTGCAGTTCTGACTTTTATTTTTTTGTTGTTGAGGTTCTTAATACTTCCAGGTTTCAAACATTACAGTGTACACTCTCATTGTCCTTGAAATTCAGTCTGGAATCCAATTTACTGGGATCATTTTATTTCCCACCAAGAAAAAATCCAGAGTGTACTTTCCCATTAGTGCATTTTTTGAGTAGTATATCCAGTGTTTTTGAAACATTCTCATTGCAGATACAATTTTCCTCAACACAGAAGATCAAAAGGTCCTCTGTGGATACCCAAAGCTAGAGAAATAAGTCTGAGCAAGATTATTCAGTATTTGTCTCATTAGTATTTTATCCCTTTGCCGTTATTATAATTTCCATATTTATATCCCAAGCATCAAAAAGAAGCATTTATATGCTTTAATCTAGAAAAGGAAAATGAAATTATGATTTCAGCATCATTTTGCAGCCACTGCTACATATGCATAACTTTATAACCTAGCATGTAAGCAGTTTACACTGAGGACATATAAATACTAACATAGTGTGCCTAATGAATATTTGTATTCTAAAACTACATTCTAAAAGCAAAGGGAGTTTCCATAGAGAACACTCTAAATTATTATTTTAAAAGAGCCCCAAAAGGTAACAATTTACAGTAAGAATCTCAAATCTTCCTCCGACTTTTAAGCATATAATTTTAATGGAGCAAAATATTTTTGAGAATAATTTGCTTTATGAGCATTTTAAGATGAAATTATATACAGAGGCAACAGAAGAATATACAAAGGAAGGGATCAAGGTGCTTTGGACAATAAAACATTTGGGAAAATAGAGGGATAAGGAGATAAAAAGGGATAGTCATGTAAAAATGACAAATTTTAGAAAAGTACCTACCTACCTACCTCAAATAAGTATTGTTTGTAGACTAAAAGACTGCACCTATTATCTGTGTTTGTAGGGCAAATAAAGAAGGCAAAAAAAATTTAAAATCTAGAAAACATGAATAAAACCTCATTTATCTGCCTCATTTTTTAAATTGGTAAGAGAGCAATATTTCTTTATTGAGAAAGTATTTTACTCTTTTAATCCAACTTTTGGATTTTCAGTCCTATTGTAAACACCTTTTGATCTGAAAAATTATAGATGACACAGAGGGAGTTCCATAAGTTCCATAGATTATGACATCTATTTAAAAACTCTCTTTTCCCATTTTTATTTTGCATTTGACGATTCAAAGGAGAATGTATTCTTAGCACATAATATGTCTTGCTCTTATAGTTGTGTTGGTTTATTTTTGTTTGTTTTGTTTTGTTGGTTTTTTTTTTAATTAAAATATTATTTCATACCAATAAGATTTGTTTTACTTGTAATCTTGTAAAAGTCTGACGAGCAATTTTAAAAACAAAGCTATGTTTTTCTTTCTGTGAATCAAGGGCTTGGAGATATACTTTCCCAGTTACCCAGATACCTTTCACAGATTTTTATTATTTAATATATATTATTTAATCATTACTAATGGAAATTATGAATGGCACTCTCACCAGTCACCTTCTATACTCAATCAGATGCCGTCCAGACCACAAGTTCTTTTTCCCAACACTCAGCTTCTTCCAAGAACTTAAAAATATAAACAAAATAGATATTTTGTCAAGAAATGTCTGAAGTCTGATCGAGTATCAGGTTTCTCAGGCTGTCTTTACAGACAGAGATTTTATTTTTCAAATGCAGCTGTGCCTCCCTTAACTAATGCAAACTGTTAGCACTAAATGTTCTTGATTCCAATATCCACAGTATTCTGGTGATTTTACCTCGTATATGTTTTTAAGGTATTATAACATTCATGTCTTTTACCACTACTATACATAATTTTCTGTGGTACCATCACTTCTGAATTGCAGATTTTCTCCAAATAAATGGTTAGGTTTTTATTTCAGGATACATCAAAGTTATTTTTAAAATAAAAACTAAAGCACAAAGTGTCAGTTCCTGAAAGATAGCTCCCTGAATAGACAAATTAGTTTTTAAGTTTGCAATTTGAAATAAAAAGTTCTCATTAAATAATCTGTCACTGACTTGACAACTTAATGGAAAACAGGCTAACAAAGAAGCACATATGTGAGTTACTGGAAAATAAAATAGTTGCATTTCCACGTGTCTCTTTAAACAACAAAAGTCTCTTTAAAGCAATCAAGTACTGCATCTTTCTTTGTATTTCCCAAATGAATATGTCTATTTGGCCTTTGACTTTAATCAATCAAGGTAACACTCTTCAGAGAGACTTGAAGTGCAGCTTTTTGTTGGCTTTTCATTAGCAGAGTATCAGAGACCAATAGGAAATGACAATATATATTCTTGGGTTTTTTTAGCTTAAAATTGTCCTTTTTTTGTCCAACACTGTCACTTGTACATGACTATAATTTAGTAAAGCTTATCTGAATTAATTTTAATATTATTTTACTCTGGCTCAGCCAACTAAAGAATCCTGCAGCTAGTACTTTTTCTTAAATCAGAGGAAATAGGAAAATGTCTTATTTAGTTCTTCCCTTCTTTGAGAGCAAATTTCGGTTTCTACCTAATGCTTCAGATCTAATTATTTCCTCTACTACAATCTCACAACAAATTTTGAGTCTTTACAGAACTAAAATAGCTGGGACTGCACAAAGCGGTACTGCAGTCAGTGTAGTCATAAGGCAGCGACAAGCCATGGCACCCCCTTCCATGTCTCAACATGCAGTCAGTGAAAATCTGGATGGGATGCTCAGTGCTCTTGATAATTTTTTTCAGGTGTTTTCATCCATCTTCATTCTAAAACATTTGGGAAAATAGTGAGAAGACTTTGTGGTCCATCTTTTGGCAGCCTGTTCAGGAGCATTGACCAAACCTGTTTTATTTTATGGTATTCTCAACAGGAAGGGAACTTGATGTAAAGAGACATCTCAGTGCTTCTAAATGAATGATGGTGTAGGGATGGGGCTGGTTTGTTTTTTTCTTTTTTTGAAGAAGGTTTATGCAAATATGTTCATAACCATGAGTGGGAATGGGAATGAAAAGAGTGGTATCTAACCTTGATGATAACAGTAGAATCAGAGTTAATATCCTCTTCAAAAATCACTATATATTTAGTTCAAAAAGAGGAGACCTCTAGGTTTTTCATGTGGCATTGTTTTTTGATAGCATTATAACTATATCAGTCATATATTTTTTAAACTGAAATTCCTTGCAACAAAAAAATGATACCTCAGAAAACTTGAAATTCATCCAGTGAGCTAAAATTCATTTTACACACTTTAAAAAAAATTATTAGTCAATTAGAACATCATAGGAAGTTAAAATATTCCAAATCACATATTCTTACTGAATCTGTTTTGGTTTAAGAGGCCTAGATTACCTGGAAGGACATATATGTTAATTTGGTTTAACCTCTATTTTTCTGTTAATGCAATGAATTGACTTGATTCCTATAATCAATACTATAAAACTCGGCCATATATTAATATACACTATGTAGTGCCACACTGTATTTTGAAGGTGAATTAGAAAAATCTAATCATCTATAGATGATAAATGTCTTTTAAACATTTGTGTATTTAAAATAGTAAAATCCTTAAGATTTTGTATTGCCTCTGTCTTTCATAACATAAAATTTCAGCTCTGACATATGAACTTGTGGACAACCTTGACTTCACATGCAAACTCTTGTTTAGAGTGGTAGTCGTGCAGGCAGTCATCACAAATTTACAGGTTTACATTATAAATTTTAAAAAAACCCTCTTCTGATAATTATCAGTTGAATTATACAGATTTTCTCCATAAATAAATTAATTCCTTGTTTCTAACCAAGTTCAGCTTCAGGGCCAAGTGAAATATTAATTTTCTTATATTGAGAGAAATAGACTGTTCTTTTGTGCCATTTAAACTGGAATGTGAGCTTTAAAAAGCCCTGAATCTTGCAAAGTAAACAAATCTGAAAAGAAATCTACTTTTGCAACATCTCTAAATACTGTACTAATCCACTTAGCACACACCAAGCCAGTGTAGATCACAATGAGCTGTGCACTGTAATGAATGGCTTTTCTATTCCTGGCACTTGCCTTATTGAGTGGTTTTACTCAGGAGGCAAATCCACTAGGTATTGAAATAAAAATATTTTCTTCTGATACTGTCATGGTGTCTCTATGGAGACAGTGAGCAGTAGTTTTGTCTTCTTCATACATTTTGAAAGACCCAGAGAGAAAAGAAAATGCAATTAGACAACATGCATAAACATGGATTTTAATGCCTTCTAATCATATCATACCATATCACAAAGCAAAACATCTTTTGCTTTTAATCAAATACTGAAAATGTAGCCTAGATAATTAACTGAAGAGAGAGGTCAGATCAGAAAAATGTCTCGGTTATGCAGTTTTAGACTTTCACCTGGAAGGATTGAATGATAATAATTAATAGGAAAAGTTAGATTTTTACTTGTATGATAGAGATGATTGATAAAATTTTTAAGTACAGTGTTAATTTAATCATACTCTGAACACTGTTTGTAATGGTAACATGTGATTAGTACATTTGTGAATGTTTGGAGAAAAAATTAAATCAAAGTGCCATAAACTTTTTTCTTGAAGGGCAGGAGGCTTTACTTAGGCAAATAAATAAATGTGGAAATGTGAATCTGATGGTTGATGTCAAATATTTTTATAGTAAGTTTATTCCTATCACTACTATATCTTCTGATGTTAAGCATAAATTAATGTCATTAACTAAGTGCTCATATTCTCTTTTAATTGCAACAAACTTTCATTCATAGCTTTTATTTATGGAAGATGAAAACATGGAAGAAGTTCTATATTTAATTCCAGCCTGTCATTTTATTGAAAGTTTTTACTGGCAATTGCTACGTTTTCAATACTCGAACTTCCCATAGGTGGATTAATTTCCACAATTTCTTCTCATATAGAAATTTTCTCAGCTTTTTCTCCTTAATTTCTTAACCTTAAGCATCAGACTCTTGGGTTTTACAAGGTGAAACAATCTTTATTTATTGTATCAAATGTATTTTTTTCCAAAACAATTCAAGCAATTTTAAAGTTTCCTCTAAGAGTGATATGGGAAAAATACTATGAGAAAAAATATTTCTGATCACTATTGAGTACCCAAAGCAAAAAGAAGCAACAGACTGTTCAATAACATGGTGCAGTACTTGATTGGACATAATAAGTTCAAATTGAACACAATAAGTCAAATTTAATACCAGGTACTTACTGGCTCTCAGAGAGGAAAGATCAACCTGGAAAAACAATCAGCTGAATGAAAAGTAACTAACACACATACCAATCACCTGATTGACATCTTGAAACTTATCCTTTAATTCACATTAAATATCTGATTTTTATGTTACACAGCCTTGCAGGTGGGGAAATCAAAAATTATGCCCACACTTTAGAAAGAATAAACCAAAAACCTGAAAATTTTATGAGGAGATCAGAGCTCTTTAACAAAGGCTCATCTCAGAAATTGATCAAACAACTTTAGGAGCACAGAGGTTACCTTGCTATTCCACTTTCAAATCTATTAATGTCATTGACAATTGTCAAGATGTAACATTTGTCTTTTTTGCCCTTATTGTCAGGCTAGAGTGGTAACAGACCCCTTGATTAAGTGCTTTTTCACCTTACAAATTCACGGTAGAAAAATGATTGAAGCTAAACCCACTAGTGTAAAACACATGATATGCACGAACTTTATAGAGTGAGATACACAGAGAACAGAATAGGAAATTGCCTAAATTTAGTGAAAAAAGAATCAGTTGTATCTTCTTTGTAATAAAGCACAATGGATTGTTAACTAAGACTGTGCCAAGAAAGTGAGACTTCATGTGTGTGTGTTCATATGTGTATAGACATATGGATGAATATATATCACATGTTCAGAGTAAAAGACTTGCTGAAATTTGGTTCTTTGAGGAAGTATTCTCTCTGTTAAAGATAATTTATTTATAAAAATAAATATGTAACAGAATAGAAGCATGGTGAAACCATGTACCCAGCCGTGTATAAGAAAGGACAGCCTGAGCGCATTTTTTGGGATCCATTAAGATCTGACTGCATACCTATCATTTTGTTCCCATTATAACGTCCCTTGATATGACAGTGACTTCTGTTGATGCAGAGGTTACACTTTTTTTCCTTCCACAAGGAAGGAAAAGGTAGAGTTGTGGAAGGAAAAAAAAATACTTTTTGGTGTTCCTGGTACTGTGAAGGCCTTTCTGGTTCTGGAGGCCATTTGGGTGCATCAGCCCTGTCACACATTCAGTGAGGCAATTTGTCATTTATAGAACAGATTCTATCTGCCATCTTGCTATGAGAACACTATCTTGATAAAAAGTTTACTTGACAGAGAACACACTTCCAGAAAGTGTAGACAGGTAACATAACAATCCACGGTTGCTTAACGAGGTGTTTCAGTCAGCCTTTCTCCACCAGCAGCTACCTTTTGTTAGCTCCTTCACATCTTAGACCCTTTCATGGCTACTTTAAGTACTGTTATGTAAATTTTCTGGCTGTTTCCTGTCAAGATAATGTTAAAGGAGCTTACAGAAGGGCCAGAAACGTGCAGAATATGGTTCAAGATCAGGAGGAAGGTGAAGAAATGTGAGGAAGATTTCCTCACTAGGACAGCTCTGAGTTATTAGGCCACCTCTGTTTCCTCCACTTACTCTACTCTTCCACCCCTACTTAAAAAAAACCAATCCTTGTCATGTTGCAGTATTAGCAATCTGAGCTGTGTATAATATCCCACTCGTTCTAGATGCTTGAAAGCTTCTATAGCTGAAGTAATACTTATCTTTGTGATGAAAGTCCCAAAGGTGCTGCAGAAAAATAGCTTAGTACAGATGAGAAAGATCATAGGTGAAAATGGATTGCCCTTCAAACCTTTTGTCAACTAATGCAGATAATAAAGCACAACAGAAGCCAATGTATTAATACCTATTAATAAAAAAGGATGAGGTTAACAAGAGATAATTGAATCTGTTTATGAGGAGAATATTGTATGCTTAAACACTAGCTATTTCAGGGCATGGATGCAATTTTGAGCCTGGAAAGAGGCAGTACTGAACATGGAATTAGACAGAATGACTGAGTAGAAAGAAGGTCAAAAAACATCTGCCAAAAACAAACCCAGCATATACTGCCTGGAGTCACAGTTTTAGCTACTATAAACTAAGTTACATTCTATTGAGAGGAAAACCCTGCATAAATAATAAGTGAAGCAAAAAGGAATCAAATATATAGCAGCCTCATTTTCTGTATCTGTGAAAAGAAAAAGAAAGAAAGCTAAAATAAAACTGTTTTTTATACTTATGGTACCTCAGTTGGTCATAGCTAAATGTAGAAAACTATAAAAGGTATCAGTGAGAGCTACTGGGAAAACTGCACAAGTAAGAACAAGTTTGTCCATTGCCTTATACACTATCTGGTGCCTCAGTAAATATCTAGGCTGGTATGATTGAGAGCCTTTCATGTGAACAGGGACTAAAGAAATCATTGCATGAGTCAAACATTTCACATATGCACAGAAGAAAGTCTTGTAAGTTTGAACCTGCTACCCAGAGCAGATGGCTGTTTTGCTACCATAACTGTGAAAGTTTCTTTGCTGTAGAAATAGCAGTCATACTAGAATATTTAGTCCTGTGTTTACATGAGAGCTGTACTGGTCTTTCATCCTATTTTTTTTCTAGATTTTTCAGTATTTGCATAATATATTTGTTTTAGGTAAATTTTAAACTCATAGAATATATCAATTTGTAAGACATCCATAAGAATCATTGAGTCCACCTTCCTGCTCTTTGTAAAATGACCTAAAACTAAAAAAACACCTAAACCACGGGAATAAAATTATCTAGATATTCTGGAACTCTGGCAGGCTTGGCAAAATGACCTCTTCTCTAGAGACTCTGTTCCAATGACTGATCACCCTCTCAGTGGAGTTTTCTAATATCAAGCCTCAACTTCTCATGACACAGCTTCACTTCATTGCTTTGTGACCTATCACTAGTCATCAGATCAGCACCTTCCCCTCTGCTGCTTCCCTTGAGGAAGTTGAAGACTGATGAAGTTGCCCTCAGCCTTCTCTGCTCAATAGACCAAATGATCCCAGCCTCTACTCATAAGTTTAGTCCTTGAGATCTTTCACCACCTTTGTAGTCCTCCTTTGAATGCTTCCTAAAAGCTTCAAATCCTTCACTTACTGTCGTGCCCAAAACTGCACATAACACTTGAGGTGAGGCTGCAGAGCAGCATAGTAGGACAATCACCTCCTTCAGTAATTCATTAAACATTTCTTCTTTGTATTTTCAGGTGGACTAACCTCATCAAGTACTAGATCAATGTTACCTGTAATCTTCCGTTTGCTGTTAAATTATGCCAAAAAGCGGGTTTTTTTGTTCTGCACAGCACTATCCAGGTTGAATTCTACTCAAGCTATGCCCTCATGAACATACTTCTTACCGTGGTAAACAGCATCTCTGTAGTCCTCCTGTGTCACCTGTCCTGGCTTCCAACATCCATAGACCTTCCTTTTCGACCAAAACTTT
Organism: Sturnus vulgaris; assembly: GCF_052056855.1. Taxonomy (NCBI): domain Eukaryota; kingdom Metazoa; phylum Chordata; class Aves; order Passeriformes; family Sturnidae; genus Sturnus; species Sturnus vulgaris. The sequence continues at coordinate 84,226,971 of NC_142243.1, forward strand.
GGTGGAAAGTTTACAGTGGCCTGAACCTCTTTAAAGCAAGTAGAAGGTAGTGTGCTATTGAAGGATGGGAGAGGATAGCTAAGTTTGCAAGGGGAAGTAATGCAAACAGGGGAAAATCTTTAAGTACTGGATTAAAGTATCACCATGAAGTCATATTCTGCCATGTTGCCTCATGATGTTTTTTCTTTGTTCTATGAGTGGTCTCAGAATAATTTAATCTTCATGCATAGCAACACTAACTGCTACAGATAAACATAATGAAATCTAGTCCTCTGGGAATGAGTGGCATAAACTGGCACTATCTATGGAATTAAAACCATCTAGGTTAACAGAAAATGAATCGTGTCAGTGTAGTAATATTCATTTAAGAGAGAAATTTATTATTTTAATAAGACAATAAAATTAATTAAACTAGACTTGTTCCTAAAATTTACCTGGAGGCATATTGCCTTATTTAACAATTAACCCCTCTCTTTGGATTATGTTTTCTTTCTCTCCTCTTTATCCACGCCACATATGTATCCAAATAGAAAGCATCTTAGATAGTTTTCCAAGCCCATGTGGATCTTTCCCAAAAATGATAGTACCCAGGGAAGTTCCAAATGACAATACTCCATTTTCCCAGGCCAGAAAAAATTAGAATGGGATTTTTCAAGTGTTCCCTTAGAACTAAGAGAAGAGAGATGCCTGATCTAATTCCAGCGTGACTACATGTTCTTTTCGAGGACAACATCCATGCTGTATGTAGTGTTTTTCAAGAATTTCAGACGAGTCTGGGAGGAACTTTGTCCAAGAACAGTTTGCCATAGAAAATAAACACATTCATTAGGCACAACTTTTCTTTCTTTTCTCAGATATGATCATTCATTGACCACTTTTATTTCCCCCCATCCCCCCAACAATGGCACACTTTCTGTGATCTTCAGAATTCATCATGCAGCCCAGAGCACATATGAGAATGCGAGGGAAACTGATCGTCTTCTGGCAAACTCTCTGGGATATCCAGCTCAAACAAGGGCCCATTGTGTCTCTCTTTTGATATAGGAGGTGATGTGTTAGGTACCCAAAACACATGGTACATTTTAGTGTTTCAGTTGATTGATTGGCTATGTCATAGACTTTGTTATTAACAGGTAGTTGCCTCATTTTACCTTGAGACAGGGTGAACTAAAATGCAATGAAATATTTGTTTATAACATCCTAAGTAGTCTGTGCATCTACTGGTATTTACAACAGACATTGCTAAAGGCAAAAAATATTGCTTTCTTTTTTTAAAATATATTTATGTATCTTTTCTAGAGCAAGGATCATCCCTGTATATGAACAGCTGGTAGACATCTGGTCTCACTGAAGTTAAAGCTCCCTTATTCTTTGTAACTCAATAGGATGCTGCAGTTCAAAACATGGTCTTACATTCCACAACCAATGTATTACAAAGGCACAGAATATCCTAAAGAAGACAAATACACATACCTATTTTCTGGTATTTGGCTGTCACCAGACACAATACTCATTAGTTGATTTCAGATACTGATCCACAACTTCTTTCTCATTTATGCATTTATAAATAAACCTCTCTACCCCAGATACTTGATTTGATTAAGAATGTACTGCTAGTTTTATTATTAACTTATCTGAATATTTTACTTCAAATATATAAATAGGAAATGATGTAACAATTTCTAGTGAAAACAAATTTTTAATGATAACTGTAATTTAAAAGTGGACTTGATAATCTTAAAAGTTCTTTCCAACTTAAACAATTCTATGATTCCAGTTGAAAACATAAAACCCTAGTGGTTAAATTCTTCAATAACTTTTGAAAATATGCAACTTTTTTGGCTATGGCTTATATGGACCACTGTTCTCAAGAGAGAAAATTTGTCCATATTTCACAGCACATTTTTAGTATGCCTATTGATGAGCAATTTCCAGTCTTCTTGTTGCTGCTCAACCAATTTCATTTTCTGTGGTGTCTCCCAGGATCACAACTTACTGTAACTCTCAGTGAGATTGATTCTGAGAAAGAGAGAAATGGTTGGCTTCCAGTTGCTGAAGTTATTTTCTTCTTCTACCTTTCCCAGCCAACTGTTCTGTTAGCGGAATTCTCTCTCAGCAGGCAGCTGCCAGTGCTGTTGATAAGTGTTTTTGCTGGTGTGTGCGCTCATTGAGCCATTTCCAATATATTTCATAATGCTTCCTGTTTGGATATTTTGGCTTTTCCAATGCCCCTGCATAGCAAAACAGAAAAAAGCCAACCTTTCTTTTTACAGAGGTTGCAGTATTTTTTACAGAGACTGCAGTATCCTAAACTTGTGTACAGAAATGGCAGAAACTCTACATGAGTTTCTAATTGTTCACTGTTTTTTTACTCCATACAGTTTGTAGTCTTTGTTCATTCTGGATTTAACGTATCAGTTCTGTCTGCCACTTCATCAACAGGCATACAGACTTGCATATTTCTCATGTCTCTTTTAAAGAAACAGCCATTTCTTCTTCTGAAGCTTCTATAGCGACTTTACAGTCTTTCTAGAACATATTACAGTGAATTAAAAGACTTTCAAGGATTGTTCTAAAATCTTGTGTCTATCTTAGCTGAATTCCCCACTCAAATGCTTGCCTGCACAAACTTAACTTTTCCAGATATCCCAGTAAAGCATTTTGGCATTTATTTTATTGAATAATTCTGAAAAATTAGCTTTTCCAGAGTAAGAGTGAGGGTCACCTGTTATCCTCTGAGAGTTCCTGAAGTCCTAAGCATATGGCACTGTCAAACTCACTTTTGTTAACTCCAGAGGATGCTGAAACTGATATTATGGTGTCACTGTCAGTGCCATTTCCTTATGAACTTATTGTGCAGCTCATCACAGGTTTTTCTGCAATGTCTTAATGAAACCCACCAAAGGCATGCAAAGGAGCAACATTTAACTAGAGTGACCATGCACTAATTAGCAGCTTGAGTTTTGCAAATTTCATTTATTCATTTGAATGTATTTCTTTTGTGTATCTTGCTTGCATCAATGTTGATAAATGTCCAGTGTCATGCTGTAGACAGGGTCCCTGACAGCAACCAGTTTTTGTTTTTCTGTGTCAGAACTTCAGCCTGAGCATTCTGACATTTGATGTAGAGATGAGATATAAAGGTCTGATGAGCAATTATGATTGATAAGAGTTCCATAGCAGTGGTACAAAAACTTGGAGGTTTTTCCAACTATTATTCAGTGTCAAGTTTTGCAAATTATTTTTCCCCTGTGCCACTATCAATTAAATAGGCAAAATCATTTGTGATGGAATACATATGAAATGTTGCATGCTATAGGTGTGACAGACCTTACAGAAAGACAAATCTAAATTTATTTTAAAATATGAGCTGCTGGGAAAATAAAGGATTTTATTCTTAATTTTACAAATAATACAGTAATTGCAAATATTTTTCCCACCTTCTTTATTCTTTTTCTGATGGAAGTAGAATTGGTTTTTACTAGCAACAGTGCAGATTACTATTCTGGTGTCACAAGAAGGATATATCTCAAAAAAACAAGGCAAATCTAGGTAAAATATTTTTTCCCCACTATTGACAGAATAAAGATATTTTAAAGGGATATCTAGCTTAAGACTAACTTTTAGATACTTAAAAATTCACAGGACAATATTTACATCATAAATCTTCATTTTATTGCATCTTCTCTGGATACATAATTTGTAAAAGAAATGGTAAGCTTCTTCATTGAAGTACGTTAGAAAAGTTGACATTCTTATTTCTAACAAGACAGCATTAGACTTCAAGTCATAACTTCTTCCTGGCAAGAAACTGTCATGTCAATCTGTGCTGTATGTGAGAGGTGAAGATAGAACTCAATAGGGAAAATTTAGTAATCAATGACAAGTCAAATACAGAACAAAAATAATCTAATTCCTCATGACATAAATTTATTTCCTGCCAACTCACATCTGGATTCAACCTGGATCAACTTCATTCATCTCTAACAGAGCTATCACAATTCAGAAATAAAGTAAAAATTGCATAAATGATGTGTCTAGTGAAATATGGAGGCTACAGAATTAGTCATTTAGTGACAGTTTTGAAATATATATTCATATGTTTTTAATGTTTTTAGTTGAACTACATTTAAGAAGTTTTTCTGGCAAAATCACTTAAGTGTGTGAAAAATATTCATGGAAATCAAAATTTGGGATTAACTTTAATTTTCAGGTATTCATTGTGAGAAGGACTCTCAGTGGGAAATTAGTCATTTTCCATTCACTCACATAAGCAATAATCACTATAAATGGAACAGTCACAGGACAAGGCTACTTTTGTAGTTACCAGGACAACAAAGCTGAAGTTACAGATTTAGACAATGAAGTTAGTTTAATTCACAATAATAAAATTTTTATTCTTTATAATTGAGGTCACAAGGGTAGAAGCAACTTTTTATAAATTATGACATGCTATGCTGAAGGGTGTGGGATTCATGATCAGTTCTTGCTCAGCTACTGTTGTATTTTTCTGAGGCTGTTCAAATACTAAAACTTATACTAATTGACATAAATAAAGATGGTTTTTATTGGTTATTAAAAGTCTGTAACATGAAATATTATTTATAAAAATTTCTCTTTTGAAATTCGATTGAAACTCTCATGCCTATTCATGCAAGGGAATGTTTAATGTTTAAATTCTGTTACAAACAATGTGCTTTAATTTGAATTTAAGTCACTTTCACTTGAGTCTATCCTCTTCCATAAACTACATCCTGAAGCTGCAGATATTTGTTTGTGACTGTTCAGTTTCCAAACATTCACTTTACAAGCAACCCATATTTAATCCAAAGAAACAGTAATGTAAATTTAACCCGAACTAAGTAATAAAAAAATACTTCAATTTTTAATCAGTTTGATAAGAGACTATTCAAAGTCTCAGTCACTGGGTCTCAGTAATATGTTTGATATTGACAATATATGCATATAATGATCTAAACCTCTATCAACAAAGAATATACTTATTTTGCAAGAAAATTTTATGACTTTTCTTGTGATTTACTGATGGAAAAATCTGACCCGAAATGCTGATGTGAGAAGTGCCTTTTCATATTTTTTTCACTTTGACAATTAAGAGAAGGCATTGTTCCATAAAAAATAGTGTAAATATTATTTTCATGTGGATAAAAGAATATGAGTGCCTATATGTCCCAAGAAAGAAAATGTTCATCCTTTTCCAACTAATCCTTTAACTTCATGTGAATTCAAGGCCTTTAAAATATTATTTCAAAGATTTCTCACAATTTTACAATGAATACATTCAAGTAGAAAACTGAGATTTTTTTTTTCTGGGAGGATTTTTTAGTTCTGTACACGTTTCCTCCTTTTAATTTTGCACTGTAGCTAACATTGAACTATGGTTCACAAAATCTTGTACTGGTTTTTCTGACAAAAGTTTGCCATACCCTGACATTTTCTTCCTTCCTCCATTATTTTTCAGTTCTTTCCCAGTTTGCAATATCCATATGAAATAACCTAGCATCAAAGAAAATAATGAAAATGAAAACTCTTTTGACTGCCCATGGTAGCTCTGAGAAAAAAAAATTATATGCATATTTTCTCATGTTTAAGACCATAGGAACTTCAGGAAATATTGTCTATTGTCACCCTGCTCCCTATTCAGCTCTTTACTCTGTCTGCAGGTGGAACTGGTACCATAGCATTGCCTGGATATATATTTTAAGGAATTTTAATGATGGATCATCCCTGCTCTCAGAAGTTTTCCTCCTGTCTGTTCCAACAGTATGAAACTTCAGATTGCTCAGACTGAAGGGTGCATTTCACATATAAAGTGCTCATATAGTACCCAAATAGGAAAAGTAACACTTGTAGTTGTAGATTTCCACTGTTGCAGTGTAACTCATATCCAACACCACAAAGTATTTTATCCAATACCAGAAACTATTTTCTTCTTCCATTCTTTTTCTTTTTTCTTTTTTTTTTCTCTTTTTTTTTCAATACAACAGAACATGGTCATGGACTTATTTATAATGATTTCTTATGAAGATGTGATATCTATAGTTCTTGCTCTCTTTAAAGTCATTGGATTTGAAGACAAAAAGATTCAAAACTCTTACACAAAAACAAATGCCTTTTCATAGAGAGCAAACTCTCTACTACTATATTTACCTTTCTTCTTAATTTTCCAGTTTCATGCTTAAATTTTTTTCTTAATGAATTTTGCAATAAAATGAGATAGAATGAGAATGTGATATTAGATGGAAAAAGCACTTTCCTATTTTTCTTAAGTCAGCAAACCTGAGTGTGAGTGTGAAAGCGGTCAAGCCTAACAAAAATAAACTTGGATAAAATTGAGCTCTTTAAAAGTAATCCTTTTTTTTTTTCCTTTCTTGTGTGATAAGCTCTAACTCAGACTCCTAAGTAGAAGGCAGTGAGAAAATAGGAAGTGGACAGATAAAGATGTCCTTCTATCTCAGCAGAAACCTGCTGATGAGGCATGCCTAGTATCTTCTAAATACTGAATTTTTATGAATATTTATACTTCTGCACCATCTTATTTCTACAGCATGCTGTCAACTTTGTCACATGAAATGAAAAAGAGGTTAGTATAAACATGGTTTAGTCCCATACAAAATAGTCTGTCATAGTTACCCTCACGCTGAAGAATTCTGAGAAACTGCAGAAAATATATTTTGGTTATTAAATTGGTGACGACAGAAACTAACTTTCAGAGTACGTAGATACTATATACTGGAAGCCTCAGGGTAGATATACAACAAGCAGGAAAGAAACCCAAAACAACTCACACAAGGAACATGTGATCTTTATGCTGAATATGTATATATATGTATATATTTATATTAATTTATTGCTTGCTTGTGGCAGTGTGGTTTGCTTCAAGACTGTAAACTCTTCAGAGTTTGGATAATATTTCATATGGCTTGTATATTACAACATCTATAATCTTTGTAAATAATGAAAAGTGATATAACTAGAGGAATTTATTTTTTTTTTGTGCACTCTGGTTATATAGTTTTTCAGCAGTTCATTAGGAAATGTCTCATAGTCCACTCCAGAAATCTTTGCAATTATGCTCTTCACTTAAAAATAGCTTTAATTTAAAGTGTTTATCTGAAAATAACCAAGCAATCCTTTTCAAACTGTACCTGTTTTAAATCAAACCCCCTAGCACTGAAATTTTATGAAGATGCATTTGAAGACACCACATCTTTGACTCTTCACTGCTTGAAAAACAAAAGCACCATTGTCCTGGGTTTAACTGGAAAAGTTAATTTTCCTCCTAGCAGCTAGTATAGTGCTGTGTTTTGGATTTAAGGTGATAATAATTTTGATAACACACTGTTGTTTTAGTTGTTGCAGAGCAGTGCTTGCCCTAAGTCAGGGACTTTTCTGTTTCCATTACTCTGACAGTGAACAGGGGCAAAAAATGCTTCAAGAGAGCATGGCCAGGACAATTTGACCCAAACTGGCCAAAAGGATATTTATTCCACACCATAGAACATTATGATGTCCAATATATAAACTGAGGGAAGTTGGCCAGGAGAAGCCATTTGCTTCTCAGGGACAGGCTGGGCATCAGTCAGCAGGTGGTGAGCAATGGTATTGTGCATGACTCCTCTCTTTTTGTTATCTCCCTTTTCATCATAATAGCAGTTATTATTATTATTATATTTTTCTTTATTTCAACTCTTTAACTGTTTCTACCTCAACCCACAGGTTTATCTTTTTCTCATTCTCATCCCTATCCCACTGGGAGAGGGGAGAGGGGAGAGGGGAGAGGGGAGAGGGGAGAGGGGAGAGGGGAGAGGGAAGGAGAGGAGAGGAGGGAAGTGAGCTAACAGCCGTGTGGTGATTAGGTGGTAGCTGTGGTTATACCAAAACAACTAGAAGGCCAAGATTGAAAAGTATCTTGCAACTGACAAATTAAATAAGCAGTGACACTCTTCAGTCATCCTTGGACCATTGTATTGTAATGAAGACTCAGGTCTTTCTGAGTGGTGCAAAAATTACCATTGACAAAGACTGTCTTGATATGAACATCTATAGATACTTCTCCTGGTAATGGCTGTAAATTGGTTGTAAAACTTTCCTTAAAACAGCACAATAAAGCCTTTGGTAGACATTTTGTCCCTAGAAATTTTGCTTTCCAAATCAAATTCCAAAAATTCAACATTTGTATTCCTACAAAGGTTCTAATATGAGACTTATTTTTAAAGCCTAACAACATTGAGTTTAGTTACTTTGTGTTTCCATAAAAGATAAAAAGCAAGATTTAGATTATTTTCTGCTTCTTCACTGTTAGGGTAAAAGGTATTCCTTTCCTTCAGCATTTGACAAAAATTTCTGAGTGGGTCTTCTGAAGTTTTTTAAAGAAATCTTTGCTTCCTTATCTGCTCTTACCTAAAGTGATGTCTCCAGCTTAAATCCGCAAACAGATTCTAAATTTAATCTTTGTGTCAGAGAACACTCTGCAAGAGTCTAGGATGTTTTAATCTAATTTTTTTCTAACTGAATTTTTGATTTTTATAGATTTTTTTCTGTTTCTATTGCTTATGATAATTCTGCTGCTTTTTGGAATAAAGCAAATCTCCCCTGTTTGTTTTAAGAATGATTTGCTTTAAGCATATTGCTGATTTAACAAAAAGGTCTTAAGAGTTTGTTTTATAGCACTTTCCAAGGGCATGGTAAACCCTAGCTCTTTTTAATCCTGCAGCATTTGATATGTATTGCAGAAAAATGCTACTCATTCTTTTATGAAAGTAGTATTGGACAGCAGTGCTTGTCACCAGTTTTTAGAGGTCTCCAAATATGTTGTGCATATCTTGTGAACTTTTGTGCCACATTTTTCAAGTTAGCCAAAGGTGTCTTACTCTTCCGACCTTCAAAATGGAAGCCAAATGGAAACTGCCATTTGTTTCCTCATGTTGTCAGAGGTGGCCTCAAATATATAACATTTAAACTTCCAAAATATTCTGTGAGTTGTTTGTTGTGTTTGGTTTGGTTTTTTTTTTCATTAGAAGTGTCCCATTGGAATGTGGTGGTTTATGCTTAAAAGGCTTTTGAGAATCTAAAGTCCATTTGTATCGTAATGAAATCTAAGCAGTTTCTTTATAGGATTCAACTTGAATGTTGAGAAGTGTGCTTTTCTTCAGATCTTTGTTTTCCTTGCTTAATCCTGGTTTGCAAACAGGGAAAATAGATAAAGAAAAATTTAGAAATCTCCAGGTTTTCTGTTCTGAAAATCCCTTTGTTTAATTTTTCAATATCAAAAAAATGTTTTATTATAGTTATTCATTATTTTGGACACATGTCACTCTTTTACAAAAGGATGGATATACTAATTTATTTCCTTTTATAACTGGGTAGGCAATTTCAGTTTGATAATTTTGCTAGACAATGCCAGTGGGAATTGAGACACATTTTATTCTCAAAGAAACTATGCCAGCTGCTTCCCACATTATTATTTTTATGCGGCTGCTGACTTTCCTGTGTGTTTCCTATCAAGTGATAATACCAGGACTGGCAGCTAAATTTCTTCTGGCCTTGTTTAAAATGAAGGTAATAAGTTATTCACCTTCCAACCCTCTGTTATCAAGGCGTTATTGGAGCAGAGTTTAGAAATCTTTGGACCGACAATTCTGGAGAAAAGCCCAGTCTTTCTATCCTCTTCCTACATCTGGATGAAACCAGTCTCAAAGAGGTGGTGCTGTGATGACACTGAAACAGAGGAGGGTAATATTTCACCTCAGAGCCAAAGGACAGTTGTGAGGAAGCTGGATGTAAGCTCGATAAGAGCTAAGAGCAAGAAAATCCGAGCACTAGTGGGATGAGGAACGGAACTGGTCGGTGATGTCTCCTCAGTGATCCTGACCACTGCTCACAGGTTGTTTGAGATGGAGGAGCTTTTCAGATAAAAATGGTTTCTCTGTTATTCTGCATCACATTCAGGCAGATTATAGAAATACATACAGAGCAAGAAAACTGAGGATTCTTCAACAGTCATATCAGTCCACGTTTTTCTTACAGGATTTCAATGCTATCTTTTCCACCACAATACTGTTCTTGGTGATCAGGGCTGACATTCAGTACTCTGTGTTTCTTAGATATCTTTTTTTTCCCTTCATCTTATATTGAATCTTTAGGAAATTATGCTGTTTTCTTGCAGGTATTTTATGTCCTATGACTTCAGTTTAATATTTAACTGTTGTTAAAGGAAACAGCTCTTTCATTGTTTTGAGCCTACTATGGACATCTTGGAGCTGGATATTTTAGTGAATATTGCTATTCTGCAGAAGAAATTCAACTGTTTGTATTCAAAAGTCTTTGTCTTAGCACCTTTTAGAAAATTGTTTCAAATTATACCAGCTGAGAAAAACTTCACTTAAAGGTGTTTTGAATTGTGCTAAGCTGAAGAGAACTCAGAGATTCTTTGTGAAAGGTACTACAGGATTGTACTATAGTGTTGCTGTAACACAGTTGGACTTTTGAATGCACTTTGCAAGTCCCATTTCAGAATGAAATTATGATTTTTCTTTTCTTTTACTAATACTTAGACATTTCAGCTTGTATTTGAGTAAGGACTTCAAGCTGCTGTGTGTACTTATGTAACAAAAGCAGGCAAAGTGTGTGTTTTTAGGACCAAAGAACTATATCTGTAGAAGTGCAAAACCAAGTTTATTTTAAAAGAGACAGAGGACACTAACAACCATGCATCAAGATGTAAGTTTCAGTTATCTTTTCATAATTCACACTCTCTGAAACTGAGCATTGGTTTATTTTCTTGAAGCTGTTATCAGGTAAAAATTCTTCCATGATCTATTTAAAAAATAATGCTTTCTGCTTATTGTGTCCATCTCCTGTCTAAAACATCAAAACTTTTTTAATATATGTGCAATTTAGATGTGTGCTTATCCACTTCTTGAACATAATAAGTTACAGACAAACACACTGGGATGATTTGCATTTTAATCTTCATTTTAGGAGATAAATTTACATCTTGCAGTTTATCAGTGGACACGTGATCTTTTTTTTATCTTCCACAAATAATATTGAAATTAAATCATACAGGGCCATCACGGTTTTAGTATATATATGCAGATTTAAAAACATATTTATTTATTTATATTTATTTATATATTTTGGAAAATAAGGGAAATCTAAAATAGTGTTTTATTTTGAAGGGCTTATTAGTGATCTGAGAAAAAATCTGTGTCATTGAAGACATCAATATGCAGGTTTTTGCATCCTATTGAAGACTACAGAGAGGAGTTGGATTTAAAAACATTGGAACAAAGCATTTCCGTGTTTGTTTCAAGGTATTGAGTAAGTTCTCTTTCAGCTGGGCTAATTTTATTTTATTTTATTTTTTGAAAAAATAATTGTATTGCTTTCTGAAAAATGAGCCTTTGTCTCTTTCAAGATATCTACGTGGAACATTCCTCTTAGTCATCTGTATAATGACTCTTCTCACAGTGTGTTATCACTGACATATTCTGGCATTTCATACCAAAGTATGAAATTTATTAGTATTTAGCAGCTAAAAGCTAAGGCTAATAAAATACAAGGTATCTTCCATTGCATACAGGTGTTAATGTCAGCAGAATGCTAGATATCTGGAGCATTGATTTATCTTGTGATTTTACTGATCTACTATTAAGAGTACAAATTAAATCAGCATATTTGAATTATAAAAATTATGTCCAAAATAGTATCAAGAGATTAACCTAAAGGCCCATTAACAGAAGAAAAAATATTTTTTCAGTGGTATGAACTCTTGCAAAATGGAATATTGTTGTTTCCAATATATTATCTGTAAAATTCAACCATAAGAAAATTGATATGCGAATTTTTGCAAATAAGGTGTATTCAGATATAAATCTCTATTTATTAATCTCAGTGGTATATGGAATCTTTGTCTGAGTGCAAAAAGATGGAGTGGAAAATTTTGAGGTCTCTTTCACTATCCAATATAAAGCATTTCTATTTTGAGCACCCGAATTTTTATTCCAGGACAAAATGCACTTGCAAATTCTCATACCTAGCATATAGTTTCACTATATGTACCACCTTATGTTTAGCCTTTAACTTAAAGAATGCTTCTAATATCTCCATCACATAATTGTAGTTCCCCACCTGCTTATAGAATATTTCATGTTTCTTCACTGTGGTTGAGTGGTCTATATGAGACTTGCACCAGGACATCCATCTCACTGTCCTTTCCCTGATTCTTACCCATCCATAAATTGTCAACTCTACACACAAGTTATCCTACCATATTTCTGTGATGGCAGGCATGTCATAGTTTTCCTGCTGCACAGTGGTTTCCAGTTCCTCCTGTTGCCCATACACAGACACACATGTATCAGCCTAGATGCATTTCCACTGGGCTGTTTATCCTGCCACCTTCTTTGTGGGGGAACCCCCTAATTCCTGGATGGAATTTCCTAATGATGGATAATCACTATTATATTCTTTTGCTACAGAATAATTGTTTGTTCCTAAGGTTTAATTTAAATGGCACAGTGCACAGATTTTACACTTATCTCCAGCTATGTGTCTCTACTTCAAAGGAAAATAGTTCAGAGCAGTAGAAACCTGACAATCTGAAAACATATTGAGAGAGATCTGTAGATGAGTAATCTAGCAGGCAGCAGCTGGGCTTATTCAATCAGCACTGTCATCTCTGATCTCATACCTCACAAACCACTTTAATCTCACAAAATTTCAGTTCTTTTCCTGTTGTGATTTCCTGTGAGGGCTGTTATTGTGAAATAGTTGTACAGTACTTAAACATTTTGATTTTAGTGCAAGAAAGCCTTGTTCCTTGTACTTGATCACCTGAAGCTTTGAGTTTTAGTTCCTTGTGATCAGTTGTAGGCACTGTGAATTTGTGTATTCTGTTCTGTACTTAAATGGCTTCTTCTTTCTGAGTGATGTATATGATTATGTTCTGCTGCAAATATGGAAGTAATTCTTTGCTCTACTGTTAATCAATGTAGAGTAATATAAATCTTCAAAATACATCACTGGGAACATTTATTTGCTTTAGAATCTTAAATTTTTTCTTACAAATGCCATTTGTCTTGTACCTAGAGATGGCATGAATTGAGGCTCTCTTTGACTGCTTGCCTTTGAAATCAGTATCAGCAGGAGTGTCAGAATGAGGACCATCATTATCTAGATTTCTCTCCATAGATTGCTGTCTGATTATAGATAATAGAAGTAAACATCCACTTAATTACCAAGTATATTGCAGTTAAAGCTGTCTGGTAACTATAGTTATAAATAGATTCTACCATATAATTTCATTCCTATTCATGATCTCTTTTGTTTGCTTATTGATAAACACTTGGTTGTATAAATTTATTTGCAAGCATGTTTGTGATAAGTACAAATGTTGTACATAGGAACCTAAATAAATATTTGCAAGATATGAGACTTTGGAAAAGAGCTTTCATGACCACTTAAGATTCACCTCTTTCTCCTCAATCAACTTCTATTTTTTTATGTTGCAAAATACTGGAGTTGAGGTAACTTAATTGTTATTAGTCACATGTCTTTCAAGTCAAAAATGTAGCTCTAAAACTGTCACCCCTCTTCCCCTCCTATTCTAATTCTTCTTTCTTCATCTTCCTTACTTCAAATAACCTTAAGAAATTTTACTATAAGTTAGAAAACAAAACAAAAGATCTGATTTTCACAAAACGTGATTATATTTTGTTTTTTCATCCACAATCTAAAAATTAGGGTCATGCTGCATAAAAAGGTCTGAGAAAATCATGTGTTACGGATAAATGAACTAAACAGTATAACCAATCTAAAAAAACTAGTGTAGTTACTCTCATCACCACAGATGTGATTTCTCAAGAATTCAAGGTCATAAGAATACTGCAACTCTTACACATTTCTCGTTCAATATGAATTCTTTAGAGTTTGTCTGCATGGAAAATTTACTGCCATAGTTTTTACTGCTTTTACTGCTATAGTTACATTGATCTAATTCTTCCTGCAAATGCTTATTTTAGAATAAGTACCATGAGAGGGAGCTATAAATACAGTGGTATGGTTACAATAGTATTGCTCCCCATAGATCTTCTTTCTAGGTTAATCTTTGATGCAGAACATAATTTCTATAACCATTTCACAAAGACATAAAGGTTGTGGCTTACCAGAATAAAACTAACACAGCTGGGAAATAGAACCAAAGTGCTAGTTTAATCATCATTGTCTCTGCATTTACCTAAGGACTACAGCTACATCATTAAATTACATCAGCTGAGAAATTCTCCAAATGTAGAATAAGTTTGTCTATGGAAGTAGGTGGTTAGAGATGCTATTTGCATCGGCTTGGCCCATGCTAGCTACCAATCTTCCCAAATAATTTCCAGCTATATTTCAGCAGTTAAAATGTTTCTTGGGACCTGTTTCTGCCCTTCAACCACATCCAAGCAGGCACTGTGACTCCATAAAACTATAACTCCATGCACTCCTTCATGTTGTGTTCTACAATTGCACTAGAGGAGCACTTAGAGGATCATTCCACATATTTCCACCCCTAGGGGTGCAGAGCAGGCTTTTGTTCTCACAGCCTAGTGGATTGACAGGGGAAGTGATCCTCAGATTCAAGGAAAACAAACTGCAATTGCAGTCTGTGAGACTTGCCATGAGCAGACTGACTGCAGGTCTGGATGGGCAGTTCATACTTTTCCAGCTTTCATCCTCCCTCCTGTCTCTTCCCTAAGTTCATTATTTGGTATGTTGTGATTGGATATGTTGGGTAGCAGACACATGCAATAGATGTTAATGTGGTAAACTTGGGGGAGACAGAATTTTCTTAAAACCATTTGTCGTGGTTTAACACTGGCCAAATGCCAGGCACCCATGAAAGTCACTCGCCCTCCCTGCTATAGCAGGGCAGAGGAGGGAAAAATTTAATGAAGGCTTCATGAGTTGAGATGAGGACTGAGAGAAAACATTTCAAATGCAAAACAGGCTCAACTTAGAGGTAAAAAGTCAATTTGTTGCTAACAAAGTCAGAGGAGGATAAGGAGAAGTAAAAGAAGCCCTTAAAAACACCTTTTTTTCCTTAACCCCAACCGACAGTGCAGGGAGACAGGGGGTAGATGTTTTGGTCATTTCGCCACTCAAGGTTTTCTTCTGCTGCTCTGGGAGAGAAGTCTTTCCCTTGAGACCATGGGGTCCCTCCCACAGGAGACAGTTCTCCATGAACTTCTCCAGCGTGGCTCCAATCTCATGAGCAGCAGTCATCCCAAAACTGCTGCAACATGAGTTCCTTCCACGGGCACACAGTCTTCCCAAAACTGCTGTGGTGTGGGTCGCTCTGCCATGGGGTGCAGTCCTCCAAGGACAGGCTGCTCCATCCTGAAAGCAGGGCCCTCTCTCTCCACTGGGTTTCCCCCTGGATCACAGCCTGCTCCAGGCATCCACCTGCTCCAGCATGGGCACTTTCCCCACGGACTGTGGGTGGATCTCTGCATCCCCTGTAGATCCCCATGGGCTGCAGGGACACAGCTCCTTCCCCATGGTCTCATCACAGCCCACAGAGGAATCTCAGCTCTGGCACCTGGAGCAGCTCCTGCCCCTCTTTCTGCACTGGCCTTGGTGTCTCCATGTTGTTTCCCTCACATGTTCTCACCTCCTCCTCTTCTCCGGCTAGAAAAACATCTGTGCCCCATTTTTAAAAATTTTTCTTCTTAAATATGTTATCACAGAGGTGTTACCACCATCTCTAATTGGCCCAGGTTTGGCCAGCAGTATGTCCATCATACTGGACAGGGTGGAAGGCTCTAGCAGCTTCCCACTGAAGCCACATCTGTGGACCCCTGCTACCAAAAACGAGGTTGTCCAAAACCAACACACCATTGTATTACAACGATAGGAAAGCAAATATTGCATATAAATGCCTGTCTATCTATCTATAGGCAGAGGAGAACAGCACTTAAGATTCCTAATATAGAGATGCAAGCAAAGTCTAACTCAACACCTACAAGCTGAAGTCTACAGTACAGAGAGGTTGAAACAGTGGAATCTAGAAACTGTTTAGGTGAGTGTGGGTGGTGGGTGCCCAGGGCTCATCCAGAAAGTCTGTGTGAGAATACAGCAAAAGTAGGTGGAGAACATACTAGAACAGCTGAGAAGGGGCTGTGGTTTAGCAGAGTGAATGTTGCACCTCATCAGATGATCTGTGTTCCAGGCAGATGGTGTGGCAGTGGAGGGCGGGGGAGTTGAAACTGAATGGCCAATGTTATATGATTGGATCTAGAGGAAGTATCCATTATAGATTTTTGAGTTGGTTAGTTTGTCTGTTTCTTCTGGCATTTGATTTTGTTGTGGGTTTCTTTCCTTTCTTTTTAAGTCAAAAGAAATTATGTACAGCAAGAAAATATGTTAGTGCCATATAGAGCGTGGGAGAGAAACCAGATCTATTTTTAAAACCTGCTTTGTGATATGTGGCTGATGGAATACTGCTGCAATCCTCATGAATATTTTGATGGAAAAGCCCTTAACTAGGTGGGGGCAGTGAAGTCAGGCAAGATTTATATGAGCTAAAGGACCCAATCTTGCAATGAATCCTCCTTTTGAAATAGTTTGCCTGCATTCTCAGTCAGATAGAGCATGCTGAAGTCCAGCCTGTCCCTTGTAGTTTTCTGTTTCAAAATCAGCAGGTCAAACACTGTGGTAAGATTCTACAGGACCACAGATCCTAATCCAAACACAGGTCTTGTAGCTATTGTTGGAATGGCTCCACATTTTGGGCAGAACTAACCAGAGTACGTGTGATTCTTCAATGATAGTCTAAGAACAGCCTTCAGGTTTTGTGACTGGAAGACCTTTCAGGTGCTGTAGGAGTTCTGCAGGGGCCTATGGCTGCAAAGAAGGAGAAAAAGGGCAAGTTTTTTCAGTGGATTTAGCAGTGTGCTCATTTAATCCTTGTGCAGGTGGGACTGTACAATGCCTTCACAAGAGGTTTGCTTGGCCTTGCTGATACTGTGGACATGCACCAGTCATGGGTAGATGAGCTGTGTGATGGTCTCTGTGCCATCTGAAATAATCCTACCTGCTATGGACATTCTGAACCCAAACTCTTTGCATGTTGACTGGGACAAGCAATAGGAGTTTATTTCATATTTGTGAGAGATGCAGGATACTTGAAAAGACAAAGCATGGTTTCCACAGTAGTCTTTTCCCATTTAAGTCTTGGTATTTGCAAGGACAAAATCCTAATTTTTAAAATGAATTCAAAGAGCAAGATGTTGAAGAAGAGAAGAAAGGGGATGACTTTGGATGTAGTATTAGAGTAAGAAGAGTTAATTTAGAGTATTAGGTCATTAACAAGGTCATATACTGGAGGAACACTGCCCTCAAAATTAATGGGCAGTCCAAATCCTGATGAAATATTTCTACACAAGGTCATGATGAAGAAGAAACCACGGTTCATGAGTCAATGTTTTTGTCTACTTTGTGGGCAAGTTTCAGGAGTACGTGGTTTGTCACTAATAGAAACTGAAACTCTATGCATATCCTTTGAAAACACTGTGGCCACCTGCTGAGGTAGTGCTTTATTTATTTTTATCAAAGTACAGCCTGATGTTAGAGCTGTAGGCCTTTCCCACTCACCAATGACTCTAGAGATTTGGATTAACATTTTTAATCAGAATGTTCTTCTGCCCAAACCTGAATACATGTCTTATGTTCAATGTCTGCATTCACCATATATCAGGTGACGATTTAAACTGTTAAATAAGATTACAAGGGAAACACTGTAAATCAAAACTAGAAAGTATTAGTTTTAAAAAAAAATAAATTATTTTGATATCTGGTCTAATGAAGGATTTAAAAATAGTTTTTTAAATGCAGATTATTCCTGGAAATCAATCGTAGATATCAGATATGTATGCACTTTGTTAATGTGACTCCTTTTTTGGAGAAAAAGGAATGATTGATGATTGCTTCTGAAAAAGAAATTAACTTAGGTTGTTGCCTGGTAGCTCCCTCTGTTCCATCTGAGACGTCGTCATTGAAATGTTATTATTCAGAACTGAGAAATATTGTGGAGACCTACTGCCTAAGGCAGTGAGGAAGTAGAATGAAGTCTGTTTAATTGAACCTGCTAACAATAACATTGACTATTCATGTGAAACAGAGGTGCATAATCAGAGCAACTGGAAGAAAGGGAATATATTAATTCTCAGTCCTGGTATGGAGAAGAAGCTTCAGATACAGTCACTGGGGTTTTTTTGGTGGCTTTTTTTTTTTTTTTAATGGCGCGTTATTTTTCACTGTATGGAGAAATTAGACTACTAGACATGTACAGTGGAGAAATTTCTGCTTGAGATTTCTGCAGGGAAAAAAAAGTGTTTGTTTTTCTTTAAAAAGTATAAAGCAACAGGTCTCAGGGATGTACAGTGTCTTCCATCCATCCATCCATCCATCCATCCATCCATCCATCCTCTAGACAGGCTGGGTGTTCAGTACTCCTGTAGGTGATATTGTGCAGGAATCCTGCAAGTATAGACAGGGTCCAACAAGCATCCAACCACATCTAAAAATTGTCTTTTTAGAGGATGTGGGAGTGGTCACATCCATGAGTGTAGTGTAATGTGAGTAAACTTACTCAGCCCAACAATGCACAGTCTCAGACTTGTACTTGCAAAGCAAGAAAGCTGAAGTAGAATTTCAACTCCTGCAAACTAAAAAAACATTAAGGTAGTCTGTTCCAGTGTATAACACCTCCTGAATTCTGACTGATACTTCTCTTTGGTGGCACACAGGAATTTCACACAAAGGTGCCTTGCTCTTCATTCCAAAAGCTAAGAGCTCCTCATGTCTGGTTCTCAGCTTTTTCACCTTTACTCATTTAAAGGGAAGGAAGTGGTATCTGAGGACTGTGCCACAGTGTGATATTCACTGTACAGTACATGACTAACTTCTTTGTTTCTTAAGTTTTACCAGACTAAATTAGCCCCTTATCACCTCCTGAAGACACTGTCTTGCAGAGAGAAGGGTAGTCAGTAGTCAGCCATCTTGATGCACATGCTGGACATTAATATTCTGGTTGTCATGGAAACAACACAGTATTTGAAACAAAAATGTGTCTGCAGAAAGTCCAAAGACAATACATTCCAAAATTAAAAGGAATTAATAGACTTCTCAGTGAGAAAAGGTTAACTTAGTTAACTCTATTTAGTTTGGTATTATGCATAAATTTTGTAAGTCTAAAATGGCATATGATAAACCACACATGAACTAGACCAATTTTAGATACCACTGAAAATTAAATAGTTCTGCATTATGATGGCATGTAAGGCAAATGGGGTGATAGTTTGTAAGTGGTCCATAGCTTTCCTCTGAAATATTGCAGTGGTATTGAAAAGTAAACAATTTGTGCGTGGTTAAATATTTGAAGCTGATATTTACTGACATGGTAGGTGCATAAACACAATTCACTGAATCCGAATTAATGTCTCAACTACAGTCAGGAAATTACAGCCTAGTGTTATTTTCAAGAAGCTGAAATTTTCAATTAAGGAAAGAATGTCTAAGAGATGAATTCTTAATTCTTTACTAGCAAGCTTGGGAATTTCCAACCAAATCCTTTTGGAAGGGATTAGTCTTTACTAATCCATATTATTAAATATAAGAGAATTTTTCTTTCCCTGGTGAAATCTGACCTCCCCAAATTAAAACAATGAGATGTAGAACATCCCACATAACTATTTAAGTGCTCCAGTGTTTAGTTGACTACAGTTATAAGGACCCAGGTGGCTGACTCTTCTATTTCTTTATCTTTATAAAACTGGATATACATTTGTTTTCTAATAAAATATTCCATACCAAGAAAGTAACTCTTCTAGTAATATCAATACATTACTGAGGCTTGACCTTTTTACATTAAGAATCTTAAAACAGCAGAGGAAAAAACATAACTGGAAGGCTTTGGGGTTTATGGGAACTACAAAACAGAAAAAAATAATAAAGGAAATATTCACAGCCTAATAGAGCAAACTTCAGGGAACCTCGTACTGATAAAAGCATGCAGGACATGTTTAAAAAGCTTTCTGTTGTTTAAATATAAAGAAGGGGAATATCATATGATATAATAAATCTTATATTATTCAAGTGGCAGTCCTTAGCAGTCATTTTTATGAGTGGGGACAGTGCAGGCTCCAAATAAGATTGATATACTGTGATTAAAAATGTAAAGGAAAAAAACCCCAGCTAACCTCAAAGCCAAACTGAAATAATACCAGCTAGATACCTTTATGTATTTTACTGCCAAGCATGGTAAAATGAAGACCATATCGATCTAATTCAGAAGAAAGATAAATTACTATTTAAAAAAAATATTTATCTCAAAAATATTTGTTCAAACTGTGACTGTACATATATTTTGACTCAACTCCATTTAACTGTTGAAGCTTTTGCTGTCCTGTAGGATAATTGCATGTTTAATCATATAAGCTGCACGTAGTATATGGTATACAGACTTTAAAATCTCATTAGGTCACAAAAATGAATTTGAAAACAGATGAAGCCATTGCAAATATATATATATTCTCTTCAATCATGAAAGAAATGTGTGTATACAAATGTGAAGGACTGACCTAAGATTTAAAATATCATCTAGTGATCCCTTCCCAAAAGGATATCAGATAAAATGAGAACTGGACTGCACTACCCAGCCCTGTGTCATCAGATGATGTTCATATGTGCTGGCAAAACAAGGGAAACACAGATAATTGTTAAAGGTAGATGTGATGTGTCACATAGCATCTCCTCTTCTATCATGGTTTAAGCTCAACCAGTAGCCAAGCCCCACACTTGCCCACTCCCTCACCAGTGGGTAGGGGAAAGAATCAAAATGACAAAAAAAAAAAAAAAAGTGCTCAGCTATCTCCTGGACAGCGGGGCCCCATCAGACTTTACAGTGACTTGGGAAGATGAATGTTAGCACTCCAAATGTTCTTCCCCTTCCTTCTCTTTCTCCCACTTCATACACTGAGTATGACGTCATATGGTCTGGAATATCCCTTTGGTCAGTTGGGATCACCTGTCCCAGCTGTGTCTCCTCCTCCAACCTCCCTAGCACCCCCAGTTTCCTTGCCAGCATAGCAGTGAAAAAGCAGAAAAAGTCCTGGCTCTGTGCAAACAATGTTCAGCAACAACAAAAAACATCTCTGCATTTTCAGCCATGCGTTCAGCACAAATCCAAAACCTTGCCCCACAGCCACTGTGAAGAAAATCAACTCTACTGCAGTCAGAATCACCACACCAGTTCTGATATTTTAATGAGTAGGAAAGAAACAAAACGTGACTGTTTCACATCCCTGTGACAGAAGTAAACCAGGAAACTGTGCTAACTGGCTCTAGATACAGTGAAACTCATAAATTAGCCTGGGTAATTTAACCATCAAGGCCACTAGTTACTTCTGGGACCATCTAAGTCAGAAAAAGAAAATTAATAATAAACAAATTAACCCCCAGCAGAGGATATGTTATCCAAGTATACAGTAAAGCCATAGTACATCAGAGAATCACAGGAATATGCTGTCCTGCTTAAGAATACTATTTGAGTTTCCCCATAGTCAGGTAAAAGAAACAAGTATTTTATATAGAATTGTATATAATTTTGGCAGAAATCAATGAGGAAGAGTTGGGGTTTTATTTTATGTATTTACATTTTCATCTGATACTAGATAAATTTGGTTGAGGAATAAAATTGCAAAATGGATTTTGCTGATGTGATCTGAAGCCCTATATGCCAGGATGAATCTTTTTTCTCTACAGATATCTAGTTTATTACATACCAGTATTCTGTCTGTTGACTTAAAACATTTTCAAGGCAGACATTGAAAGAAGAGAGAACATTTGCTTTACAATGTTTTAATTTAGTCTCATGAGTTTTATTGGATTGTCTAAAACCATAAACCCTTAATTACTTCTACTATCAGTGTCTCTAATAACATTATGAACCTAAACCTTATCCTACTTTCTGTTTGCTGAAATGTTCCATAATTACTGTTGATTCTGTTAATAATAGCATAGCCTAACTATTAAGCGAAAAGAAATTGACAATGGCAGTGTATCTAATCGATATGAAACAAAAGATACAAAAGAAAGAAAAGTAGACAAATTCTCTCACCTATGTAATATTCTCGGTGAGAAAAAGAACTCTAGATTAAAACTACATGAGGGCAAGCAACAGAGCAATAAGCATCAAATATGACCCATAGGATCTCTCAATATCTATGAGAACTAATAGCATAATCAGAGCTGCAATTCTGGCCCATCCTACAGTTCAATTGTTTCAAACTTTCTCCTGCCACAATTTTTGAACCAGTGGGAATAGGAAAGGGAGATCTTTCTAGACATGAAAAATCCCAAACAAACAAACAAAAACCTGAAAAGTGCTCTCTACTGGAACTTTCGTAGTCTGCTGGGAGGTTTTTATCTCTAAACAATACTTCATGCTTGCAGATTTTCATTTCAAAAATAAATGGATAATTGGTTTTTTACATGTGTTTTTTCTCGAGACATTTATTGTTTCCCATACTTTAATTCCCTGTTTGTATACCTCATTCTATCTGTGTTATTCTTATAGAATTAGGGATATGGTAAGGATTAAATTATTTGTAAATTTGCTGAATTGATTATTTTCTTATAATCTGGAAAATAAACTGAGATGTGTGGGGTGTTTTTTAATTTGTTTCATTTCTTTTTGGAAGTGTTGTGCCACATTAAAAAGGATTGAACTAGATATTCAGAAAGGCTTTGGAAAAATATCTAGTATCACACCAATAAGGAAAAACTTCATGAAATATTAGAAACTAAATGCATATATAGAGAAATCCTGGGATGTCAATAAAATAGAGAACTATAATTCAGGTAACGAAATTATTACTTTTGTACATATAAATAGGTTTGTGTGAATCCAAAGAGGTACATGGTGTATACATAAAGAAATAGTAAAGTGCTGTGAGGAATTTTTTTCTCTTAAAGCATTCACAATGGGACTTAGTTCCTGTATAATACTATCAGTTGCAATTCTGAGTTCCCTGTTACAACAAGGTCATGTAGAACTAAAAATTTTGTCTTTTTATCATCAGGACATGACTAAAGATATCAACTTGAAGTGATGTCTAAAATCTTATACTGGATGATATTACATTAGTGATCAGTAGCATCCTGGGACTGGGATCTGCAGGGACAACAGTGCTGGAAATAGAATACGGGGTATAAGAGGATAGCTTTAAGCAATTTTTAGCATTTTTAACACAGGCTTAACAGTTTTGCTTATTGTTTTATCTCAGGAGGTAATGATCCTTTTTGGATCCTAGCAAGAAAGCCACATATTTATAGTCCAGAAAAGGTGATAGTAAGTTGGAAGACGTTACATGCCTGATGATGTAAACGTGGAGGGACCACACAGGCTAGGGAATGATTAGGGAATGGCATTCTGCACAAAATTCCTGTTTATGATGAGGCTTGCTGCTATTGTTGTCTTTAGAGTTTTGTGCATTTTCTTCAAGGGGATGTACTTATGGAGACATGCTGGGAACTGGAGTTATTCTTCATCAAAGTATGTTTATAGCACAGCACAATCCTTGATGCTAAGTAAATTGCATGGTACAGCCTAGCCCAGCTCAGCACCCACTCAGAACAGCTGTTGGTGGAGCACTAACTCCTCAATATATAATAGTCTCCCAATCAGGGCCACAACATTTCTTAGGAGTACTTGAGCAATATTTTGTAGCTATTTTATATTTGTCTTACCTGAGCTGCAAGCAGGATCTCTGCTAGCAACACGATAGCCTCAAAAGCACCACTGAAATGGGATCAAACCTTAGCCTGCATTCTGTGAAAGGTGCTCTAGGGAAATGACTTGAGTTCAGCTACTTAGTCTGAGATACTGCAGTGGGGTATAAAAAGAGCCTAATAGTCACATGTAACCAATAGGAATATTACTGGTGAGTCTTGAAAGCTGTATTACATTATTAATTGCCAGAAATAACACTCTGCTGCCTTCTACATAGTGTAATAACATGGCATGAACATATCTGAAATTCGGTATAGTGGATTGACCCTGGCTGGAATCCAGGTGTCCACTAAAGCTGCCCTATCACTCCCCTCTTCAGCTTGCACAAGAGAGAGAAAACATAGTAAAAATCTTCTGGGTTGAGATATGGGCAGGAAGAGATCACTCACCAATTACCATCACAGGCAAAGCAGACTCGAGTTGGGGAAATTAATTCAATTTATTACTGAACAAATAAGAGTAATAGGAAATAATTTCTCACAGTAATAACAAATCAAATTAAATCTTAAAACACCTTCCACCCCTCCCTTCTTCCTGGACTCAACTTCATTCCCCATTTTCTTTACCTTCTGATCCCCACAGCAATGAAGGGGTACAGGGAATGGGGGCTGTGCTCATTTTGCCACATGTTGTCTCTGCTGCTCCTGTTTCCTCAGGACTAGGACTCCTCACACACATGGTGTGCCTCCCACAGGAGACATCTCCAACACGAGTCCTTCGCACAGGCTGCAGTTCTTCACCAGCTGCTCCAGCGCAGGTCCCTTCCAGCGGGGCAATCCTTCAGAACCAAGCTGCTCCGGGCAGGGCTCTCTGCGGGGTCCCTCGTTCTGTCAGTATCCTGCTCCACCTGTGACTTCCCACAGAGTCACAGGCTCCTTTGGGCATCCACCTGCTCTGGCCTTAGCTGCAGGTGTGTCTGTGCCCCACCTTGGGCTGCAGGAGGACAGCTTGCCTCGTCAGGCTCTTCCCCACGGGCTGCAGGGGAATCTCTGTTCTGACATCTGGAGCACCACACGCCCCTCCTTCTTCACTGCCCTTGGTGTCTGCAGATTTCTTTCTCCCACATATTCCCTCTCCTCTCTCCGGTTTCAATTGATCATGAGCTGCTCTTTTCCCCTTCTTAAATGTGTTGTGCCAGTTTGTGCTACCACCATTGCTATGGGCTCGGCCTTGGCCAGCTGCAGATCCATCTTGGAGCCAGCTGGCACTGGCTCTGTCGGACATGAGGAGACCTTCTGGCAGCTTCTCATAGAAGCCACTTCTGCACCCCCTTGCTACCAGAAAGCCTTGTCATACAAGGCCAGTACACTTGGCAAAGAACATTTTGAAATACATCTTTCACAATTTTTTTCCTTAAGCTTTCTAGAGAAAATGCACATCAAAATTAGAATAATTAAAAAGTTCATTCCAAAGCGTTAAATAATTCACTAGGTATAGCCTTTTTTTGAAGTTCAATTTTTAAGATTGGCAGTCTCTGAAATATTTTTGATTTTGGTGATGGTGATTTGATGGAAAATGAATGTCTTTTTTATGATCTCTAAGCTTAACTTTCATCTATGCTGCACACAAATTTTCATCTTTGAAAGTTCAGCTCGGCCCTTAAAATCTTTCTTAAATGTAGTGACCTGGTTTTTAAATATTATTACTTACAGAAAAGTACAAAAAGCCTCCTCTGGGTAGTAGTGAATAGGGATATGCTGAACTTGAGGACTCATTTGTGTAGCCCCCATTGGATGCTGCTGCCAAGGGTTATTCCTGTCCACAGGCAAGACTTGGCATTTCCTTGCACTGGACTTCATGAGATTCCTCCCTGCCTGATTCTACAATCTGTCAAGGTCCCTCTGAATGACAGCGACTTTCTGCTGGATCTGTCACTCCTTTCAGTTTCCTAAAACTTGTGAAGTTGCTGAGTGTACACTCTGCCCAACCTCTAGATCATTAACAAGGATTTTAAAAGGTCAACCCCTGGAACACATCACTAGTGACTGGCCTCCAGCTGGAGACCAGCAATTCAGCCAGTTTTCAGTCCATTCTTGTTCATTCATCTGTCTCAGATGATGAAGCAGGAGATAATGTTGAAAACCTTACTCTAATTTATAACAACAACTACCACCCTCCCCTCAACAACCATGTCAGTCACATCAGAGGAATTAAGAAAAATTTCATTATGGTAAATCCGTGTTGCTGATCCCTGATGACATTCTTGTCCTTAATGTATTTGGAAAGGTTCTCCAGAGAGATTTGATCTATCACATTCTCAGAGATCAACATGGGGGCTGACAATGGTGTAGTTCACCACATCCTCCTTCTTACACATTGTGATGACAAGATTGATGTTTCCTTCCTTCCATATTTTGGAACCTCTCCCTGCAAGATGGAACCCCTCCACTCCACTGCAAGTAATAAGTGATACATGCAATCTAAATTGTTTTTAATCTTCAGCCTAATTTTGTAGTTCCAGCTTCTGCTTTTTGTCACAGTTTTCCTGTTGGGTGCAAAGGTAGTTCAGTAAGACTGATTAAATTTCTCTCATATTGCTTGCTGCCTTTCACTTCCTTTTGATTCCACCTCTTCCCTCCCATTTCCGTTCACCAGCATCTCACATTTGCAAAGCAAGTACCCAGTGATTTCTATTTTCCAGTCACCATCTGCTAGACAGTATTTGTACCTATTGTACCTATACCTAGGTAGCCATCCTATAACCAAATATATGTAACATAAAAGGTTTCAAAGTGGTAAAGAGGTTCCAGCTCTACACTCCAGGCATCAAAAAGGCCCTCCTACAGAGAAAACACTTCCCTGTAGCAGCATGACTTCTGCACTGTGATGCAACTCAGTCTGCTTTTTATTGACCTCATACAAGCCTGAGCGAATGACTTGATAGACAGCCTTATGCTTCTACTTTCAAAAAAACTGGTGACTTCTCACTGAGAAGTCTGTGTCCTGATATTCAGTGTATATCTGTACATATGCCTCTAGCCTTAATATATACTTGTTTTAATATTAATTATATGGAACACTGATTTTGATGTGCTAGAATGTAAGGAAAAGTACTAAGAGTTTTAAATTCAGTGTTAGTTTTGTATATGTGGATACAGACATTGCAAATATTTAGATATAAGAATGGATTATATGCTTTCCAGGCCTTTGAAAAAAGCCCTTACTACAGAGGTCTCAAGCAATATCCCAGGCAATATTCCCATGAACAGAGCCAGTGCATCAAGAGAAGAGATTAAGCCCATCTGCCTGGCATTTGGGATGCCACATCTAGGACTGTGGCCTCGCTTCCTCCACCTCCAGCCGTGTATTGCAGGAGGGACATACAGCGGAGATCACCGTTGTTGCACATGACCTTTAAGGAGAGGCTGAGGAAGCAGATCTGGAGAAGAATTCAGGGAAATTTAATGGAAGCCTGCAAAACCTACGAATGATAATCTGGTGGGAGCATAAGTGACAAGAAATGTGAGTTGAAACAAGAGTTTCACAATGGATAGAAGGAAAATCTTTTTCATTCTGAGAATAGCCAAGCAAAGGAGGATGTAAATTATTCCTAAATCAGAAATTGCAGTGCTTTAAATGATAAAAATAGTTTGCAACTGAAGTTCTGTAGCTTCACCAAAAATCTATCCTGTTGTCTAGTTATGTTTTTATTTTTAAACTGTTACAGAGTGGCCACTATTTACCTTTTCCTCGGTGGGTAATTTGGGAATAATTTGTTCCTGTTTTTAAAAATCTATTTTAAATATATTTTTTCAAAATTAAAAGTATTTTTTTCCAGATGAGATTTCATTGGGGTCAAAGCAGGGGACTGAGTTTGTACCTCATTTAATATTTCAAGATTTCTTTATCTGGAGTTACTCTGGAGCTTGTGATTTCTGACTAAATACAGCATCTTACATTTTTCCCTGTGTAATTTCAGCTGTTTTTCTGGAACAGTTCTCCACCCCTTTCTGTCCTGCCTTTTTGAGCTCAGCTTCTGTCCTTGGTGAAGGTGATGATATATTGAGCTATAGCAGCATGGCTTTTTTCTTTAGGCAGAAAAACAATTTGTGGGTAATAGATTTAATGAAACAAATCTATTGTAAATCTAAGCTCTTTCAAGATTTGTAGCCTGAATGACTGAACATTCAATAATCTAAGCAGTAAATGAGTCAATAGCTATGAACTCATTCACAGAGTAGTCCTAGTTTAATTCTAATATTTTTCCTTTCTGAATATTTTATAGGTAATGCAAACAACTGTTTTGTATTTTGGAAATTTTCAGAATTTGAGAAATCAGATTCAGATTTTTTCAGCATCTAAAAGATAACATATGTTTCATGCCGATCTATATTAAGTAACAGAAAAAAATACACAGGTATATAAGGCATTCTGATCAGTAATGGATCTTGGTCTGGGTCTTAGGCTGATCACTTTCCTGTATAGCAAGCAGTGTGTGTGTGACAGAACTCACACACAAAGCTGACTTGTAGGTTTTACTGGCTTTACCTTATGTGGTGGTATACTCCATAAATGCTTCATATTTTATCGTTTGATGGACTGTTATCTTCTTTTTTTTATATAACTTCAGTATATTAAGTTATTAAAAGAATTCATTCTCTGTAGCATGAACTATTTCTTAGCCATTCATTAAAGAAACATTAAAGGAAATTGAACTGTTGACCTCTTTTGCTTTGCCTAGGGATGTTTTTGAAATGCTGATGTCTAAATAATACTATTTACCTTTTTTTAAAAGCTATGATGAATACTGGGTCTGCAAACCCTGAGAACTTCCTAAAGCAGCAGTATTTCTATTATCATTGAACTTGTGTCACATCCTACTGAGAAGGTTAACTTTGATTACTACATTTTGGGGAAATTACTCGAGTGAGAATTTACTTCATTCATTGTGCTGTTTTCTTGCTAATATTGTGAATTTGAGTGCTGAAGCGAGTACAGCTGCATCAAAGCTAGAATGAAGTAAATGGATTTCTGGAAGATATAGTTGCACAGAGTTAAGTGGTGATTTTTTACTTAAAGTAAATGGACCGAATGTGAAATATTTACCTGGTATCTTTAAAAGTTCCATATGACCAAAGGATATTAACAATAAACATAAATAATTTAATGTTTGAAAGTAAGGCAAGAAAATTACTGGGGCCCTTTGTATTATTTATTTTAAGTAAGGTGATTTTTTTACATAGCCTTGCAACAGAATCTTCTTTCCTTTATTGTGAGAATAAACATGAGAAATACTCTGTAATCACTTGGAGCAATAGCATCTTTAAATATATGACCTGGTTAGTTTGATAATGTGGCTCTACACTGTATTAGCATGGTAGAGAAATTAGTGAAATAAAACTCAGTAAAACTCAGGATATTTATTTACAAATTCCTCAAGCAAGGAATTTTCTGATCTCCCTCACATACTTGTATGCAATATGAAAAGGATTATTTCTTGGCGGGTGATGACAAAAACATCTCTGGACAATTCTTTTGCATCCCTTGGAATTCACCACATGTCACATCTCAGAATCTTGCTGATTTATACTTTCATAAATCTTTGAATATGTTGATGCCTATTGTATGCTTTTACTCACTCGTGGGTACGTAGTCTGTTCTTTTGAGCAAGGAGAAAAAACAGAATGGTGTGTACTACATGCAGCAACCTCATTTCCTTCTTCCTTGTGTGAGGGTAGTGGTCATCAGCTAGGAAGTCATCTGTGCTGTGACCTTTTCAGAATGCAGGCCTTTTCATCTTGTCATCAGCAACATCTTCTTCAGCGCTTCCCAAGAGAACAGTGCCTGGGGAAGGGTGCCCTTTCCTTCCCAGTACAGGCTACCTTTTAAAACCTTTTTATGTTGTTTCTCCTGATGCTTGAACACATGTATTTCGTTCATTCTGCATCCATACAAGCTTTGCTCTCTCTGTTATAAATTTGTAGAAATTTAGTGTGCAAATATTTACCTTATTTCATGACTTTCTGCCATAAACTGTCAGAAGAAATTAGAATTCTGCCTGTGCTTTCAGTTACTCATATTTGATGGCTGCTATTAGTCCATCTTAAGGACTCATCAAATTCTATGTTTGAATAATTGTATGCAGAAGAACATCATGAAGAGTGGGAATATTTGTGAAGAACAGATGTCTTCAGCTTGAGATTCCAGTTACAGCTTCCTTGAGGCTTCTCGGTGCTTAGGAGTGCTCTGTGCCAATGAAGTAGATTAGCATTGCTCAGAAGATTAACAAATGCTCTAAATGCTCAGACAGCAACTTATTTGGGGACTTTATTAACCGAAGTTCAATATGATATGGCACAAGGGAAGTGTAAGGAAAGAAAATGAAACCTAGTGATTTTAACAGTTTTTTTTAAGTACTGCAATCAGAATTATTCTCTATATCCTTTATTTAGGAGAGTGTAATAGAATGTGTGTCAAAACAACATTCATTGTTAATAATTTCTGATGGCATCTGACCTGACTCATAGACAATCAACAATACAAATTAACTTCAAATTTTACATCAAATGAAACATAGAGGAACTCTTTTTTGACTGCAAATTTTGATCAAAATGATACTTTATTCAACAAGCAATGGTTATGCCAGCCTCAAGAATCCTTTCAAAACTCTGTGTTTACAGCATTACACTGATGAGACTATTCACAACTGCATTCAATTAATGAAAATTTAACATGTGTTGATGTTAGGCTCCTGTTACTATTAATGGTGTTTCTCTTTAGGGCAAGAAAATTATGTGTTCTTGGCTTCCAGAAAGACTCAGTTGTGGTCATATTTCCAGTTTCCATATAAAAGTATTCTATTCAGGATTGCTAAAAATCTGCCATGTTTGGCTGAGGTTGTAGGAAGTTTTGGTTTTGGGGCTTTTTTGTTTGTTTGCGGGGTGGGGGGGATTGTCTGTTTTTATTTTTTAATGATTATAATGTAAGCAGTAGTAGGAGGATTTTAATCTATCATTTTGATAAGCTAAATAGCAGCATTATCAAATTTGAAATGTGATTAAATTTTGAAATCTCGTTTAAAAATATCTACCAGGTTGTTATGGATGTTTGCTGACTTACAAATAAATAGCACATAAATCTACCCTGAGCTGATTAATATTGTTTTCTATAATACAGCTACTACAGAACTCTGCTAAGATTTAGAATCTGCAGCTTTTCATTAACTATTTTCCAGAAGCTTCTTTTTTCTCCATGGGCATAATTAGTTAAGATAATCTAAAAAAACCCATACATTTAAGCTTTGTTTGCCAAGCCAGATAAACGTGACTTAAAATCTGCCTTATCTGAAATATTTGTGTAAGAGGAAAACAATGCAAATTTAAAAAAAACACTATTAAAAGTTTTCAAATAATATATACCTAAGAGTTACCAATGAATTCTACCACTGAAGAGCTCCTAAATTAACTAGCTTTAAAAGCAAATTAAATTAAATTTATTTGCAAAACCTATAACCACAAAGCCTTTTATTTCCTACCTTCTTTGTAATTTACAATAATTTCAAAGCTTCCTTGAAATAGATAAGCAGCACAGATGGGTTTTAACATTCTAATAGATATAATCCTTCATAACCATTAAATGAAGTAGGTATCCTCCTAGATTTGATCTAGAACTAACCTTGTGATTCTCTTATTTTATACATTATAGATTGTGATCGTGCAGTCATCAGCATGATCTTTCAGAACTGATTTACTAGACTGGAATCACTTAAAGTTATTATGGTAGCTTTAACTGATAAATAAGTTCCTGGAACCTAAGTATTCTGTATCTATCTTAAGTCTGCCCTCACTGACATAAAATGCAAGTTGCTATGGCGGACATGACATGAGTACTTACCAAGAGTACAACATCACAGCTAATATCCACAATTTTGTGAATCCCCTTCCACTGAGGGACATGACTAACTGAATAGCTGAAATTTCAGACTGCTCAAAAAAATACCTAATAAGTTTAGGTATTGAAGTGTAATGCAAAAGTGTAATGCAAACTATTCTCCAATTTAGACCAATTTCAAACTACACTTACTTTGATTTTAAATTAGACTTTTTAAAAAAATGGAATGTAATTTTTCAATATTATTAAATAAGGCATCTGCAAGGGTTTCTTTTCAAAATGGTTAGAATATTATTGATCTGAGAATAGTAATAGCAAGAGAAGACGTTAGAACTGAAAGCTAGGATTTCAAAAAGGTAATACTAGGAATATAGGGGATTTTTTAGCAGTATTTTTTCATCCATATAATTTTTTTTTCAGATTTTTTTATACTTTTTAGGTTTGTTATTTCTTATACTTTGTTTTACTATCTTTTATAACATTGAGGTCTTCTGTCAAAACTCTGAAAAACAGAGTTTTTCACTCTGTTCCTCCAGACAAGTAGACTGGGGCTAGGCAAGTGGAGACATGAGAGGAGGCACAGCCATGACAGCTGATCACAACTGAGCAAAGGAATACCATGTGACATCATGCTCAGCAGCAGAAGTTTGGGAAAGAAAGATAAAGCAGAAAGGCCAGTGCTGGTGTTTGTCTTGCAGCGTTTTTATTCCATCACCATTGCAAATGATGGGGCCCTGTTTACCTGGGGGTGCCTGAACGCTGCCTTCCCATGGAAAGTGGGCAATGAATTCCTTGTTTTGCTTTGATTGCATGTGCAGATTTAACTTCACCTACTATACTTTATTGCAACCTTTGAGTTTTATCACTCTTGCCCTTCCAATGAGCAAGTTGCTGCATGGGGCTGGTTGGCTGCAAGAGCTAAACCACAACCATGGTCCAATTCAACTATAGAGAAAAAGAAAAAAATAAGTACTTCAGGTGCTTATAAATGTGTTTGGCAAAGTTGTTTACACTACAGTTCTAGCTATTCCTGATTCCTGTAGAGCTGGCTATTTCTCACTAGTTATCAGACAACTCTTTTTTTTTAATGTTCTAATATTTAAGTGGTAATTTATGTAATTTAATATTTATGGGTGGTTATTAGGAAATATAAAATTAGCAGGATCAAAAAAAAAAAAGAAGAAATTTTAGAGAAATGTGAACTATAATAAAATATTGCTGTAAGCATTTACAAATGTGTGCGGGCAGATGTGGGCACAAAACCCGGTAGCTTGGGATGTGGTTAAACATTATTTGTTCTGTTTACCTGCTATTTAAATCTCTCAGAAGAAAATTCAAATAGCTTTCCAGAAATTCTTCAATTCTTCCTGTATCAGCCATATGAAAAAAAAAAACGTTTCTCAAAGCATTTGAAAAACTGCTACAGATATGGACGTTTCAAATACAAATTAAACAGAAAAAGAAAAAAGGATAGCATGATGTCATTAACTATACCATGGCCATCTACAAATCTAGAACCTGCGAAAAAAAATGAAGTCATTTAAAATGAGTATATGATTGCTCTACCAACTCAAGCTTAAACCAACTTCCATATTCTCATGAGTTGGTCTTCTTTGGGATTTATTCTAATTGCTTTCTATCAATACATTTTTCCTTAATTTCATTATTCCTTTTACAATTCACAGAGGATATTTTGCTCATTAATGAGAATTAGTAAGTCATTATTAGGATCAAGTGCCCTTTTTCTTTTTTGCCCTTTTGCTCAAAGGCAGCTACTACAGATCTTTCTGATATCCTGGATAGGAGTGAAAGTAATTTAGTTCATGCCAAGTTATTTTTCCATGCCAGAATTCCAATGTCATATAGGGTGCCCAGTAACAATCCTGCTCACAATATTATCAGGAGCACTCTTTTAGTGAAGGATTTCTCTCTTGAAGGTTGAAATGTTTTATTGCTGAAAGCAGCACTACAGCTGGTCTACTAGATGACAGAGATAACCCTGCTCTCTGTCCTAAAGTCAATTCAAGACAGCCCCAAAGGGCACAGTTAACTGAAAGTGGGTTTTTATTTTGTGTGTGCAATTTCTGCCAAAACCAACAGGTGTTAATTCTATTTTACCAAGGGCAGTACTTGGAATGTAGTTTAGTGTGTTAAATCTACTACTGCTTTCAAGGAACGGGGAAGATTTCACAGTTTTTTTATAATACTTGCTGGACTCTACTTTCATTTGCTCACAAATAAAAAAGTACTCAGGACTAAATATAGAAGGAGTATTTGCTTTAGCCATGAAGTAAAATTGAAAGAAACTATTTGGATTCACAAATCCAATCATTGTTCCTAGATATTGATTTGGTTGATACTAAAAAGTGATAAGATACTGCTCAATCTAGTAAGTCTTGTCTTAACAGCTTCCCAAGAAATTTAACCGTGGAGCTTCCCTGTTTCGGGGTTTGTTTGTTGAGAATTTTATACCTTTAGTCCATTTAACCACTTTCCCAGCAGTTGTCTGGTACCAGCCCACAGTACCCTTCTAAGGGGCTGAACTCACATGGCTTTCTGCTAAATGAGTCAACATCTGGAATCTGCATACAAGTCCAGTAGATTTGTTCCAGTGCAACTTAAATGCCACTCTTTCAAGCAGGTTAGGATACTCATTTCTGCACATCGACCATCTCAACAACACATTAATTAAGAGCACAACATATTCTGAGGATTCTTTAATGTGCTTTAATTTTCCTCTAATCAAATGTAAGGAAGGCATCTGACATTTATTTTTATGTCAGCACCTCACTCAGAGTCAGCTATGTTTGAATTTTTCTTTTCTGTGGTTCATTGAATTCCATCTGCCATTAAGTTGTCATCACTCTACATTTTGGTATTTCAATTAAAAAGGACTTGATAATATGACTTAATTTTTAATATGCACAATGAATTTTCATTAATTATAGACTAGCCTTACTGGTGAGGATCTCGGTATGCAGAACTAAAGTGGCCAGATGAGTCAGTCAAAAACTGGAATATGGGAATTTGTGTTCAGACTTTTTACATGCCCACACAACTGGATTCTTAAAAAGACCTTCTTATCTGAAAGTTGGAAAGAATTGGAATGAGAGAAATTGTGAGTTTCATGCAAATGGTGGAGGAGTCAAAGGAAGTGATATGGATAAATTATCTGTAGGCTGTAAAAGAGTTTGTTAGTTTCTCTAATTACTCCTTATCTCCCACTGCATCACACTTAGTTAAAACAGCAAAAAAAATACCTGAGAGGTAATACAGATTAGATACTTCTCCCTCAGAGCTTCAGGATTTTTTCAGTCTAGGAGATCTGAAAAATGGCAAAGAGGACCTGTAAACAGTACTGTCACAAGAAAAGAAAATTTTACTTGATAATAATAAAATATTTTCGTTTATGCTGAAAGATACAAAAAGAAAACAGTACATCAAACATGAGTATATTAGCTTATTTAACAATACAGTTGTTCTGTCTTCTGTCTTGTTTCTGAGGGGAATCAAAATTTTATTAGCAGTCAAAAACTGAACTTTATTAGATGTTTGTTGTCCTTTTGTATCACTAATTTCCAGGAGTTTTTTGTTGGTTTTTTTAGAATCTTTCAGTTAATTAAATACATTTCTAGAACACTGCTTTCCAACAGATGACAGAAAAGTCTGAGCAATCCTATTTAATTCCTGCTGCTCTTCTGCAGACTCTTATCTAATGTCATCAAATGCTTTCCCTTTTTCAGCAAATGCAGTATCCACTGAGGCTGCTCATTTTCTCCACTACTAAATATATTTGCTTTTGTCACAAAATGAGTATCCTATTGGACAGGACAGAGGGTCCTTGTCACCCACAACAAACTTTTAGTGTCCAGAGATCAGGATATGCAAGCTGTTATTTTAGGGCATTAATTGTTTTTGAGGAAACTCAAATGGTGATAATGCTGCAGTCAGGTAAAACAGAAATACGGGATTGCAATATCCAAAAGTTCTTCTGGACATATTTTAGTAATAGGCAATAACAATAATTAAATCATGCAGTGAAGATCCTACTTTGTTCCCACTACTGATTAGGTTTCCACTTACATCCTTTGTTACCTCAAAGTGTTGAGCTATCTAACAGACAAAATATTGCTCTACCCATAGCTTAGAATCACCAAATCTATTGCACTTAGCCTTGCAGCTACTCTTCAACGTTTATGTCAAATTATTGAACTAAGGTTTGGTTTTGTTTCAAAAGGAAGGAAAAACTGCTACCTAAATTTAAACTTTTGTCAATGTGCCCTAAATTTTATTCACTGTTTAACCTGTCTGCTAGAAATGACCATCATTTCGCATTAAAAAAAGTTTATTTCTTATAAATGAGATGTGTATTATTTCTTGTTTAAAAATGGAAAATATTGACTTCCCTGACTGTAAATTATACAAGCAAATGCAAGTATTTCTGTCATGAGAGACTACAATGTCCAGTGTAAAAGTCAACTTAGAAATTTTGAAGCTGAATGCTTCTTTGACCAACCTAACTGTATCCTGTGATGAAAAATAAGAAAAAATAATTCTTTCATATCCTTAAGACAAAGTATTTCACTGTACACAAACTTTAGAAATCATGCTTCTTAGGATACAGGGATTTTAAAGTATCTACAAAAAGTAAATCTCTGTAAGATTATCCAGTATGTCTTCTGATCCAATAAACAGAGAGAGCCAAATTAGAATAGCAGGCAAGCAGTTCGACACAAGCTAGATGTGGCTTTTCCTAAAATGAGACACTTAAACAACAGAATTGTGTCAACTGGATATTTGAGATACTAAAATCAGCTGAGCAGATGATTCAAGAAAGAGGAATATATCAAGTACTAATTATAAAAAAAATCTACTTTGACTGATCAGTCATTATCGTTCTTAAATTCTTATTCCCCTTTCAAATAATTATTCTCATTAATATATATTAATGGTTTGGAGACTACTCTTTCTGTCTTGGCCATTAAATTGTCAGAAGGGATGATTTCAAATACATGCCTTTCTGATATCAGGGGTGCTGTGGAAACCTTATATTACTTTCCAACACCCAACCAGTGTGCCTGTCAACAATAAAAAACATGCAAAGCAGGGACTTTGGAACTGTACTAAAGTCGTGAGTCAAACCTTTAAGATATTCCTGACCTGATTTAAAATTACTCTGCAGTGGCCTAGAGTAACATATGCTTATACTGCTTCAATCACGTATCATATTCAGCTACATCATCATTATAACATACCTGGATTATTAAACTCCTGTCCATTAAAGCCAACTCAGACTTCCTTTAGTAGAACCACTGATAAAGAAGATACACAGAAAGGTCTTTTGACTTTGTCAGCTGGGAAAGAATGAGAAATCTGCATAATTTTCACTATTTCCAGTAAGAAAATGTAGTTTCAGTTCTCAAGTTATGTTAGTGAGCATCTGTCAGGGTTTGAGAATACCAGTTGTCACAGAGCAATGAGTCATATGGTTCATAAGACACTGTGTTGATGTGCTGTGAAGAGCATCCTCTTGGGCACAGGAATTAATGTGTCCCATCCTCACTTAGTGCTGCTGTTAATTGCAGTCATGCGTGGGAAGCAAGGTCACTGGCAGATACCTCTGTTTAGATGTTTATATGACTCTCACTGTGGTTCCTTGGGACAATATAGAAATTGCCAAAAATAGAACAGTCCTGTAATAAAATCATACATAGTACATTGTGTTCATATTGGGGTTAAAACTATAGAGATTTCATTTGATAAACATTTCCTGATAATGTGAAACAAGCTGATGTCCTTTAGATATCAGTATGAAAGGCATGAGAAAACAGACTGTGAAAAAAGACACAAGAAAAAGAAATTTGCAGAAACAAACTCCGGGTTATGCAGTCACTTTGTTTCCACATCAAAGGTTAGCTGGTAATCTAGATGTCTAACATCCTTCTGAATGTGTAGGAGGTTTACATATGCCAAATCTCTGACCAAGCATATCATTTTTGTAGCCATAGACATCCTTTACTCTGGGTGTTAATCTTTGTGGATCAGTACTTTCTGGTGTACTGACACTGAAACATAAGGTTAATTGCAACAGAACCTCGCTGTCAGGCTCACACAACCTGGCGTCTTTCCAGCCAAGTCACCAAAGCTATCAAATGAGATAGGGCATTCAGTAACACAAAAGTTTTTGGTAGGATTTGTCTAGGTGTGTCACACATATTAATTTATAAAATGCACAAAAGTTAATGAATATAGAAAATGGCAACTATTTTTTTTGCTTTTCTAGTCTGTAACAATTCTTCCACATAAAATATTCAACTGCCTATTTGCATTTGTGCTGCTCTGATCTCCGCATAACATTTTAACATAGCTGGGTTCCAAATAGCTGACTGAACTCTATTTGTAAAGGAAGGATTTAGCTAACTGTGGACATTCCTCCTCTGATGAAGTTCTGCATGGTACCTGCAGGAAAAAAAGAGAGTGCCTACCAGAGGTCTCTCAAACACCTTCAACAGATGCTTGCTCTAGGGAGTCAATTCCTCATTCTTCCAGTTGTGTTATTAACTTCCAATTTCCTGATGATCAGTCTCCAAAGCATAGCCACAAATTGCCTGCTTTCTAGGCATGGACTAATTTATTTTTTCTTTTCCAGCTTGACAGAGATGCATAGGTTTTCCTTACTTTATCTGGTGCTGAAATCTCTTCTGTGGTTCTGGTCCTCTCTGATATCTTATAATGGGTTCTGTCAAAGTTCTCCAGTTGTCTAACTGAGTCATTAATTGAATATAAGTAAGAAATTAATCAAATTATTCTTCTTGCATATGTAGACTCCATTAAACTTGTGCTCTAAAATAGCATTATATTTCTGTTGTGATGTTATAATCTTTAATCTTACTAGATACTATTTCATAATTCTTTCATCTTAACAAATATATTAGCATTTTTAATTTCACATAACTTTCTGAATGTTATTATATATTGAAATTCTTTTTCTCAAAGAGTTCTTTTGCTCCTATATAGGTGTCAGAACCTTGCTTGAACAATTTCAAAACACTGCAACGAGGTCTGTTGTTCCAGCCACTCGGGAATTCCATTTCCTTCCCCTGCCCCTCTGGGGCAGTAAGATAAAAATATTTTTTGTTCAGTAATCATGCTTTCTTGTAGTATTAATGAGTAGTATTGAGTTCTTGGAGAAAGAACTAAATGCAAATGTTAGATTTCCTGCAAAAGCTAAAAATTAACTGCAGATAGGCTGCTCGTAGGTGCTCAGTGGATTCGTCTTCACAATTTGATGTGCAGTGTAAGGGAATATTTGTAATCTCCCCATTATTTCACTGTTATGCAACTTGTGGCCATCAGCATATTCTTTAGTCTTGACCTCCAAAGTCAGTGGGAAGTTGGCTGGAAAGTAGTTGTCCAGTTGTTGTATGCATAAATACCAAACTGAAAAGTGTTGTTTGCTGCACTGAGGCAAGGCTTTCATTTCTTGTAGGTAAATATGATTTTGCAGCACACCAAAGTCTTCCAGCATGCTGGATGCTGCTGGACTTTTGCAGTTGTACCGACTGATTATAGACAGCACATAGTCTACCTAGTGGAAAGCTAAGACTACGTTTGAGTTTTCCAACAGTAAAGAGTGCATAAACATGGCACTGAAAAATATATTAATAATCTAATTATTAGAAGTCATAGAAAACAATGCAATTTGCATTTTGTACATTTATTTATCAGCAGCATCATTAAATAGCTTCTTTGTTTCCCACAGAGAAGTTTGAAGCTTAGCAGTCTTTGGAAACAAGTATGGATCCTTTCTGTATATAGTCTGTCTATATCTGCAATTTTTGTCTCAGGTGAGTACACACAGTCTTACAGCTCCTGGACAGAATGGATTTACTTTATGAGCACCATTTAAAATATCTAGCTGCCCCTTTTCACTGTTTGGTTGTTTTCCAGGGCTGCTTATACAGAGTTGCTGTTTCTGTCAGATGAAATATTCAGGCACGTTACCTTATCTGACAGAAACAGTAAGCATCAAGGATTTCCTGGGAAGAAACATCAATATGCAGCATGTTAAGTTTAATATTTCACAACACTACTAATTACATTATCACCTCAACATCAGCTTCTAATAATAGCTATAACTAAAATGTGTGCAGCTGTTTATCTTCTGTAAAGAGAATCCATCTGACAGACTACACAGCTCTTTTATCTTGCCCATTGCCTTAAAGTGACTCACTACCTATTCCAAATGAATCAATGGCAATAATCCAGCTTAATTCAATAGTGGGAGGCTAGAACCACAGTGACAGAAAAAATGTCTTCCTCAGGCATATAGTATGATGTGAGGAGATATTTGTATTTTTAAACTGTGATCTTAATTTATTAGATTTTTAAGGGGTTTTTTGAGTTATTTTTGGTTGGGTTTTTTTTTTGTTGTTGGCTTTTTTGGGTTTTTTTAAATTTGTTTTTGTTGTATGGGATTTTTTTTGTGTCTTCTTTATTTTTTTTTCTTTTTTCTTTTCTTTTCAGTTTTAAATTAATACATGCAACCTGACTACATAGATAAGTAGAGCAGCAGTCAGGAAAAGTGAAATTTATTGTACTGAAAAGATTCCATGTTAAACCCAATCTTAAAAAAATCTTTTGAAAATTCAGATTTTTTTAAAAAATGCAGCTGATACATAACTTGTTTGCTTCTTAGAAGGGAAAGTAGTACCTAATCAGAGAGCAGAAATATGTGGTAAATAAAAAAGAGAAAAGATTTTGGGGATGAAAGATGAGAAAACTTGTTCTGCTTACAAAGGTATGACGTGTATATGTGACTATTATATGCATGTATGCTCTTCAAGATATATAATTAATTCAGGAAATCACTAAAGAAACAAATGCAAACACGTGCGGCACAGTGTTTCTAGGATATTGGAAGATAACAAAATATTCAAGAAGCAGGTATACACAATGGTTCACAACAAATGGCATGAGTGTTCCACAAACAACCCAAATGAAGTAATCAGTGCTGAAAAGTCTAGATGAGATACGAAAATATTCGGTATCTCAGTACCAGTCAGTAGGAATAAATACAAAATGATGGATGCTGAGTACATTGAGGAAGAACAACAACTAATACTAACTTGTCTATAAGTATAATTTGAAAAATTCCTTTTCACAGCTGGAAAAGGATGAGGGTTACCCTGGAAACTGACCTTGGTCATTGAAGGCATGGCAGCACAGAAACCTCTGCACAAATGGGGCAGAGAGAAGTAAACATAATAAAATTTGGGGGTCTTGCTGGAAGGATATGACAAGAGCTACTGGAGTAAGGCTGAGGTAGCAGGAAAGCCTCCGGAGCACAAAATCCTGAAAACTCAAGGAAGTCATAGATAAGCCATAAATAATTTACAGTGTCTGAAAACACTTCAGTGATCAAAGGGGGAGGAGAGCAGAGAGAATATCTTCAAGTATAGCCAGATGCAGTTTATTAACAAACTTTTAAAAAAGTAGTTCAGAGGAATTTGAGAGGGTGAAAACAACAGACTGCTTATTTTCTCTGTTATTATTGAGAATTAAAATGAAGAATATGAATTTAGAGCTTGGATGGCAACTGTCAAGTATATACAAATCAGAACGCTAATAAAGCTTCTGAATTCGGTTAGCAGTCAATCATGTTTGGAAAGCCCTTAAACCTTGAAATTCTTCACTAGATGCAGAATAAAAGAAAGTAATTTCTCATACAATTGTTCACCTTTGACTCTTTTCCTTAAGTACCAACAGAATTTATATCAAACTCTCAATGCCTCTCAATGATCACTTCATATCACAGCTCTTACTACTTCACCTATAGAAATATTTTTAAATAACCAGGTGTGACCCAGTAAGTTCTTTGTGTTAAGCAATCATGACTTATTATGTTCTAATGCTTCAGAGTGTGTAGTTTGCAAATTCCATAAGGCTGTAAACATAAGTTAAAATGAAGGCAAAGGTATGTAGCAGTCATTTTTTCTACCTCTTCCTGAATGAATATTTATCATGTTGAACAGGCCAATGTTTTTCAGCATAACACTCATTTTTAAGCTCTGCTGCCCTCAGTTTCTTCCATATTTGATTTAATTGCCTAACAACAGGGATTACACATCCTGTAATAAATAATATGTATTTTCTTATCAAAATTAATATAGAATATGTTTAAGGAGGCATGCCAGCTATGAGTGAAACACACAAAAATAAGGGAAGGATTAGAAATGTAGCAAAATTTCAGGGATACTCTTGAGAAGGAGAGAAACTGAAATTACCATACTGTGAAGCAGAAGTCTACTGCCATAGTGATTTTTGTAGTTTCTTCATAAAAAGGGCAGAGTTGGAGTCTATCAAATATGACATAGACTGGAGTTTGTTCGCACTTGTGATACTGTTCTTCATAACAATTATATAGCAAATGTTACAATGCTTAGACTGAACTAGGATTTCAGAGAGGTTATTAAAATGTATTACTACTGTTGGAATATAAACAAACTGAAAAAGTATCTCGAAATGACTGAACCATCTGTTTTAGCTTTCTTTCCACAGCCAGCTTGTTGGTGCTGTGGTTAACTGCCCTTTTGTAATAATTAAGGGTAGCATGGATATACTAATGTACTATACATGGATACATTCATATGTGCATATAAATGTATATATATATATATGTATATATATACACTCTGTTGTCTACCTGTTCAACAAATTAACTAGCTAAATGTATTTGGAAGATTGACATTAATTCAGTTTCTCAAAACAGCCGAAAACCCCCATGATATTTAAGGTTATTAATACATTTGGAAAAGAAGCAGGAGCTTCTTTAGTGGCAGGTGTTTTTTCGTTTTGGAGTATGCTCTCTTTTTTGTGTGTGTCTTTTTAGGTTTTGTTGACTTCTTTTTTTCTCCCCTGAAACAAACTGTATGTTTCTCATCTAGAAAGAAATGAAAGAGGTTTGACTGATCAGAAGTCCTAATAACAATTTCACAGAATTAATATTTTAGATGCATGAGCAGAACGGTGAAGGTAAGCCTCTTGAAATATTCCTTAAGAAAAAAATGAAAAAAATAATCTTGGACACATTACAATAAAAAATTTCATTGAAGAGAATTGACTTTAGATGACTTGCATTTTCAGAGGAATGCAAAGCAAGATTTATATCTTTTGGTTTGGCAGAACACCAAGCTGTTTAAAGTATCAAAGGAAATAAATGGAGTATATTAATTCTTTTATATTACCCTTAAGACTTATTTCTATAGTGTCTATTATATTCCAATGATTTTAATGAAGACTAAGTTAAGGCTTTAGTTTTGGTCACTAAAAATTTGGTGCTGTGCCAGGTATTATAATGGATGGTAAAAAATAGATTCTGAAGATTGTACCTTCATCTTTATGCTCTATTACCAGCTACCTTTTTTTTTTTTTTTTAATTCCCCCATGTATCATAAGCCAGGGCTGTCTGTTCTAAGGAGAGAGGAAATGGGAAAGATCAAACTGAGAGGACCACACAAGGACTCCTGTTTTAGGAAAGCCAGTATCTATTTGATGAAGACTTACCCAAATGCAGACTCACAGACTCACCTTCTGCCATGCTTTTACTTGGCTTAGAAAGTTTGAGATGCAAGGAGAAAAAGCAGTCTCCTGCAGGATAAATGAGGGATATGTCTAAAAGCCTTTCATTGCTATAGAGTACTGGAATGTGGATGAGATTGTGCTCAAAGGTCTGGTTAGCTTCAGCCTGTCTGCTGTCTCCTGTCTCAGTCTCAAATGCTTGAAATGGCCCTTAGGTTTCCAAAGGAAATCTACCAAGCAAATCAACATGGTTGAATGGCATATATTTACAGCCTGTGGCTGAATGATAATAATAAAGTTCTTATGTAATTTTGGTTAGTACAACCTCCACTAAACTACAAAATGTTAGTTGCAATCACTGTATAGAATATATTCTGCTCACAAGTTGTACGACATTGCAACCAGTTTGTTTGTTAATGGGTCACCTAAATGAAATGACAGGGAAGATTACAGCTAAACTCCCATTTGGCAAATGTCTTAATCATAAAACGTAATAAAAATTGTCACTTCCTCCTCTGCTGCCATTACTTGGAGAATGGTGGCCTTGTCACATCAAGGTTAAACTATGTAGGTAAGCAGAAAAGAAATTAATGGTGACTTACAGACACCCATAATTATCATTGCCACTTGTGCTCTCACAGTTTCTGATTATAGCAGTGCAGTATTTTTTCATAGCCTTAAAATTCCATCTACACTGTACTGTGAATAAACTTACGTCAAATGCATCAGTATTGTCTGATACAAAGGGAAAATTTTTAAGGTATTCTCACAGACTTAGTGGAAATATTAATGTTGCATTTCTTAAGTTGCTGTGAAGTTAAAATCTTGAAGTGCAAAACAATGAGGGCAAAGAAGAAACTAAAATATTCAGCACCAAATCCAATAAAAGATAGTTTCTTGCAAGCTATCTTAAAATTTTAGTAGAATTTAACATTTTTAAGCAATCAAGATTTTCAGTTATATAACTTTATGGGATTTGAATTTTCCTCATTGATAAAACCAAATTACTGGAATTTTCATGTATATTTATGGAAATATACTGAAAAACACTGAAGTCCTGTCAGCTTCTAAAACGATATACAAAAAGTTAAAAGTCTTGATGTGAAAATGTTCTAATGTTACTCTTTTTATTTTTCACATATAGCCATCAAGGCTTGCTTATGACAGACCTTGCTGAAGATAACTTCCTACCCCGTGGCATGATACAAACTGTGAAAATGGTAT
The DNA here is from genome assembly GCF_052056855.1 of Sturnus vulgaris. Lineage (NCBI taxonomy): Eukaryota > Metazoa > Chordata > Aves > Passeriformes > Sturnidae > Sturnus > Sturnus vulgaris. The sequence goes on from NC_142243.1 coordinate 84,271,462, forward strand.
GTGAAACTAACTTTTCTCTAGTGGTCATATATTACAGCTATTGTAAATACATGCAACATCCCTGGAGACTGGCAGCTTCTCCTAGTGTCCAACAGTGACACTGTTGTAGTGTCATGACAGAAACAAATTCACTTTTAACATCTTGAATGCATGATATCAGTGAAACTTTTTGGTTACAGAGATAAGGAAAATTGTAGCATCTTTTAAAAATTAAAAGAAATGTACTTTTCAATAGCTTTCATGTACTTTGTCTTGTCAAGAATATATTTAAGATGAAAGAGTAAGTATCATTCTATTTCTCATAAAAGCATTGAATAATCCTCAGCAAAACCCAAGAGTCTACATGGTTCCATCTAGCATGAACTATATAGTCAAGGTGCATTACATACTAAGGAGCAATCATCTAGTCTTTTGTAAATAGGCTCATAGTTTGAAAAACAATGAGAAAAACAAATTTTTGTTTATGGATGGTCTTTAAAAGAAATCAAGTTTTCATCTTAAATAAGATGAAGATGTGATTTTTTTCTCCTCTCTCACATTCTTCATGACAAGAGGCTATGCTTTCTCTATATTACTTGAAAAGGCCTTCCTAACTTTTTCCATGTTTTTTGAGCACAAAGCTATGAATTGCATCTCCTCACAATTCCAGTAGATTTGCAGTCACTTCTCAGAAATCTGAAGATCAACAGGGGCAAACCAGAAGAAATCAGAAGAAAATTAACTCAATTTTATGGGGTTTAAGCCTTCACAAAAGGAAGGAAATTGCTCAATATTAGTAGTGACCATAACAATACTTTTATTTTTATATAAAAATTGGAAACATAAATGATTAAAAACAATAATGGTCATACCAGGTGCAACTATTGCCTTATTCTTTCCTTCGAATTTTTGCTGTTTCGGTAACAAAGCAATGTTAAGAGGGAGATTGATCATAAGAGTAGGAAACTGCTGCTAAAACTTCAATTTTAATAGAACTTATATACTCTTTGTATTGGCTGTTTTGTGGGCTTTTGTTCTTGTTTGTATTGTTAGTTTTGTTTTGTTTTGTTTGTGGTTTTATTGGGGTATATTTTTGTAACATGTTTTGCATTTCCAAAAGTTGTAAAGTTCTGGATCTTAACAAGAAAGCTTTCTCATAAGGAAAATTGCTCATATAAAGTGCCAAAATATTTTATTTGATATGCAACAATTTTGAGAATGTTGGTCAATCAAATAATAACTAATTGTCTCTTCCTTTTTGTTCCTCATTTAAAGGTCAGTGCAGATGTTCTGTGTGAAAAAACAGAAGTCATCTCAGGAAAGAAAGGAAAACTTCTGAAAAGATTTCTTTTACTTCTTCAAAGTTTTATTTCTCTGTAGGGGCTTCTCAGTCATTTTGCCTGGAAGCTATGTATTTCCTAATTGCATGAGCCTCCTGAAGAAAAGAAGTTAGCCAAACAAAAATGGAGAGCTACATGGCTTTGGGCACTATGTAGAGTAATGAAAGCTTTGTAAAAATATTTGAGAGTTTCAAACAATGCAGCCCAGAGGTTGGGGAGTTTTCCTAATTACTGTGGGGAGAGGCAAGTTGTTAGTAAGTCTATCATTGACATTTACTGCTGCAAGTTTATTCATTCTGTATGATTCAGTGGCTCTTGCAGTAAACTCCACTATGAAGCTGAAGGCTGCGTGACAGACTAATAGGGGAACATGCAAGCCGGATTTTTTTTCTTAGTTCTAAGTAATTAGAAAAAACTATTGCAACCAAAATATTCCATACAGATGACAGGAAATAAATAAATCTGTGAAAACTGTGATTCTGTAATCGTCCTTCCAGAATGGTCTCAAAAACTTCTTAGCATCAGAAAAAAATTTATTTTCTTGATACTATTTTGGAAGTTTAACTTATGTAGATTCAAGTAACAGATAAATTTTTTCTTGGGGGCAAATCCTAATTTCAAGTGTTGATTTTCTTACCCGTGAACATTGTTGGACATTGCTGGATATTTAAGTAAAACATTGCTTTGAAAAGTCACTTAAACTGCATTTTTTTTTCCTGCTTGAAGTCAAGGATGTTTTTTGTTTGTTTTTTACTTAAATTATCTCTGATTTTTAATAGGAAGTGTAATATGATAAGAAAGGGCAGAGGATATTAATTTACTAAATCAGAGACGTTATATCTTTTAATCTAGCAATACCAACAACACCCCCCCTACAAGCACCTAATAAAATTCCATCTAAAGACTTCATGTTAGAATAATTTAAAGTTATTTGGTCATCTCTTGTCACGAACTTTAAAAAATTATAAAGCAAAGTCTTCCTTTGTAGGCAAAGAATTTGTACTCTGGAAGGATGAGTTAAGGAACCTGACCAACCCTGGCATTTTCTGATCCTCCAGAATGATAGACTAAGAATCCTCCTGTGGTCCATGAAAGATCACAGTAAATCCCTGGAAAGAAAGGCAAAGCCCAAGGATATTTTTGTCTGAAGAGTGAGCAGTAAATAGAGGGATAAAGGAAGAAATGTTGTAGCCTTCTGTTTTGCAGCCCTGAAGACACTCTTGTCATGAATCTCCAGCCATGCGATTCTTTTCCTACCAACTGTCAGCCTGACCTTTGGTTTCCCAAAGGCTGCCTTCATGATGGCACCACTGGGAATGCACTGCTTTAACTATTAAAAATTCTGAGTTGATTTATTTTTTTCTCACACTTCTTTCTCACAAAATACAGGCTAGAGATTAGGACAAAGCTCAATAAACTTGAAGAAAGATTGGAAAATATTACAATAGGTCTTGACTGAAATACTTATGGTGTTAACTTTTGCTGTAAAATTATTTCTTGCAGGACTTGTTTATGTTGAATTTGCACGTCTGTTGTTAGTCAAAAAGACTAGGTTAGGTTTTCTCTGTGTGTTTGATATCCTAGATGAACCATGTATGTACTGCAGGTTTCTCATGGTGTTCTGTTCAAGATCTGATATGAGGTCTACATATTGTAATATTCAACATATCCATAGTTATTTGCTCCAGACTTTTAATAGGATCCTCTGGCAGAAGTGGTTTTTTTTGCACTCCTCCTTCACTATATTGGTAAGATATATCAGAGGGAACTGAAATGAAAATTCTAAGAGATGAAAAGCACACAGTTGCTATTGCAAATATTTTTCTGAGGTAATTTTAGTTTTTTATAGATTTTACTTAAAGATACAAGTAGTGCTTCTAATTAAATGGAAATTTTATTAAGGCAGGCTTGTTTTGCCTCATAATGAGGAAGACAGAATGACTATTGCAGAAATTCTATTAATATGTAATAAGATGTTATGTTGGTTCATAGTTTGTGAACATACTTAACTAATGCAAGATTTGGTTCACTTTGGTATGTATTATAAAAGTATGAAATTAATATAGAAGTTTAATAACTATTTCTTCCTTAAGCTTGTGCCTGTTAAAACTGGTTATATGTCTTATATAGGTATCACATGAGAACACAAGGAAACTGTGATTTTTGCTTTATATATATAGTTTGTTAGACTTTAACGTTTTAGTGGAACTCAGTGCTCTAAAAGACTTTTGGCCCTTTCTGTGATTATGCTTGAATTTCTTGCCACCAGAATTTTTCAAAGGAAAATAAACACATTTCTATTTGTGGCTAATTCAAGTGATTACTCTATAAACAAATATTTCTCATAATACCTGGAACTTGTTTTGAAGATTCCTATGCCCTATTTCATACCCTAACATAACACTAGTACAGATATGTTTCTCATATTACTGTCTATAATAACATAACTTTAGAGTGTTTTTGACATTTCTAATTTCTTTTAATTTATTCTGTATCTTGTTAAATACTTCCAAGAAACAAAATGCTGGTGCATAGTTATTTTATTCTACTTACAGAATGACAGAATGGTTCAGCTTGGATGACTTTTAAAGATCATCTGGGACAGTAAGGAATTTTTTAAATTGTTCTTTTCTTTCAAGCTTTTTCGGTCTAGTGGTTGTCTTAGAACAGGATCCTCAAATGTCTTCATTTCTTCATTTCTTCAGAGGTTCTGTTATGCTTTTTCAATAACACAGTTATGTAGTAGTGAGGAAAGTCATCCTTGTAAGATCTTGATTTGCTTTACTATACATCTTAACAGGAGTCAATCCAGTACAGTGCCAAAACATTTGAAGTTAATTTTCTGTAGTCAAAAGCTGTTCTTGTTTTGCAGAGGGTGTGATTCGATCAACAGATGGACCTTTACAGTAGCTTACATTCTTCAGGGTCCTGATTTATCACAGTAACTCAATGAAACTACTGAAGTTAAACAGGCATAAGTTTGTGGTGACGTAGTGATTAATTAGGTTTTCACTGAAGTTTTGCAGAGCAGTCCAGAAAACTATAGAAATAATAAACTATCTTGTTCTCAGAATTTAGGAATCAGTCTAAAGTCTTGTCTTCAAGCTGCAAAATTATCAGCTTGGTTGGGCAGTTAATAGTGATGGTTTTTTGATGTCACAAAAGAATAAATTCTAAACAGTTTAAACAAAACCTTTCTACTTTCCCCTCTCTCTCTTTTTCAGTTGTTTTATGTATTAAATATATGTTTCTATAGGACCCTACCACAATTGTGCACTTGCATATAAGCCAAAACCTCTGGGGTGCTCACCCAGAAAAAAGAGGCTGGGGAGAGAGAGAAAGAATGAACTTTGTTCCCGTTTCTTTCCTGAGGACAGTTTCTAACTCTACCAAAAGTGAAAGAATACAAACTTCCTAAGAACGCTGAGGGACAGAGTTGTCAATCTTACACAAAATATTTAACATCATGTTCAATCTAACACATCTGGGATTTTTGGCAAAGGACAAAGAGCACAAATTGCTTTAGTGTGCCAATCAACATGACTTCTCATCTGATAAATGTATATAGATTACAGCAGTGATAAATTTGTATTTGTGTCATTATTACTAAGAATAATAGTAAAAGTTTAAATATTTTTGATGGGCCTATGACAGATTTATAAATGTGTGCCTCAGTTTGTGAAGACTAAGTAGATATGGAAACTTACCTTATAAATTTACAGAGATAAAATGAAAGCTTTTGTAACATCAGCTTAAGAATAAGGCAAATGTAACTTTACTGTATACCTATGTGAAATATAAATGCAAAGAAAATAATGGTGTTATAGTAGACCTCGGCATGCCTGTTCTGGTATAATCAAGTTAGCACAGATAAAGCAGGAGTGTTGTTTTACTGGGAAGACTCAGACAGGTGTTATTATGTCCAGCAGTCTAAGCCTCCTACTCTGCTCCATCATGTGATCTGATGCCACAGCAGAAATTAAACCATATGCTGACATTCCCATCAGAACTGCACGAATCTCTGAATTATAAGATTAGTTTAGATTATAAGATTAGATAAGATTTTTAAAAGGCATTGTAATGATGACAAGATGATTTTTTGCCTTTTTTTTATATATACCTTTTATACACTTTTAATGTATCGTCAGTACTCTTAGCATGCATACTTGTAATTTCTTGAGCCTGATAACTTAGCATAGTCCTGGCATTCTGTTAAACCAAGATGTTAAGAAACATCTTGGAGGCCAAAAAGCCCTACACTATCTTGAGAAACCAAGGTCCTCTCTAGAATACATCCTGTAAACTAAGGTTTGGCCTATCCAGGGGGGAATTCCTCAGGATGGGAAGATGTCATGCTATTCATTCCTCTTATTGAGGCACCTTTGTTAGATATGCTGATTTTAAGGTTTATAAAGTTGCATGCACAATTTATCATGTGTATGCATTGAAGCACATCCCACCTTGGTGAAGTGGTGCACCACAAGGATCCCTATTAAACACTGAGTTAAAAGCCCTTTATCCCTTAACCATGTCTGAATCTTAATTTTTAGGATCAGGGAGAAGGCATCAGTATAAGTTAATCGTCTTGAAGGAAGAAAATATCTTGCTGATGCTCCTGGACTGAGATGGAGGGAAGAGTATGTGGTGGTATTCAATACCCAGTTTTCAGTTTGCATAAAGTAGGGTATAACACTTTAAGTCTCTTAGAGCATCCAAAGATGTCCTATATTCACAAATGTGAAGAAAGCTTAGTTTTTAAGGCTCATCATAATACAGATGGAGAAAAAAGCAAGACACCAGTTTTCAAATGCAGGAAAACTGAAGGCATAAAACTTCACCCACTCATAGGGAACATTCAAAATGTTTAAAAAATGAGAGATTTTGGTTGGATATTAGGAAGAAATTATTTACTCACTGGGTAGTGAGGAGCTAGAACGGGTTGCCCAGAGAAGCTGTGAATGGCCCATCCCTGGAACTGTTCAAGGCCAGGTTTGGACGAGGCCCTGGGCAACCTGATCTAGTGGGTGGCATCCCTGCCCATGGCATGGGGATTGGAACTAGATGATATTTAAGGTCCTTTCCAACCCAAGATTTTATACTTTATATGATTATATGATAATTCTTATCATACTGCTAACCAGAGCATGAAATATATTCTGCCAACAATCATTTTACTTCTTTGCATCAAAGAGCATTTTGTACAATTGGAGAAGGAAAGTGGAGGTAGAGGTCTGTGGTTCTGCTGTATCTGTCAGCTTAGATTGCCCTCGAAGTACTCAATGATACAATAAAAAGAACAGGCTATCCTGTATGCTTGTGATAAAATGTATAATTTGCAAAGAGGTACACATGCAGGTGATTTTTCTAAATCTGGAGCAATTATATTTTATGTGAACAAGATGAAAAATGAGCAAGCTGCTATATATGACTCACCAACAAAAGCAAAACAAAAAAAATAAAATTAACCCCAATAGCAGTGAATTAGTCATCTGTGCATTGTCCGTCTGGGTTAAGCTACTCTGAATTGCCAGTCATGAAGGGAAAGAATTCCACTTCCTTAGGATACCTCAGCTTCGAGTGATTTTTGTTTAAGATTGTGAGGATTCAACACTCAAGAAAATTAGTTAATTGTGCTTCTCAAAAAGACATTTGCAGTGAGTGGACGATATTTGGAAGACATTATGTGATTTTCTTGGGTTTCAATTTCTCACCTAACATAAATTTACAAAAAGTGACTCAGTATGTCAGAGGTGCTCCTTAAGAGTTCATTGTAATGCAGGAATAAGGAGGATGATTCTAGCTGTCCAAAGCTGGAATAAAAGGTTGTTCTGAGCCCTCAACTACTACAATCATCTTTATATTTCTTTTATGCATCAGGTTAGTGGCTATTTTTGGACAGCTAGTGTCTGCCTGAGCTTCTCTCCGACTGCTTCTTTATTCCCTAAATTTCAGGGGACTTGTATCCACCTGGATGTGGACTAAGAGAGATTTTTCAGAATTTCTTACATGATTCTCTTTAAAACAAAAACCTCATAAAAATGCTATTATAGAGCTCTGTTTCCCTCTCTGTTATTTTTTGAAGTCTTATCCTCTTATCTGTTTTGCTGTCACTCCTGATTTTATTTTGAATTTTGCACAGTTTTGTTTAAAGCAAAGGGTTGTGCAACGATATGGTGGCTGTCTGTCTGCATGTGCTCTAATGAAGGACTGATGACTCATGTCTAGTGGTTTTCTTTTTTTAGAGCACAAATAATTAGCCTACTAACCTCCAGATCTGTGTGTGCAGTTTCCGTGGCACTGACAGTACAAAGTATATGGCATGCTCCTATGAAGTAAAAAGGTTTTTTCAGGAAAATGCAACAGTTGGTGCATGTGTTGTCCCACAGCTGTTAATGTAAATAGTAGTGATTCATATTCTTAAAACCTTAAACAGCAAAGGAAAAAGCTTTATTTTCTCCACCAGAGAAGCACTGTTACTGTAGCATTCTTTTAACTGTGCTGTTAACAGCAAGAATTACAGGTCTCGTTGCTGAGTAGGTGTGCAAATACATCAGTGTAACAAGGGGAAAAAATCGAGCTCAGATTACAAGAGCTTTCCTGCTCTTTACAGGATGCTAGAGACAATTTTCTTCCTTTATTAAAAAAATAATTTTGAAAATAAAAATTTGTACTTTGATTCGGAATGATTTTCAATTCTGGCTGCTCCCCACTATCTGCTATCAGCTATATCCCAGAAGAGAACTCTAGTCTCCCTGTTATGCCATCAATTGTTCTTACAGTTACTGACCCTGTGAATTTAGTTATATTGAAATACTGTATCCCTGAGCAGGAAAGATTACTTTTTGTGAAACGTCAATGTTACCTTATTATTGTTGCTCTGAAATTTCTTTGTGATTTCCCTGTGAATTCTATGGTGTTAGCTTTCTGTGGAGCATTTATTTTCTATTAAACTTGCAGGAAGAACTGCTCATACAGGGCATTAATTTAAAAAATCCTATTTTTTTCTAGTAATTTTTTGTGTTCTAGAGTTCATGTATCACAGCACTGAATTGTGTAACGTGACATTTTTTTCCTAATTTTTGTTTTTTACATTAGCAGTTGAGGCTAAAGAAAAAAAGAAAAAAGAAAAAGAAAAGAAATATGAAAAGGATTAACTGAAAAGGGATGGTTAGAAAGAACAATTGAACTCATGAATGTGGAAATACACAAGCAAAAGTGTTTTTTTTCCCAGCAAAGTGGTATTGCAGGACTGACTTTGTTTTTTATTTCCCCAAGGCAAGAATCATTTGTATGAGAAAAACAGCAATAGCCTTAGCAAAATATTTACTTTATTGGCCAAAAATTACTGTAAAATGTGTTTTGCAGTAACTATGTTGTAAAATCAGAGAAAGTATCAAGACAAAGGAATAAAATACCAAAATATTAAATATCAAGACAAAGGAACAAAGAATATAATACATTCATAAACAGTTCAGTGAAATACAAAAATGTCAATGTTTTATTGATATCAATTAGATTTTTAGTATCTCAGTTTATAAATGCTTGGCTAAGTCACTTTTTGTTTCAAGAGTGTTAGTGGGGAAAAATGAAATGATAACTTGCAAATCCATAACATTTCTGATGGCTTTAGATACATTTTAGGAAGTCTTATGCACAGTATATGAAAATTATGAGTATGAGAATTCTTTTAAAGAACAAATTTATATTAATCAATTAAATAGCACATAATTAATAGCAATTTAAAATAGAAAATAGTAAATATAGTGATAATTTTCACAGAAATATGAAAGAGTATTTAAAACTCGCTTTAAAATTCCATTAAAATTGCAAGGGAAAGAATGTCTGTCTGCAAATAATTTATAAGCAGAGGAAAAGATTTAGTTTTCAAAATGTTCACATCTATGTATATTTGAATAGTTATGCTCATGTATGGTTTATGAATACCTCTGCTCTGTAAGAATTCCAAATCTACCATGATAGTGTGAATGCCTCATTGGGACTTTCGCTGAAACCAACTAGCATGCCCTGAGATAAACTCTTCTTAGCAATTTTTTTTTTATTTTAGTTCAGTGAAATGCGTTTGTATGTCTATGGGTAATAAAGCTGGTGAAGGATTTAAAGAACAAGTCCTGTGAGGAGCAGCTGAGGGAGCTGGGATTGTTCCACCTCGAGTAAAGGAGGCTCAGGGGTGTCCTTATTTCTTTTCACATCTACCCGACAGCAGTTTGTATTCGGGTGGGGATTGGTCTCTTCTCCTGGGTAACGAGATAGGATAAGTAGAAATGGCCTCAAGTTGTGCCAGGGGAGTTTTGGACTGGATATTGGAAAAACAGTTTTTACCAAAAGGTTCGTTGAGCACTGGAACAGGCTGCTCAGGGAAGTGGTGGAGTCTCCATCCCTGGAGCTATTTAAAGGGCTTGTAGGTGTGTGCTTAGAGATGTGGTTTTTTCGTGGACATGGTCATGCTGGGATAATGGTTGGACTTGATGATCTTTAAGGCCTTTTCCAACCTAAAATGATTCTCTCTTTTCCAACCTTAAAGATTAATTGATTCTATGATGATCCAAATAATCTTTTACAACATAAACAATTCTACAATTCTATGTATAATGCCACAAATGAACCTGACTTTTTCAAGAATGATAGTATAACATATGCCAGTGATGTCCCTGTTTTCTTTTGAAGTTGACAGAAAACTTAATTATCTAGAAATTTGTAAAGGTAAAACAGCCTTCAGATATTTTGTTTAATGTTTTAAAACAATTTATTGCAAGAATATATAAATATGCAATATTCATTTTTGTGGGTTTTTATGCAAAAGATGTTTCTTGTTCTGTAAGAAACAGTCTTACAAAATGTACCTCTTAATCCTGCTGTGCAGTATCTATATCTACATATAAAGTGAAAATTCCATAAACACACTGAAGGCACAAGATAAAAGCTGAAGCTTTCAGAAGAAATGGAATTACACACACTATTGAGCACAGTAAATCAACAATATGAAAATTGTCCAATATAAAAATAAACTCTTTTCCAAAAGCCCTTAATGCAAGAAAAGTATATAATCTATAACAGTGAGATAATTGGATTTCACTGCAATACAATTTAAAAAAAATCTTTTAAATTCTTAAGAGTGATGTGATCCATTCACCATAAGTCCTGGAAATGAAGACACATCTGGATTTCCAAATATCCGTTGAAAGGAAAGAAAAGCAATATGAACAACATAGTGTAAAAGAAAGTTGCCTTCTATTTTCTTTTTTTAACTAGTCTTCTTCTTGAAGGCAATCAGGAGATTGTAATAGCCAGTAGAGAAGGGAGGAATAAGGGTATAAGGACACATACTACATGAAAGCAAGAAATTTGCCTAGCCCATATTTTGTGGACAGTTATAGAAACATGATGACAAAAGAGTGTACAGATAAAGTAATGCATCTTCAGGATTTACGACACTGAAAACAGAAAATATTTAGAGATTCCATGTGTAAGAAATTGCATCTTTGGTGTTACTTGTATGAAATTATTGAGTTGTACAGTACAGTCTTGTCTCATCAATTTATCTAGTAGATAGACCAGTAAACTCATAGCATCTTGCAGAAAAGAATTCCTCAGCTTAATTACATTCTTCTTGATAGAGACCAGGATGTTGTTGTTCTTCTTGGCCACCTGGGCATACACTGGCTCATGTTCAGCCAGTGGCCAAATATCATCCCCAGGCCCCTTTTTGCTGAGCAGTTTTCTAACCACTGCTCTCCAAGCCTGACTATGCTGGATTGCTGCAACCCACCTGGATGTATTCCTGTGTCACCTGCTCTAGGTGACCCTACCTTGGCAGGGCGGTTGGACCAAATGATATCCAGAGGTCACTTCAAGTAAGAATTCTGTGTTTCCATGACCCAAGCACAGGAGCCAGGGGCCTTGCCTTGTTGAACTTCATGCTGTTGTCCTTACTGCATTGATCAAGTGTGTCCAGGTCTCTGCAGACCCTTTCTACCCTTGAGCAGATCTCCCACCCAACTTGATGTCATCTTCAAATTTACTGAGGATGCACTCGATCACCACATCCAGAACATCAATAAAGACACTAAACAGGACCAGCCCCAAAACTGAGCCCTGGGGAACACCACTAGTGACTGGCTGCCAAGAGGATTTAACTCCATTCACCACAACTCCCTGGGGCTGGCCATCCAGCCAGTTCTCTACCCACCACAATCACCCATCCAAGCCTTGAGCAGACATTTTTTTCTAGGAGCATGCTGTGGATAATGACATCAAATGCTTTACTGAAATCTAGATAGACAACATTCACAGCTTTTCCCTCATCTACTAAGGAGGTCGTCTTGATCTTGAAGAAGATCAGGTTGGTTAAGAAGGACTTTGATAAATCCATAGGGGCAGGGTCTCATGTCTTGCATGTACCATGTAATATCACTCAGGTTGATCTCTTCCATAACCTTGCCCTGAATTGAGGTAAGCCTTGTTTTTTCCTAGAAACACAGCACTGCTACTCCTATACTATATTTGTTTAAGTTTGTGGTGGTTGTTTTTCCTAGTGACAGAAAATAAACTGACTTTTCACTTAGCACTTATCAAATTATATACTTTTATTTTGTAAAAGATTTTTTTCTTATTTTTGGATTACCAGGTTTATCTGTATTCAATCAATTTGTATTTAAATCCTTTAAGCCTGATGCATCAATTAGAATTAATCTTCTTGCTGTGTCTCATAAAACTGCATCCAAAGATGAACTGTTCTTAGGAGAATCTCATGGAGTGGTTCCATGGACAATTATTCACTACATCCATCATTCATACTGAATCAAGGTGCCCTGACTAACTCACCAGCTTCACAGTTTTACAGTCTGTGAATGTTGTCCTTAAATCATAACAAAGTATTTTAATCCCTTGCTATTCATGACATTCTATGGTATGGACCAGTCTTGTTCTCATTCACATCTCAATAGACTTGGTTTTTGATGGTACTTTAAGCTGTAAAAGTGAGTCTTTTTTTCTTACACAGAGAATCTTTCTGTAGGTCTCCTAACCTGACCTGAAGGCAGCCATATCTTCTGTACCAATACATTGCTCATAATCTAATTATGCTGGGTTTTGTATAAAATAATAGAGGGTGTGGCCTCTCCCATCAAAAATTTAACATTTATTTAAGTTTGTTTTCAACAGAATTTTTTTAACTTTATTGATGAAAGACAGAGGACATTTTTGAATTTTCATTTTAGAGCTGAAAAGAGAACCTTTTTTAACATGAAGCACTTTTCTAGCATCAGCCGTCATGCCTCCTCCAGTTCTTTGTCCTCTGTCCTTCCTTTTCTGTCCTTCATTGACACAGAAGAGGGGCCCTTTCTCAAAGTTCAGTTTCACAGTCCCAGACACGTCCCATTCCATTCACTAGATCAGGTGATTCAGAAGAAGGCAGGAAAGCCCAAATCTTTGCTAGTATAGCTGGTGTTGATTCCCCAACACCAAACCCAGTTTAAGGAAATCCACCTTTCAGATAGGTTTATCATTTTGGACCCACACCTAAAATAATGAATACAAGCCATTAAATGAGCCACCTTGTAATAGACTCAGAAATTAACTTGAGCAGAAGGAGACATCACGCTCTAAAGAATAAGTTTTAGAGTAGTGTGACTGGTCACGTTGTTAGGTGACACTAGATATAAGAATTCATCACTAATAGGAAATATTGACTTAAGAAAAAAAAATGAAAAATTTAGCAATGCTTTATGGGAAAATTGGAAATTGTTTTTGTTGCTGGTGGGTTTTTTTAAGTGGCCTAGAAAGTAATGGATTATTTTTATTTTTAAATCATGATCCTTCTATTGACTACTACTTCAGGTCATAATTAATTAACATGTTCCATCAGACAGAGATAAAGAGAATGTTTTAAAGCATAATATTTAAACAGTTAAAAGCAAAATCTTGATTGTAACAGCCGATGATAGCTCAAAGTGAAACTAGAAAAAGATGTAAGTTGAATTCATATTTATTTTATTAATATATAATATTTGATATATTAGTTTGAAAAATTGTTTCACAAAGGAATAGTACTTAATTTGAGAATTTTTCTTTTTGGAGTTTTCTGTCAGTCAGAGTTGCTTCTGCTTCCAATCTTAACAAGTAACATATGTCAAAAATTTTTACCACCATGAGTTTCCAACTCTTAGCAGGTTTGCACTTTGCTTAAGATTAGCTGTGGTGAAGAACAAGACAAGATGTAAGAAAAGATTGCAATTTTCTTCATCCCACAGTTTAGTGCTTTGCTCTGTGAGCTCTTTACATTTCATACAGTCTAGACTGCATAAGAATGGTACTAGTCTTTCTAAAGAGAGGTTTGTTTGCAGTTATTTGTCCTCTGCTCTCTTTTTCCATCTGTTAAGTGTGAAGGCATCAATCTACAAGACTACAAATAATATTTTGGTATTTGAATGCAAGTTTAAGTGTATCAGTTTAAATTGGAAATGTATGTATAAATTAATTTATTATCCCAAAAGGGTTGCTGATAGCAACTTTTACCCAAAAGCAGATGAAAATAATAACCAAATTCTTCCTCTCCTAACTTGTTGTTCGTGTTTTTTCATATAAGGCTTTGATTACCAGTGTGCTTCTCCTAAACATGCTTTTTACTCACAAAGCAACCAGAGTTCACAAAAGTAATAAAACACATTTTGTCCTTCTTGGTATTATTGAGATGAAGGTTTAACCCTCTTAAAATCTGAAAGAGAGTCAGATTAAAACTTTAAAGATGCCAAAGATAATATTTCTATTTTGCTATTCTTTCAGCCTTCCAATATATAATTTGCCCACCCATGAAAGTAAGATAAAGTAAAAAAATTAAGCTCTTTATTTCTATAAGTTATTGTGCATCAGCAAATATAGTTTTTGTAATGTTAGTTCTATACTGCAATGGTTACCTTGTGAATTGGCTTTTCTTGCAAATTCAGTGTTTAGATTTCAGTGTTTTCAGTGCTCTTCTGTCTCGGTGTTTTCCTATTGCAGTTTTTAGATTGTGCTGAAGATTTTAAAAACCCACAAGTATTGTGGTGTCTACAAAATTGTAAATCTTAAATGCACTAAGCCTTTGAGCAGCATCTACCTTTTGAAAGGCAATCAATTTTTGCATCTTTTCCTCTTAAAAAAACATTTTATGTGCTACTTCAATGTTCTTCATGTCTTTCAAATTAATATATTTTAATCTGGTAAATAAAAGGTGACACAGAATTATAATGAACTGGGTAAAAAAAAATTAATAGTGCTTTTTCTAGAGCAAAATTAGCCTAAAATAGCAATTAGTATGCAAAATAAAGCCAGCCAAATAATCCTGGTACATAAATAGTCAATGGGAAGGATTTAACTAAATATTTGCAAAGAAGTCATAGCAGATTGACTTGCAAACTTTCAAATGGAATGTTCCCAGCTACAAATATTTAGTATTTAGGAATCTGTCATTCCTGACTTCTTAATATGTTATACTTTTTTGCATAATTTATTTTATTTGTGACCTTATTAAGACATAATTCTCTATTAAATTCATTAAGTAATTGTTAAAATTGACTTAATATTTCTGTTTCTCTTCGGTATCAAAAAGACGATATGGGAATATGTTTGTACAGATAATGAGGGACAAACAGCCTTGAATTTCTCTCTGTTGTCACAGGTAACCAGATCTCCACTCTAAAATGAAAAGAAATATAATCTAATGATTAAGATATAGAATGTAGAAATATGTATTGGCAATCAGCTTTAATTTTCAGCACCTTCTTGGTGCTATCTAGACAATGAATGCCTCAACAAAGCTGATGTATCTACTGAGCATATCAGTAAAAATGAAACTAAAGTGCAGAGCTAGTGGATAGATACAGCATACTGGACAAGTTAAAAGACAGGGAACTAGTGGATAATAAATAGTTCAGGTAGAAACCAGTCACAGTGAAATCATGCTGGAGGATTGATACAGATATCCCTAAGATTACAACAGGTTGTGGAATATGAATATAGAAAAATTGTTCACTTTCTGTTCCAAGAAAAGAAATTGATTTTACTAACACAGAGTTAAACTGTAGAACACTTTACCACAGCTCAGTAGGGTTACCAAAAGTGCACATGGCAGATTGAAGCCCAGTATGGGTGTCTGTGTAGAAGTGATTTAATGAAAAGGACTAAAGAGAGAGAAAGAATGTTCGAAGTGTCGTGGGATAATGCACTTTACAGCCTTTTTTGTACCTCCTTAGAGTCTTTTGGGCTAGCAACAAGAGTAGCAAAAATCTTTTAATTATTTCATTATTGATAGTTTTGCCACTGTTTACACTGCTCATGATCAATTTGGCTAAAACAATATGACTGTATGGTGTTAGTACCTAAATAACTCCCAGTACATATTTTTCCAGCTTCTCTAGATTTTAAGATTTTAGATTTGTGTTGCATTTCTACATTTCTAAGTCTGTAAGCTCCTATGTCATTGCCCCTTTGCTGGCTTATTGACTGCTGCTAATGGAAAATGATCTGCAACACAAATGCTGAAGGATGTTTCATTTCTGCTACACTGCAATACCTTCAATTTCTACAGTGTCTTAGTACTTGATGCTTACTATAATTTATTATCTCTAGACTCCTCGGGTAGCCTAAACTTTTTGTCTATTCTCTTTCATGTAGAATTAACAGTTAAGAATTTACTTGTTTAAGAACTTGAAAGATTTTCTGTTTGTTATTCTTCTAGATACAGTGTATCAGATCAAATAGCTATCAGACAATTCACTGATACAGCAGCTGAGTAATTTCTCCGCTCCAAATGCAAATCCATAGAAAGCTATTTATAAGTGTAATGATTTATTATTGTATATAGGTACTTAATTTAGGTTAAGTTATACTTTTAAATTTATAACATCCACAAAACAAATTCCTGCAGTCCTAGGATATTAATGATTCAAAAGATAAAGCTTTGAAAAACAGCTGTATTGTTACTGACTTTGATGTGTGCCATCATTATGTAAATCGTTTTCCTTAGCAAATAAAAGTTTAGAAAATGACATAATTGTGATATATCTGCAGTTATGGGTCAGTAACTGTACATCACCTTGTCAGTGTGATGGGATGAAACCAATGTGTTTGAGTATAACTTGGAACAAATTTGTTTCTATTCAACTCCTCATTGTCCTTTTCAATATTCTACTCAAAACTACTGATAAAAAATTTTGTGGATGAGAAGAAGGAATAAATAGACAAGTATTTCTGCTGTTGATCCAGGACATATCTTGGCTGTACTGTTTGATATAACTAACCTTTTTGATAGGTTTTGGACAGTCAGTTGACCTTTTTCTCCTAATACCTCCCAGCATTTATGTACTTCAGAAATGATGACTTTTTGCTTGCTTTAGCCATACTTTTCTTATGAACACAGTGTTCATTATCCTTCTCACTATAATGTCAGATTGAAAGGCAAACATTTGCTGTGCTGTTGCCTTCTTCTTTCAATATATCAATGGCTTAAGCTATGAACCCTGTATATACTTAGGTCTCCTAAGACCATCAAAGGAAACTGGATATCACTGTCCTTTATCAAGCTAATACCAGCCATAAAGTGGTCAACAAGTTACTTCAGGTAAGATCAGTATCAATTGATCTCTCTTTATTGCTTTGGGGTTACTCAATGAGGCCACTAAGGGAAAGAAATGGAGCTGACCAGTGGCTGTTATAACTTGTGAAACACGAAAAGTGTTGTGGATCATGAGTAAAGCAATAACAATTCTGC
Source organism: Sturnus vulgaris (assembly GCF_052056855.1). Classification (NCBI taxonomy): domain Eukaryota; kingdom Metazoa; phylum Chordata; class Aves; order Passeriformes; family Sturnidae; genus Sturnus; species Sturnus vulgaris. The sequence goes on from NC_142243.1 coordinate 84,288,547, forward strand.
CTAGAAATGGAAATTTGATTCTCGACTTACAGTTAATGAGACCATTACCGTGTTCTTCATAGTTCTACACTTAGAGGCTGTTGTTATGAAATCTAACAGATTTGTATAATTATGGTCTGTAAATGATGGAAATTAGCATAAATCGCCTGAAATGTGCCATTTGAAAAGCAATGCAGAGTGATGCTGAGGATATTGTCTTTCCACTTTGTAAAGCATTAGTTTATAATGACTTTGTATCCCTTGTGCTAATATTCCATGTATGTAAACGTTAAATACTGCCAACAACAATTATAAAGTAGAAAAGTTTATTTGCTTTATTCCATATTCATCCTGATAACAAGGGATGAATTGTGCTGGGCAGCCAGAAACACTGCTGGTGAAACAGGTAAAAACTTAACAAATACAAAATATAATTCATATAACTCCATATCCCTCTGTGTAGGGAATTTAATGGTAACATACTTTCCTAAGAAGAGATGCTTGTGATGATGAGGAATTTATTGCCAACATTTTCCTCTCAGACTTTATGATTAAGACAAGGAGCCATAAGTTTATATACTGTTCTTTATGGCTAACTGCTTGTTGCAAAATTTTCCTTGGAAATACATTGAAAAATCCCTTCAGAAAAAAAAAAAAAAAAAAAAAAGGAAAAAAAAGGCACTGCGCCTTTGCTACACATTCAGCTGTGGGAAGTGTTCTGCCAACCATGGCTTTTAACAAGGTGAAAGAGGAGACAAATTTTTTTTAGATATGTAACAGAAAATCCACACAGAAAGTAAGCAAAAAGTCCAGAATGCAATTTTAAGAGCAAGGATATCAGCTAATAGTACCTGTGGGTCCATACTAATTGGAAAAATGTTGCCAGTCGTGAGTAAAGATGGTGTCCTTGCTGATAGCTTCCTACTGTGTTCTTAGAAGGAGAACTTGTTACATCCTTAATCCATAAACAGGATTGCCTTGAATCCACTTCCCTTTTATTGTTTCCTAATGCTTGGCTGCCTCCAAATTTGCAATTGACTCATAGGTTAATAACTTAACTTGTTGATTAATAAACCAATAAAAGTGTTCTGTGAAATAAACTTTATAGTTTTATCAGACTCTTCTTTTTGATCCTGTTCCTTTTAGTGTTCAGGTGGAAGGTTTTTTGCTTCTATATTTAGCAGTGATTTTGACCATCATTACTAAAATAAGGAACTTATTTTCCTGATGGTGCTTATTAAGCCATGCCTTTAAACCTTTAGGAATGGTTGCTGAATGGCAGTGAGAGCCGTAAGAAGTCAGGTCTATAGTTTCTTCTAGTATTTTATAGGATCACATTGAATTTATGGTTCTTAAACTATGTGTTTACATTGAGAGCTCAGCATTCTATGAGACAATTCCATGAGACTTAGCTAAGCTCAAAATTAAGGACGTGTTTTTGCAAGTTCTCATCATACTATCCACTAACATTCCTTAAAGATCAGGACAGTCTGGCTGTCTCAAAGGCACTCAGTTCTTTGCAGATCAGTACTGTATTTTAGTACCAGTTATTGCATGTTGGGATCCACTGCATGCCTTTGCAGAGGACATTAATCCAAAATTATTTCTTTCTCCTCCATGTTTTGCAAACCATTGACAAATTCCCCATTTTTTAAAGGAAGCCTGAAAACCTAGAGAGCAAGTATATTTTCCTGTTTTAATGGAAATATTTTTACATTGATTTGCTTTTATTTAGTTGGGATTTTCTTCCTATTTTCACTGATTATCTTAAGAATTATCTGCTGAACTGGTTAAGATTTGCTCCCACTATGGAGCTACAACATCAAAAAAGACTATTCCAGAGGCCAAACATTGAAAGAGCCAAGTAAGCCCCGTTTTCTTAAAAAATATTCAAAGAAACCCTTGAAAAAAATCCCTCTAAAGACATATTTTTTCTTGTTATCTTAGAAGAATAAGAGTAATCTTTAAAAAGTATTTTGTTAATACTTCCAAAATTATGCATTTGAAAGTTCAGTTGCCCCATTAAGCACTTGACTTTATTCATTTTACTGACATACAACCAGTCCTTCCCCCCACAAGAAAAACCCCAATACCCAAAGCAAACAAAACTACAAAATAACATTGATAACAAACCCTAAACCCAATACCTATGGATACCTACAGAGAATTTAATGTGTGCCTTAATTTCTTTTTTCTTTAAAAAATATACAGGACATTATATAATACATAGATAAAATAGGGTTGGTTTGCTTGCTGGTTTGGTTTTTTGTTTGCTTAAGGGAGAAATGCCTCATCATAACATTTTTCATTTTTTACAGCACTTCTATGCCCCAAAAGCATGAATGATTTCAGACATTTATCTTGAATGACTACTCCAGGTCATCTGGGATAAAAGTATCCGAGGACTGTTAGATAAAATACCAGCATTTCCACTGCCCTAGCACATTATGTATATATTCATATGGTGACATTTGTAGCAACTGAGGTAAAAGTCAAGTGTACTTGAAAAGGGAGGATAGATCAAAGAAATATCTTCTCAAAGATCTGAAAATATTGATTGAAGACCAAGAATTTTTCCATATAGTCAGGAAACTACCCTGGAAAAACCTGACATGTAATGTCTGCCTTAACAATGAAAGGTGAAACATTGACTTTGGGAACTACAGCACAGAAAAACCACATTAAGCTATTAGAAAGTATCCAAAGGAGGGCCAAGAGGATGGTGAATGGTTTGGAGGGGAAGCCTTATGAGGACTGGCTGAGGGCACCTGGCCTGTTTAGGCTGGAGGGACTGAGGGGAGACCTCATAGGGCTCTTCCACAAATTTATGAGGGAAAGATGAGGGGAAAGCATTGATCTCTTCATTTTCATGACCAGTGACAGGACTCAAGGAAACAATATGAAACTGAGTCAGGGCAGGTTTAGGTTGGATATCAGGGAAAGATTCTTCCCCCACAGTGTGGTTGGGCACTGGAACAGGGTCCCCTGGAAAGTGGTCACAGCACCAAGGCTGACAGAGTTCAAGAAGTGTTTGGACAGAGCTCTCAGGTGCATGGTGCCACTCTTGGAGTATCCAGCACAGGTTCAGGAGTGGGACTTGATGATCCTTGTGGGTCTCTTCCAACTCAGCATATTTTACAATTCTATTATCTATTGAGTCTGAAATTCACTTTGTGGGGTGAGAGAGACCTTATCCACTTCAGCAATATATCCAATGAGAGGCACAAAATCTCAGCCCCAATGACTGCAGTCAGGCACATCACAAGATGGTGAATGTCACCTTGCCTAGCTGGTCATCTGTCTCATTTACAGAAAGTCTTGACCTCATTTACTTACACTGAAGAAAAAATTGAAAGCTATGAAACAGAACCACACGTCATTTTAAGAACTAAAATTATGACACAAACAGAGAAAATGTAGGTAGTTTTAAGGCAGACATATTAGACAGTTCAATTTCTGGTTTCAAACACTAAATCAGACTGGGTCTGGTGGCACTTCCCCAACTGAGGATCATCAGGAGGATAGAATGCTCCTTTTCAGAGTGTGAGTGCACTTTTCTTCCCTCCACTCACTGCAAAGGATTTGTCACAAGAAGACAGAGGGAGAATGGTTAAGCTCCAGCAATTGCCTCAACATGTTTGGGAAGCAGCTATTCCTTCACTGTGGCTACATTGCCCCACAACTGGACAGCCCTATGCAGTCCCTCCATACACAGTCCCAAACTTGGCTTTTTGTAACCTGAGTGATTCAGAAGTAGGAAGAATAAATCTCTCTTTTATTTTCTAGATTCATAGAATAATTTGGATGGCAAGGGAACTTAAAGATCATCTGGTTCCAACACTCCTGCCGTGAAGAGGGATACCACCTTTTCAACCAGATTGCTCACTACCCCATCCAACCGATTTTGATCACTTGTTTTTAAGAAGAAATGTTCCTAGAATATATTATTTTATAAGAAATAAACGCATGTTTTAAAGTGAGATTAAATAAATACATTTGGACAATCAAGTCTATACACTTAGATATTTTTATTATAAATTAATATTTCTTGTTTCTATCAGTCTCTGTTCACAATTAGATATAGAATGAGTTTAGTTTTGAATATTTCCCAGAAATTGCAATAATAATACAATTATGTAATTAAATATATTTAATTAATATATTTATGTAATTAATACAACAATAATAATACAATTCTTCTGTAGTTTCTTACTTCTGAGTTAGTTATGTCTTTTTTATTAATATTTTGAAAATGAAATCCAAATAACAGTAACAATGTATAGAGAAAGATTCCATTGAACCATAGATCAAGTTGTTATCAAGAATATTTATTCATTTATATTCTGCAAACAAAAGGGGGTTTTTATGTTGACTATGAAATAGATTATATTCTTGTACATTTATTTGCTTTGTTTTATGCTTCTATTGCTTTTATTTCAGAACCAATATGATAAACAAAGACTGTTGCTTAGCAACTTCAAATATTTCTTTTTTAAACTCAATCTCATATTTTGCATTGTAATGTAAGTTCAGTTTATACTGTGTGATGAGCTATTGGAAAATAATTAACTTCTTTCTTGGACTAATTTCTCAAAAATTTTTTTATCTATTATTTGTCTAAGGAATTTTTCTAAATCATACTCATCTATAGAGATTTTGTTAAAAAGGCAATTTAATATCCTACATAATGAAGAATAATTTTTTCAGTAACTACCATTTAAGTAAAATTTATTTTCGTTGGTCTATATAGTGCAATCTTAAATCAGTAGACTTCTATAGTTTAAATGTACCCCAAGTAGAGTGATTCAAGCTTTTATCTCTCTAATGAGTACCCAGTGATGGAACCTCTTCATGCTGTATAGTTACACTTTGGAATTTTTGCATTTTGTGTATGAGACAACAGGATAGAATTTTATTTATTTATCAGTTCAGTGATATAAAAGAAGCTATTCATTTTCTTCTAGTAGAAGTAGGTGTCACAAGTGTTTGACTTCTAATAAAATCAGCCTGTTATTAGTGACTAGTAGGATTATGTGGCCATTAATACAAATAGGGTTATATGGTTATTATTTTGACCATCTAGTTTATTTGAAAGCTGGTGTTTTCATCTTCAATACATTGTGAAATTGTTTCTTGTAAAAGAGTATATTTGTATTTTTTCCAGTAATTAGAAGCCATGGATTTGTTTAATTAATATTTTTTATGCTGATTAAAACTTGAAATTGACTGTGCCTGTTATTCATTTTCTAATCATTCCTGGAAACAGATTTAGGTAGTAAGATTCCAAAATACAAAACGGCAGACACAAAATTTCCTTCCTCACTAGTGAGTCACATTTACAGTTTGGGAGTTTTTTTGGGTTTTGTTGCTTTGAGGTTTTTTAAGTGTTTTTCATTCCATGCTTAGGGAGAACAAGGTTTCTGAATTTTGGTGGATTAGTTGTTGTGGATAGAGCTGAGACTTTCAGCAGAGGAAGAAATTTATGGAAGATTGCTGCATTGTGACAAAAAGGGTTTTCAATATAGCGAAGTGAGAATGGATGAAAGAAACATGCTTATTTAGGGCTCATGTTAAATTTGGGTGCTGTCATAACATGGTATCTATACTGAAGAAAGGGAAAGGACAGGTGTTTCTTATTATAGAATAGTATGCATCTTCTGTTTAAATGTTAATTACCGTATATGGGGCATTGAAAATAAAAACAGTATTTCCCAATAGCAAGAAGCTGGCAGAAATTTAATAGGCAAAGAGTAACACATTTTATTACAATTTGTTAAATAACTTAGGTGATTTAGGTAGACTGAGTTGCTAGTTTGTGTTTTCCCCTGAATTTTCTTTGAAGAAAAGTAGATCTTGAGTTAACTCTCTGGTAGAAGTGCAGCATTCATTAGATTATACTTGCTCAACACTAGCATTTTAATCTGTGTATCATGACACTGATCAGTCTGGAATTTCATATTTGCTGGGAGAAAATTAGTGTATGTGTTTTCCTAAATAGCTTTTTTTTTTTTTTTTAGTGAGGAGGGAGATAACTTAATTTTGAATAAGAATTGCTAATATGTTTTTGCTTTAATTACTTTCTGACTTCAAAGGTTAGACAAATTTCTAAATAAATTAAGATATAAGAAAAAATGTTCTCAGTACTTTCTTTAATAAGAAATTGCAGCTGCCAATTACTTTCTCTTTTAGTTAAACTTCCACTTGAAATTTGGTGACAAATACTGCCTGTTTTACAATTTTGTGTAGTCATCCACTCCTTACTGAAGGTAGAATCTGTTAAGGGGAATAAACTTGTGGAAGCTGGCAGTCTTGATTTAGAAAATGGACACAAATGGAAAATGGAAACAAATTGCAGAAAGATGAGTTGCAATATTCCCCATGCTGTGTTAAGTTGTCAAACATAAAAAATATTAAACAGGAACCCATTCAGGGGAAAAAAAACCAACAGCCACCCAACAAGTTATTTATTTTACTTTCAACTTATACAGTTTGCCACAAGCATGTACATGAAAAGATTTCAAATCACAGTGATTTCTGAGCTGGTTAACAACTATATTTGAAAAAATATGAAAAACACAGCAAAATACTATTATCAGTGGTAGTAGCTGGTATCATAATTTCCAGAGTTTAAAACAAATTCTAGAAATATTTTGTTGTTCAGGATATTCTTACTTGGAAAGTCCTTTAGCAACTTTTTCAAAACCACTTTTTCTGTTTTTTCTTTAATTTTATTTTTTTGGGGGGGGGGGTGGGGAGGAGGACAGAGGGTGTTGGTTTGTTGGTTGGTTAGTTTTGGTTTTGGTTTTGTTTGTTTGTCTGTTTGTGGTTTGTTTTTTTGGTTTTTTTTAAATTTATTTTTGTTGGGGTTTATTTGTTTTTGTTTGGGGGTTTTTGTTGTTGTTTTTGTTGTTGGTGGTTTTTTGTTTGTTTGTGTGGGCTTGTTTTGTTTTGTTTTCTTCTTTGGTTTCCTTTCTATTTCTGAAAAGCTAGTATAAAATGAATAGATTATCTACAGTGTTTGTTTCATACCAAACTCCACAGTCTAATGTCTGATTGCAATATAAATGTTTATGGCTTGTTATTAACTCTGTAGGTATTTTGCATATTTCAGGAAAAGGCACTTGTCTAAGAAACAAAGGTAACTTGTGATTCAGGTGAAGATCTCAAAAATTGCCTAAAGCTATAATAAGACAATCTTGCAGTTTCTCTTAAGTCATATATATAATAAGCATCATAATTAACCATTTAGCTCAGATTTCTTAGCAGCAGCCCATGAAATTCCTGTGGTTCTGCTTCCTACTTTTCGTGAGTTTGGACAGGTTGCTGATTGCACACCTGCATGCACCTTTCTCCCTCTAGATGCATTTTTCTCATGTCAGGTGTTCTCCATAGAGAACTTTTGCAGCAGTCCTAGAGCATATGCATTCTTATTCTCTGGCTTAGCTACATTGATTTTTTTTTTGTCTTCTACTTGAAAGCAAAAACAAACCAGGGAATGCAAAAACACTTTTCTATATAGGTTATTATTCTCACAATGACAGAACATAAAATACTATGTTAATACTGTTTCTTGAGAAATGCAGAATGGGATATAAATTTGGTTTTACAAATATATGTGGAAAAGAAAGGGTAGCTCATACAGCTTTATGCTGATGGAGAAGACATGAAAGATGACTCTGCATATTTATATCAAAACTTACTGATTTAGGAACTTCTATGAGTAAAACATAATTAAAACAAGTTTGTAATATGATTCTCTGTAATTTGGTAATCTTATTAGTGTGTTTAGTGTTGTAGGGAAGGTGAATTCTGGTTTTAGAGGTTCTCAGTTTATATCTCAGTCTCTATTTCTACTTAGCTCCTGCAAGATACTACTTGCATCTATCTCGTGGAGTCCATGGTTTCTTTTTGGTTTTTTTTCCCTCTCCCCTCTCTTGCTCCCTTCATAATGTTGTTACTATTTCTTCTATGGAGCACTTTACATTTCTTTGTATTCTGAAAAGATAAGCATGTAACAACTCTGCTTCCATTTTAGATTCGATTTTTTTTTTCAGTTAGTAAACTAACCTGTGGAATATTTTGTCAAAACAGATAAACTGGGTTGAAAATTGAATTTTTTCTTATCCATATATTTATCTTTTTAACATTTCTTTTTTTCACTGGGCCTGCAGAAACATACATTTAATTCTTCCCTTTCATTCATCAGTATTAGTTCATCATTCAGATGAATCAGAAGACTGCTTCTAGAAAGAATGTGTTCATGTCCTACATTTTATGAAAAAGTAAGCTCTTTGAGTTTTGATCTTTTTTATTGCAATTGAAGAGAAAGATGTTTGTTCTGAATAAAAAGGAAAAATAATTACCAACTCTTTAAGAGAAAATGAAACACCTACTGGGAATTAAATGTAAGTCAGTCAAAAGGCTTCTTCTGTGAAGATGTTGTATCTCCTCCCAAGAGGCTGAAATCATCTTATTTGGCTTCCAGGAGGTACCACACAGAATTATTTCTGCCCTAAGAGAAAAATTCCCATTAATTCAAAATGATTTAATGTTGAATTTTTCATACCCTCAATGATAAAAGCTATAACCATTTTCCCTGCAGGCTAGAAAAATATGCACGTATTTCTACGTGGTTTCAAAATTCATGCCTCTGTGTGTGTTTGTGTGCGTGTTTGTTTCTGTGTGTTTGTATGGTATATACATAGAGGAAAAAGCTACAATAAACTGCAGATTCAGATTTTTAAATGCTTTTGCCTGTCATCATCTATAATTATTGGAAAACCTGAACTGGCATTTTAAGATAATATCACCCACACTAACTAGAAAAATCAGGAAAATTTCTACTTAAGATAACTATGAAAAATAGTTTTTGCTGAATGGCATGTTTTTAAGGCAATACAGTGAAAGCATCTGAGACCCCTGGATGCTTTGCTTGTATGGCATCTAGTAATTATGTGGCTTTCACTTTCTCTAAGATATGAAAAGGCCACTTGGCTTTCAAACAAAGTGGTATAGAAGGATTTGATATTCTAGGGACCCTTCCTCTGAATGTCTTTCTGATGATACTCTGAACAGTATGGATTATGACTCTAGACATCTGATCCTACATGTCTTTCTGTATCAACATTCTGGTTTGGACAGATAATGAGTGAGTAATATTCATGAGTTAAAAACAAAAAAAAAAGACAAAGATGCACTGTAAGTAATCCATATGCATCACAGTAACAGGACAGAATTGAATTTCTCAGATTAAATTAATCACTATTAGTAGAACTACTACAAGAAATAGTGTAATTTGTATGTCAGACTTAGCAAGCTTACAAGCTGTTTGGTTAGTTTGATGTTTATCTCCAATTTGTCACCTATGATGCTTGTACTCTTCAACATCAGTGAAACTTGCTGCAATTGTCATTTTTCAGCAGTTGCCAGTTTGGTTTCATTAAACTGACAACTATATACAACTTCTAATAATCAAAGAAAAAGTTAATGGTGTTTGCTGAAGACTGCAGCTTGTCCCATCTGTGGTTAAAAATCTAAGATATCAGGAAGACTAAATGCATTCCTTTGTCTCTTGTCACATGAAGAGGGGAGATTTCCTTGATTCTTAGTATTTGTTTTGTCTGTGAGTGTCCCAGGAAAGCTGAGACTCTTGTACTCAACCAGTCTGCCAGCATCCTATTACGGGGACTCTTCACTGAGCACTTCACTGGAATGGAGAGTGGTTTGGCTGACTTATTCAGGGACACACACCAGCAGCACACAGGAGACCCCTCAGCAGGTCTTCCCACTTTAGTGGGTCTTCCCCTTCAATTGAGTATGTTCTCTGATCTTTCCACATCCCCTCTCAGATCTAGTTGCTACCTGAGATAGTTTCATGGATACACTGGATGTGTCATTTGGAGGTCTAAACAATATTCCAAAGTAATTAACCGGATTTGTACTCAGAATTATTGATTCATACTCTGGCAACATAAACCATATGTATTTTTTCCTGCTTACCTGATTGGATGAAAGCAACTTAGATTCTTTAAAATGTTGTATTTATGTGCGGAATTACTTTTTCTTCTTTCTTTTTAAAATTTGCAGATTGGGAACATTTTTCTTAGTAAGTTTATTTGCAAGGATAATTCTAGAAAATGAAAAAAAAAATATAATGGAAACAAGAAAAAAACTATTGGGAATTTATATCTGAAGCAACATGAAAGAAAGGCATTTTAGACAAAATTTCCCAAGAGTAAAATGCACACTGTGTATCAAATATTAAGGAAATTATGAAATCAATTTATTCTCAAAAATCTGCATGTGTATATATGTGCATGTTTGTTTGTTTGTGGACACATATATTTACAAAATAGTTGAAAAATAGTTGAAGGATGGAGAATACATAGTAATTATTCTTTGTGTATCACTGTAGACCCGTATGTGATTAATGAATGTGATTTTGCTGTTTTTCTTGGAGAAGAGCTAATCTGTCCTTAACAGGAGATTTAGGAATTATTTCTTACATGTGAATGCTCAACTACTAAGTATCTTATTTGGAATTACAGTCAGGTTTGTGATCTATTCTACAAAGTCTCTACTTTTTTAACTGCTTTGCATATCACAGCATAAATTCCCTGTCAATAAGGATTTGAGAGATTTTTACTTCTTAGAAGCACACAATAATTTGTGTTGTAAAGGACCTCCAGTGGTCATCTGCTCCATTTTCCAGGATGGTCATCTATATCCATCCTGCTTTATTTTACATTGTATGGAAATAGCCTTTAGTGGTAACTGAATAATCTGGAAATTTTAATACGGAAATGTTTGTAGAGTACACAAATGGATGAAAAAATATATAGTCATAAATTTGTATTTAAAATATTTACATCTTTAGCAGAAGGAATGCAGTGTAAGGGGAAGAAAATGGGGTTGAATTTCCTTATCTAAGCATTCTTAAGGGACCCTCTTCATGAATCAATACTGTATACTGATGCATACTCTATAACCATATACAACAAAATCATCCCTGCTTCCATGAATTTTTAAGCTGTGTGGTCTACATACAAAAGAGACAAAGGTACACAGTAATACATGGAAATTTATTGATCAACATAACCAAACCTTTTATACATCATCGAACCAATGATTATCACAGTTTTTATATAAATCCACAGCAAAATGGCAAGACAGATGGTGGAGAAGTTTGCAAATATTTACATGGAACCTCTGTGATGGATTGACCTTTTCCAGCTGCCAGGTTCCACCTAGTTGTTCTGCTTCTGCCCCTTCTCTACAGGACAGGGGAGAAAATAAGATGCAAAAGTTGCCAGCTTGGGGTAAGACAGGGAGATCACTGACTGCTTGAGGACACCCTATCTTAAGTACTACCAGTAGAACAGACACAGCTTGAGGAAAAATCACATAATTTAACCAGTAAAGAGTAGAGTTGGACCAGAAGAAACAAAGACAAAAACCTTAAACCACCTTCCTTCAACCAAGCTCCCTTTCTTCACAGGCTCAGCTTTTTCCATCATTCCTAACTCCTCTACTTCCTCTTCTCCAGCAGCACAGGGGGATGGAAAATGGAGCCTCAATCAGTCACTAACAGCTACTCTCTCCCCCTTATTTCTACTCACACTTTCCCTGCTCCAGTGTGGAGCCTTTCCCATGGGCTGCATCTTTCCTCAGGCCATTTTCACCTGCTGTGATGTGGGGAACTTCACAGCCTCAGAGTGGATATCTAAAACACCTTCTCCACAGGATTTCTCCATCCTGGGGCTGCAGAGGCATCCCTGCCAGGAGCTTCCCTCCTCTCTCTCTCCCTTTGGGACTGTAGAGCTGTTTCTCACATGGCTCCCCTCCGGCCTGGCTGCCTGGCAGTGTTTTCCCTTCCCTTATTCATCCATGCCCTGTGGTGAGACTGTTGGATTGGGCTGGAACCAACTGTGTCTGCCTCCACACAGGCACCAGCCCTGCTCCCCTCCCCCTCTCACTATCACAGCCTTGCAACTTAAAACAAATACAATTTTTCCAAGATACACGAATATAACAGCAAAGGCATGAAGAGTTAAAAGAAAAACAAAACAAAACAAAACAAAACAAAACAAAACAAAACAAAACAAAACAAACAAACAAACAAAAAAAACCTAACTCACAAACAAAACAAAAACCAACCAACTAAACAACCCCCAACAAAAACCAAAATCTAACCTAATTAGAGGCTGAAAATTGTCTTCCTGGAATAATTAGAGTTTAAAGTCAGGTTTTTCGTACAAAAATAGAGATGATATACATAGGATAGCCGAAATAAAAATCATCAGTTTGAGTGCCATGGAGAGCAGCAAGACAATGGAAGAAGATAGAAAGATAAAAATCTAAAGCTGAATGGGAAAACAGTATTTGTTTCAATGTACTAAATAGACTAAGAAAGAAATTTTGAAATCAGTAAGAAAATGGTACGCCAAATGAGATTTTGAACAAGCTCTTCCTGTGTATCTGAAGAGAAAAGGTCACGGTGTATATATATACACAAAAAACTTGCCAAACAACAAGAGGTCGTCTCTAAGAGCCCAGAGTGAGTCTAAGAAGGGACTCTGAGTTGATATGGGTAACTGAAAAACAGTCTGGTGAAAATGTCATTAGTGACTGGAGGCAGAAGGATAGCTGTGTAAACTAGCAGTTAGGCAGGTAGGTAGGCAGCAGAGAGAGAATAAAGACACACTAAGGCAGAGGGAATCAGGGCTGGGGTAACTAGGCTAACATCTAAGCCAGGTAGATAACAGAAGGGACAAGAGACTAATACTGGGGAAATTCCCCTAATGCTCAAAAAAAGCTTTATGGAATAGAGTTAGCAGTGATAAGGCAGCAGCACGGTCATGGAAGTCATTAGAGGACATATTTTCAAGAATTTTGCCTCTTTATTCTATGGACAGTGCAAACATGAGTCGGAAGGAATGAGTGTGCCTGTCAGCATTTAGTTCAAAAAGAGAGTTCAAGCTCTGATTTAAGAGTCAAGATTTTGATAAAAGCTAGTGTATGACTTTTAGTTGAGGATAGAGAAACAAGCTGGTAAATACACCACTACCAGTCATGACTGTATTTTCTTCTGTCTGAACCACTTCATCCCCAGAAATTTTTTCCTCCTTCCAATTTTGAAGAGAGGTTAGTTGATGACTTTCATAACTTTCCTTACCTCTTTAGTAAAATATCATTTTGTTGTGTTTTGTTGCCCTAGCACTCTTACCTTACTAGATTTTTAAATTGCTCCTATGACATTTATTAGAATATGATTCCTTTTTTTTCTTTTTCAGGGATACAATGCCACTTGCAGTGATTCTTTTTACCATAGTGTTTACCATAGTCTCTAACCATGATGCTTAGTTGTGCTCTCTAAAATATTTCCTAACTATTCGTGCAGATATACTTTTTGTTTCCAGCATGGTCCACAAGTAACTTCCATGCCACCTGAGAAGACTTTCACCTCCTATTTTTTTTCTTTTACCTTTTTAAATAAATTTGTTCATTTCTGTGTTGGTCACCTTTTTAAATTGACTGCAGCTCTGGTGAATGTCTGCTTTTGTTGCTACAGAAAAGGGCGACAGAAATTATGAAGGGCCTAGAGGAAGTAATTTGAAGCTGAGGTCACTTGGCTTGAGGAGAAGAGGACACTGAGAAGAGATCTCATGGTGGTCCACAACTTACATGGGAAAGCAGAAGGGCAGGCAGTGATCTCTTCTCTCTGGTCATCAGTGACAGAACTGTGTGGGAATGCCCTGAGTCTGTGTCAGGAGAGGCTTAGTTTAGATATTATGAAAAGCTTCTTCACCCCGACAGCAGCTGGGCACCAGAAGAGGCTCCCCAGGGAAGTGGTCATGGCACAACTGCCAGAGTTCTAGAAGCACTTGGACAATGCTCTCAGGCACATGGTGTGACTCTTGGTGATGCCCCGTGCAGGGCTAGGAGTTGGCCTTAGATGATTTTTGTCTTTTCCAAATAGGGACACTCTATGAGTCTATAAATACTGAATTACAAAAATCAGTCACTGTAACTGAATTGGCCTCAACATCATCATTTAGAATGACACTTTTTTGCAGAGGACCAAATAAAAAATTACCCTTCCTCTTAAGAGAACTTCTGTGATCTTTCCCTGGTTTAAATAAGGTAAATCAAGTCTGCCATTTCTCTTGTATTCTGTGATCTCAAAGCATCCCTGACCTCTTTTGCATATTGTTGTCATTGTCCCTTATGTGGTCAAGGAAATAGTAATATCTCAAAATTGCTTTTGTTCTCATCAGGTCTTGATTTTCCCTTGAAGAAGATAACATCTTTTAAGATTAAAGCAGAATCTTAAAAGGATGATTGTACGGTGATCTCTGCAAACTTTTGGTTCCTGAAAATTTCAATTTCCCCAAACTCCTTCAAGTAACCTTGGTCTTAAGGGATATTTAGATATTTACCTCAAAGGAGCATAATCAGTCTACATAATTTACAAATCTGTAGCCTTACTCCACCAATGCTACAACTGACACTTAATTTAGTTACCTTGGAAATCCATTCTCTTGAAAGATTTCTAAGTGCTCATTTTACCTATTCCAAATGAAAAGGTATTATTCTAGGTAGCCTAAGGTATCCAGTTGATATGGCTGACTTTCTTTACTAAATTTCTGTCCCAAGTTAGAGAAGGTCTTTAAGGCTTCATTCTCCGATTGTTGCTCCATTTACTCCACGTTAAAAATCCTTTTACAGTTTATTTCGTTTGAGATTTTGTTTCTTGTTGGTCTTCATGTGAAAGATGATTTTGGTGTACTTCAAAGGTATCCATATGTGTATCATAAATATTTATGGCACCAAATGTGGCTAATGTGTGGTTGGGTCTACACATCAGCCAGATTTTTTCTTGACTGCTTTGCCCACCCCCACAACATTGTGGATTTGTAAGATCTTAGAAATTCTTCAGTGTTCCTTAGCAACAGGGTCAAGTCCTTAGGCTCAGTGGTGATTATAATTCTCAAGGTTTGCAACTTGTTTCTTCATCTTCTCTGTACAAGGCAGAGTACTCTATGTGCAAACTCTCCTTGACAAAATTTATATTAAAATTTTTGTTAGAGTGTTAGTCTAGCATCTTATATCTTTATAGAGTGGTTTTGCTTGAAAGAGAGAATTTGACTTGCTAGCTCAACACTTTTCAGACTAGATTAGATTCTTTGTTGATAAAGGAAGCTTTAAAGAAATTAATGAGAATGTGAACTACCTTTTTGTCCCTACCTTCACTTTGCAAGGAAACACACTTTCTAAAATGAACCAAAAAGTGACCTAGAGAAAATATTAGGACATCCTTTTGGAGAAAAAAACCTATATTCCCACAGCTGCAATTTGATAATAGAATGAGATGAACTACATTTGTTTATAACAACCATGGACTATGAACAATAATGCAGAATCATTTGTCTCATCTCTGTCTTCCCTCATGTGCCTCAGAAACCATGATTTCTGTTCTGCTGTCATCCCAAAGGTACCGAACTGAAGCACTTTCACAAGGATTCTGTCAAGTCAGTCTAGCCAGCTAGATGAACTGAGTTGTTTGTCTTGAGGATTCTTCTGCTTTGACACAAGGTGAAAACTAAGTAAATATCCTCATTGGATGAGGTGATGCCAGGAGAATTCCTCATTTTTAATATTCTAGATGGGTAACGTGTGCCGTATGTCTATGTTCTGCTCAGTCAGCCACAAGCAAAGACCAATTCACCTGAATATTTAAATATACAAGAAAAAGTTATTAAAGCCTCTAACCAAAGCAAATTTTCAACACCCACAAAATCCTTCTTCTAACTGCAAAAACCTGACATACATAGATATCCAATTTAGAGCACACATTACCCCTGCCTCGTGATAGCAAGATCACATGGTTGTACTCCTGACAACATATTTTCGTTTTCCTTACCCATGATTTTCTCTCTTACTTTCTTCCTTACGATTTTAGTAATTTTATTTTTAATGCTATAATGAATCTGTTGGATAACACGGTATTTTTACAACTTTTTATTCAAAGAGAAAAGCACACACATTCAATGTTCTTGAGACCCACCAAAAAGGAAAGATCTGATATTTCTGTGGCACTTGGTGTACAACAGAAAATTACTAGGACTTTTAATTTCCCTCACAGTCACATAGAATCATAGAATAATTGAATAGTTTAAATAGCTTAAATCTTTAATGATAGAGGCAGTCTCCAAATAAAGGAGAAGAGTCTGTTTCTTGATCAAGTACTGTTTCAGATTTTCAGAGCCAGCTGACTAAATCACTAATCGAATCAAGGGAACATATTTTGCATATTTGCATGAGAAAATTTCCAGAGAACTTAAAAAACTCTGTTGAACTGTAGAAGTGCATGACCCCAAATATTTTTTTAGTTTTTATCTCTAAATGCGCTCTCTCTCTATGGATTGTTTGAATTCATACTGTGAATACATTATCTTGGAAGAGTATTGACCCCACATTTGTCTCAGTTATTCGCATTCTAGATTCAGATATTATGAGGATGCTTACTACGTACATTTTATGAATACAAATGTTTTTAAATAAAGTTCTGTCATACTTTCAGCAGTTTTATGGTTAGAGTTTTTATTCATCAGTTTCAACCACGTTATATTTTCATAAATGAAAATTTATGCAGTGTTTGTGAAATTGAGCTTTATTTTAAAGTATTAATTCATTAAAAGTCACATGGTCACCTAACATGCTTTACAGGTTTAATACAATTATAAAATAACAAGTCTAATATCAAATACCACTACTTCACCACAATCATAGAATAGTTTGTGTTGGAAGGGACCTTTACAGATTATGTAGTTCCAAGCACCTTCCTTGGGCAGGAACGCCTTTTACTAGACTTGTTGGCTTAAAGTTTCATCCAACCTGACACAGAACACTTCCAGGAATGGGGCAGCCTCACCACTCATTCAGTGAAAAAAAGTTTAAAAAGTAGGTTTAGTTTAGATATTGGGAAGAAAATCCTTACACTTGTTTCCTCCTTGTCCTGTCACTACTCGTCCTTGCAAAAAGTCCTTTTCCGTGTTTCTTGCAGTGTCCTTTCAGCAACTGGAAGGCCACAATTGCATCATCCCCAAAGGTCACAGCCTTTTATTTTCCAGAGTGTGCAATGTCATTTATCTGATTTTTCTCATAGGAGAGGTGTTCCATCTCTCTGATCAACTTGTTGGCCCTCTCTGGACTCCCTCCAACAGTTCCCAGTCAGTTCTGTGTTGGGGACCCCAGAGCTGATGCAGCCCTACAGGTGGGGTCTCACCAGAGCAGAGCAGAGGGGCAGAATCCCCTCCCTTCCCTGCTGCCCACACTGCTTTGGATGTGGGCACTTTTGGTTTCTGGGCTGCGAGTGCACATGGCTGGGTCATGTGCAGCCATTCCAGCGCTTCCAAGTCCTTCTGGGCAGGGCTGCTCTGATCTGTTCATCCCCAGCCTGGGTTGGTGCCAGGGGTTACCCCAACCCAGGTGCAGCTTGGTGTTGTTAAACCTCATGAGATTCCCACAGGCCACTTCTAGAACTTGTCTAGCTCCCTCTCGGTGTCATCCAACCCTTCAGGTGTATCAACCACACCACTCAGCTTAGTGTCATCTGCAAATTTGTTGAGGGTACAGCCACCAGTGGCTTTCCCACCTTCTAGATACCACCAATTCAGGCCTTTTTCTTTTTTTAAACTGCAGGTTCTTTCTGAGCAGTGTTTCACTAATATTGTCGTTAAGGTTTGCCCTGTGGACAGCTGCTATGTGATATCAGGTATGTAGACTACCAGGCAGGTTTTTTTTATGAATCATGAAATTTTGCAATAAAAGGAAAGGAACAGAGAAGCTAGGGAATGGAAATAGCTGTCCTTAGTTTAATGCAGGAATATCTTCATTAAAAGGAAGTACTATCAGCCCTAGAGCTAAACCTCCTCAATAATCAAAGGTTGAAATGTGATTATAGCAAAAACTCTGAAACAAGGAACAACAGTTCTGAGCTAAAAAAATTAAAAGTCTGTTCATTTGAGTAGTGAAATGACAGTTTTAATGTGGAGGTCAATCCTTGATCATGTAATATAAAATTAATCCTAAAACTGTAAGTAGTACAGGCAGCAGGACAAAGAAAGTTTGGGAGAAGATGTAATAGATAACATTCCTGAATCATGAAACAGAGAAAATCTAGCACCACTGAAACCTTCTTTCTTGGTTTCTGCTAGAAATAAATCCAGTAAGGTCTCTCAACATTTAAGCCTTTATTCATAAACATCAAATCTGAAGAAAGACACTGCAGAAATGTACCTTGTACTTGTAGGTATGAAGAAGTGGCCTTTAGAAGGTCACAAATTCTTGTGAAATACTCATGCCTTGTCATACTATAGTAGGGAAAGCCTTTGGCAGTAATAGACTATGGTAATAGAGCTTTCTAGAACAGCGCAAGTCACGTAACTGTTAAACAAGTATTTTCTTTGATATGTTTAGAGAAGTCCTCATAGATCAGCATTGCTGAAGAAGCTTCATAGAACTTACTTTTATCTTCAGAATTAGGAAAGGAATTTGTATTTCTCTCTTTTGGGATAGATCATTGAAGAATCACTGAATTATGCCAGAAAAGGAATGGGAAAACTTTTGCATCCACAGCCATAAATGAAAACACTGAGGCACAACAGAGACAGCTCTGAGATGGGAAGATGATCTTGTTAAAAATGAGAGAAATTAGAGTTTAAGGAGGAAGTACTGGCAGAAGAATATATTGTCAGGAATAATGAAAGTTTAAAGAGATCTTCAGTTTAGTCAGCAGGAAATCACTTTCCAGCAAAAGAGTAATTCAGTACCAAGAGAGGCTATCCAGAGAGGCTCCAGATTCTCTGTTCAGGGTGATTTTTAAAACTCAGTTAAATAAAGCCATGTCTGGCTTGATGCAGTGTCGGTGTACTGCTTGTTTAAGTTGGAGAATGGACTTAATTAACTCCAAAATTTGCTTTAAGCTACTAGTTCTGTAATTTTAGGAAAACATAAGCAGGTGGATTACTTTAAAAGAGAACAGATATTAGAAGCTGGAGAATTGTGAATGATAAAATATTATGGTGGGGGGGTATGTGGGGTTGCAAGATCAGTAGGGTGCACCAGAGATTTAATATTTGCCTTCTCATATATTAAGTGTTCACCTTATAACATGTATGGCTAAAATCCTTTAGTTCTTTTTAAAAGTAAATGAAACAGCTTGTAAAATTCATTTAACAAATGGACTAAGAAAAACAAAAGCATTCAGGAAAAAAAATTCTAAACACCGTAAAATGTTCTTGGATAAGGAAAGAAAATGGTAGTACTATGCTCTAATTTTTGCATATTCTTGTATATGCACACACACTAAGACAGAAAGCTTGAGGAAAACAAAATATCACAATGAGTTGTCTCTGGAGTATTTTTCAGAATAGATCAGATGAATATCTGTTAAGTGCATCCCAGCTCATCATATAATTTTGATTTGGATACCTTTGAACATTAAATAAAAATAAGATTTTTTAAATGAACCAAACATGAACTATTTCTAAGCACTATCACTACTATTCAGATATTTAGATTTGTAGAAATTTTTGTTTGTTTGTTTTTTAATGCGGTTGCTCTGTATGTGTCTTCAATATACTGAAGCCTCAAGGGCTAGTAGTTTAAAGAAATTTGCATCTAGACTGTTGAAAAGACTTTATAAAATACTAATTAAAAATACAATGATGAAAAATAACTGACCTTTATAGCTGCTCAACGCTCTCTTGAGAGCTGAGGAGAGGAGGGTGCAGTTGTGTGTGTGTGTGTAACTGAGATTTCATCACTGTGTGCTGATTCTTTCTAACTGAGGAAATTGCGACCAAAACAATCAGCAGACTTTGTGCTTGGCCTTTTTTGTGTTACGGACTTTTTCTTAAATGTTCTGAAAATGGCACTTGCCAGTGTGATTGTTCACATTTGTCTTCTCATTTTATGCATCTAAAGAATGCTAGTCATTAAGCTCAGTTCTCAAGTGGCATACTTGAAATTGTGACTTCCACAAATTAGATGGGGATGTTGGATGTGAAATGAATAGAGTGAAAGTGTGAGAGCTATTCATTTTAATGAAGAATTTTTAAAGTCCCAAGGATGTCTTACCTTATTAACATCCTACTCAGACAAACTTTTACTAAAATATGTTTTTAATATTGCTACTAGTAGTAGACAGCATTAAAATGAATAGAAAACACTTTCTACTCACTGTACCACTCATTTTACAAGTGCCTAATTTATGCTCTACTAATCACTTCTCCACTTGTTAAATGGCACTGTGACTTCAAATTACAAACCAGTGTAGAACAATACTATTCACATTATGGTATTTGGCTCTTCTATCATTGAATCCCTATGGGAGAATTATGTTTCTGTATGCATATGATGAATTATGCTATTATAGAGAATTAAGACTAAGAGCTGAACATAAAAAAGTATTTACACATTCAATCATGAATGAAGTGTACATAAATACACTTTTAAAATAGATATATGTTTAGTCTAGCTATGGTAAAACTGTAAATTCCCTTTTAATAGCAGAATTCAGTTTGAGACCATTGTTAAGTAGCATTGGAATCTGACAAAAAGAATCTAAATTTTCAAATACCCATAAACTCTATAAAACATGTATACATCACACTCACAACTAGCACTTTCATTTTTCTTTGACATATGGAACCTCACTTAGGAAATGAATAGTAGATTTTCCAATTGAGACATCAGGTTTGATCAATAACAAGGCTGCTTCAAAATACTTACAGTAGAAAGAAAAGAAATCAAATAATTCTTTTTTACATCATTGTGGAATGAAGTTTGAAATTCAAATTAAAAGGATGCACCAGGTTTAACAGCTATGACACTCACATCTGGACTAAACCAGGAAAAAAAAAAAAAAGGCAGCTACAGAGTATGCTCTAGTTTATTTGTAACACGTAAAATAAAAGCAGCTGTTTTTCATTGAAAAATATTCCTAGGATAGACTCCAACATATGCCAGATTTGGTGCTAAGTCTAGAAAACAAAATGTTGCAACTTCCTCAAATATTAAGCCATCAACTTATTAAAGTGATTCATAATTTTTATACCAGCTATTTACTTCAAATTGAATCATATTCATGAGAATATTTACTTCAAAGTGAATTATTTGATAAATCAAATGTGTAGGTCTATAGAATCTGTCTCCCTCTTTAATACCTAGGTAAATGCTACATAATTCTGAAAAAAAATTAATTCATTTTAACCTAAATGAGATACTCAGTCTTCTGAAAATTTTTTTCTCTTAATATGTTGTTTATTTAGAAAGAATTTATCCAGCCCATTTTGGGAAAAATATTTTTGCTATCACAGAGTAAATCTTTCTCAAACCTTATGAAGTTCAGCATTGTATCAGATTAGTGCAACTTTACAAAAAAACTCAGTAATTTTCAACCATGCTTTTCTTTAGCTCTAGAAACAGAACAAGATTCAAAGTGGTCTTGACAAGAAAATGGTCTAAGCCATGTTGTTCACATAGAATTATAAGAACATAAGGAATCAAAACATGTATTTTTCACAACATTCAAAATTGTAGATTGTAGAAGTAGAAGGCACTTCTTGTAGCAGCAACATATAAACTTCAGGTAAAAAAAAAAAGAAGAGTGAAAATGCATCTTATCAAAGCATACTTATATGAGATTTCTGTAGACTTCAGGTACTAGACTATCTTATAATCTTAACAGTTGTATTAACAGGCATGGCTTGCTCATTTTCTGAAACAAAGGAAAAGTGCTTAGATATTTTGGGATATGCAATGTGGGATATGGAAAGGAGTAAATATTTTGTTAAAAAGAAATTTTTAAAAAATTACAGGAGATTATAATCACTCTTTTAAGTAATTATATCTATACTAAGCATATATTCTCATTGGTTAATCATTGCACTCCAGTCTACCATCAAATCTGTAATTTTTCAGTTCTTTCTTTCTGTTGCTGATGTACATCGTTTTTATATGGAATCAAGAAACAATCAAATTTCTGCAGAACAGAATTTTAAATTGATACAAAGTTAGTGGCATTTTTCAAAAATATTTTAATTACTTTTCTTACCCAATGGAGAATTTTAAATAATTAAAGATATATTTGTCTATAGGTAGCTTAGGCCCTTATTCTGATACACTGCTTGAATTAGTACTTTGTGACTATATAGCCAATTAAATTAAGGAGAAATTTACATTCCTAATTTTGAACTGATATCCAATAATTATATAGCCATTTGCTAGTATGGATTTCTGTGATCAGAGATGTTCCCATGATTGTAAACTACAATTTTATTTCCATAAATATGAGTTTCCAAGAGCAGATTCAGTTACCTAAACAAAGTGTACAAGGATTACTACTCTAAAATATGCTCACAATTTGACAAGAGAAATACCTTGACCAGTTGACAAGTACTGTCTGCAAATAGAGCAAGACAATAGCAATATAGTAAGGAACAGAATGACTGGTTAGAGGTGTGTGCAGCCCAGCAGGTTTGAGAGCAACCTTGTAGTGAAGCTACATGATCAGCAGCAGAAGAGTGCTTTTATAAGCATTATGGGGTGTACTGCTATTAGTGAGTCAACCCGGAAATCAGTTGCACCCCTGGAGTAGAATGTTTTCATCCCCAGTTTCCTTGTGAAGCTTCCAGCCATCTGCTAGTCATTGACAGTGTATAAAATGGTGGTCTCTGCATTCGAACCTAATATGACATTTTTCTAGTTTAAATGGAGTCAAGATTACCATGCCTGCTCTATTTCCTGCCTCTAATCTCTATAAGCAGATCACAGCCAGCGGTATCAGAAAAATACATCAGAAAATATACCCTTCCTATCTGAGACCAGAAATTTCAATCTGTTTGGATTCTGTTACCTTCTGAGGCAAGCAACGTTTCATATATATTTCAGCATTAGTCCTGTACATTTTGTAACCCAGTTACGTCTCCCACTGATTAGATAAATATTCAGCATTCTAGTATATGTCTTCATTTAGTGATAGACTAAGATCATCTACACAATTTCTTAAGCTTCCAATTTTTCTTAAGCTTCTAGTAAATTGTTCTTATCTCAACCCATGATCTTCACCTTTTGTTCCTCCAATTCTCCTCTCCAGCCTGCTGCAAGAAGGGGCGAGGGGAAGTGATTGAGTGACAAGTGGTTTGGAGTGTTTCACTTAATTGTGGACTATCATTCCTAAACCATAACATTATCCTGTATGAAGAGCACCCAACCATTCCTAATTCCTCTGCTCTAGTGTGCATGTCTTCTTCCATAATTTAACTGCTACTTATTTCAAGCATGAGAAACCTAGTTCTATCATTGAGTTAAAATCCATTCCTTCCTAATGCTGTTTAATCCACTGGTCCAACCTGTTTTCTGATGAATTCAAGTTCTTACTCCTTGTGCTTTCTGAGTCAGACACTAACATTCTTCGGAACTTTTCACTGATATAGCTCTGCTTAGCATCTTCTTTCTTCTGAATTATCTGAATTTGCTTTCAGATTCTTTCTCTTACTCTTCTCTGTCAGCAGTATCTATGCAAACTTTGATTTCTGGCTTTTCTCCAGATCTTCCTAGGGCGGATCCAGACTCCCCAGGAGCTCAGGCTCTTCTACAATCAACAGAGAAATCACTATACAGTATCCTCAGGGAGGAAAGGTTCATGATTGGATTGAAATAGTATCTTCTGCCACTGAAGTACTGCTTTACAGCTTGGGTTTCTGATTCCAAAGAGATTTGCTCCACACAAGAGGTTAAATGGCCATCTTTTAATCAGGAAAGAAGCACTGATGTCTTCCCTTTGTTTCAACTTGGTATCCTCCCAGAAAACAAGATTGTTGTTTAGACTTTCATTCTGCTGTGTGATGTTCCTAAAGATGTCTATGAAGTTCTGCTGCCTTTCTCAGCAGAGAGGATTGTTTGCTTTTTAAGAATAATCTGCTCAAGGGTGTTCTTAAATTTAGTGAGTGAACTTCTTCAGTACAGCTACCCTGCTCTCAGGAGATAAAATCTTCTCCCATGCTATGAGTGGTCCGTATTATGTGTAGATGTATAATATCTTTCAGAAAGGTACTAGCTATAAAATTCATCCCCACTTTATTTTGATGGAGTTCTTTCTCCATTTCTGCTTTCAGAGTAGGGAAAACAGAGGGGTTTTTAAGTTGATTTTGTGTCTAGATGAGTTTACATACTGCAATCCACTAAGTCAAGATCTACAAGCTAGATATCATTTAGCTGCAGCACCAAATGTACACTAATATACTATATTATATATACACACTAATTATTTTCTAATTTAAATTAGAAATTTAATTACATAGATGGCTTGTGAACTTTCATTTGTAGCACATTCATTTGTACTGATTAATATAAATATAGGATTCATAGGTCAAATGATCTATTGTCTGTGTACATCAGATATTACTTGCTAATAATACTCACAATTAAAGTAGGGTTTTTAACTCTCTAGAAGTCCAGTTAGTTTTGTTTGAGTTGCAAATATTGCTTTTCAATTTTTCATAATTGACACCACTATTAACTTTGTTCGACATTAATTTGCTTTTATGCCTATGAGTTAGAACTATGGATTTGAAAACTTCATTTTTAACTATGATAACTGCTATTATTTTAAGTCATAGCTTGGTAAATCTGCATAAGTGTATTGCCATAAGACATAAAGGAGTTCTTATATTTTCTCATGGGCCAAATAAAGTTCCCAGAAAGGCAAGTTATTTTTTCCCTTTCATCTCTCCATGTTTTGTTTTTCATTTGTTGAAGGTCCTAAATGTTATCTATCATTATCCAATGGATATATTTAGTTCTAGCTTGTTCACAGCAGTCAGTAGAGCACTCACAATATTGTAGCATTTCACTCACCCTGGAGAGGAATGATGGGTTGCCTGGCAGCAATTCTCATTCAAGATGATATCAGGCCCATCCAAACCTCCTT
Organism: Sturnus vulgaris; assembly: GCF_052056855.1. Classification (NCBI taxonomy): domain Eukaryota; kingdom Metazoa; phylum Chordata; class Aves; order Passeriformes; family Sturnidae; genus Sturnus; species Sturnus vulgaris. Next base: position 84,313,523 of record NC_142243.1, read on the forward strand.
GTCAAGGTCAGTTCTCAAAAAATAAGAAAGGATAGAATCAGTCTGCAGAAAAATACATTTCTGCACAGGATGCAAATCAATGTTAAAGTAGTTTTGTGTTAAATCATGTAAAAGTTAACATAAACATGTAATTAAAATGTATTGAAGAGAATTTGTAGAAGGCAAACAAACTGAAAAACTATACGTATTATGATGAGTTCACTTCTTAACATGATTTATTAGTTCTGAAGGAAGACTGTCTTGCAACTGGAGAAAACAATTTCTGTCTACAGTAAAAAAGCCTCAAGCAAGATGAACACATTAAAACACCAATCTGGCTATTGCTTCCCAATAACATTTACCTGGAGTAAAGTAAAGGTATTTGTAGATTCTAGACCCCTTTAGAATGATTTAATGAAGTCTTACAGTCTGAAGTAATAGAAAGATAAATTTGGTATCTTGCTCTACTGTGAAATTTCTGGTGAAAGAAGAAATAAAAGAAATTTAGAAAAGGTATATTGTTCTTTTCACATGAAAAGACTCTTAAGAAATAACCACTGAATATTTCTCTTTACTAGCAAAGTAGTCTCCATTAAAATTTGACAGTATATATAAATGCAACCATATGCCTGGCTAAGGCATTATACCCCAGTGTTGGAAATAACCTCACTAGATGTTGCTGTTCTTCCTAAATTTCCATCACTGGAAATTACTGATTCATCTTGCCACCACTGAAATCTAGTTTAAGAGTCACCCAAACTACTGATTTTCCTGACAGTATCTCTACTATATATTCTAATCAAGTCTAGAATGTCCCCCAGAAGTCAAACTGAAACTTTTTTCCTAAATGCCATATAGATTTCTGCATTATAACACTCATGATTCAAACCTAAATATCACCTATCAATCTCAATTTACTGGCTGAGAGGTGATGAGGAACAAATGAAATTCCTCTTGACTGTAAGTGATCCTATCAGGCTACTGCTTCCCTTCTAGTACAAAATCAAACAGAATATTGACAAAACAAAGTATAGCTGGACTCATTTGAGTTTGTAATGAAAAGAGTACACACACCACTAGCTAGAGATGACAGAGACTGATGCAAAGTGTAACCATTCCATTTCAATGTGAAGCCCAGTAGGCAGTAATTTTCCTTTTATTGGTAATATTAATAGAAAAAGCTCTGCTTTCCTGCGGGACATGAATAATTTAGCTGCATAGGATTTTTTTTGTTTTGAGGTACACCTGAAGTTAACAAGATTAAACCAGGGAAGGTAGTGCTAGTTACCCAAAAATGAATACAGGTTAAAAGGGGTTTGGGACTCTAGATTTAGTTAATACTCAAAGATATCCCCCACAGAGGTAAAGCAATTGGATAAACACCAGGCCACGAGAAATGAAGGGAAAACCTAAAAAAAAAAAAAAAAAAAAAAAAAAAAAAAAAAAAAAAAAAAAATTCATTAGTTTTCATTTTTCTTTTGTGAAATTTCAGCTTCACAGGTGTGAATACATGGCTGACTTGTAGACAATGTACAAGCTCACTTCTAAATAAAGATGAAAATCATTGATTATCTAATTTTTTGCCCTTTCGGAAGGAGAAAGACAGCTTGTCATGAAAAATAAAGAGTTGCCATTCTTGCTTTGACAGTGGAGAAAAGCATACAATCTTTATTTTAATTTTAATCAAGCTAGCAGCTGTTCGCTGTTGAAGTGAAATGAGAGGAAACTTACATAAAAAAATAAACCATTGGTCAAGCCTAGTAGCACAAGTTCTTAGTTGTTTTACTTTTTGTAGCATAGCTGTGATTGCATAATTTTTTAATTTCTTGCCATTTTACCCCTTAAAGATCAACTGAGTGCATCTAGGGGTGGTGTTTTGTTCTGGGTTTTTTGTTGGTTTGGTTTTTTGGGGGATTTCTGGGTTTATTTTGTTTGTTAGTTTTGTATTTCTATTAATAGCCATTACTCAGAGCTACTCAGACCTTGAATCTGATAGAGGTAAGCAGTGCACAGCCACAAAGCAGTCAGAACACTGGCTTTACTAATATCACAAGCAATTTCCAGGTTAATTTTAATTGAAGACACATTTTCTCGTGAAGAGAAATTCAAGGCTCATCCTAGGTAGGTTTTGTTTTTTGTTTTTTTTTTTCAAATGGTGGGAGACAGCAGCTGATTGTTCACCTGATGGCACTATACATTTCTGGTACATTTACCTACCTATGGCTTGTTTTTCAAATTTTTGTCAAGAAACAAAATCATCCTGGGTTTTTCCTGGATAATGCATATTCATGGAAGCACCTGGAAAGAAATGTGAATTCCTTTATGGAATTCCTTTGCAACCTGAGAATCTCTTGGCTTGACTCATATCTCAGGGGCTCAGGTTTGGCCATTTAGCCTGAGAGAGTGTATCAGACAGATGATTCCATAGCTCAGCTGCTAATGATTATATCCCATGATCTATTATTTTAGGCTACTTTCTGTTCTTTAACATTGATATTATCTGGCTATTAATAGACACTTTTTTACTGATATACAAAAAATATACAATATCAGTATTCATCTTCCATCAGTAACTTGTCTGCTACTGACAGAAACTGAAGGTCACCTTTTAAAGTAACTTAAGAATTTGATACTACTCAGGAAAGGAACCTAGAATGCCTTGACAGAATCTTTTTCAACAGAATATTTGTTTAGAGACATCACCCTGCATGCTGGAAAGCACTTTGTAGATCTAGTAAGGCCTCTTGGTTCTAAGAACCTCCAATACCACATGTAAGTTTTCACCCAGGTGCATATATAAACAACAGAGGTTTCATGATCTCTTCTGGGAATAAAAAGAATGTGGCACAATAAAAATAGTGAAATTTAAGTCCTCCGAATTTGCAATTATGAGAACACAGAATTTAATATCACACAATATAAAATGTACATAAAGATATTTCCATGGTTTATAGAAAACAACCAAGTTTCATTAATTTGAATTAGAATGCCAGATTACAGAAGTGACCAAAAAAAGAGGGATTTCTATCCTCTCTCCCAGAGGAGGCTGGATTTTTTTTTTTTTAATATTTTATTTAAATAAAAGAAAAAGAAAGCTGGAAGCTTACCTTTATCTTTAGCAGCAGCAGGAGGTTTTGGAACAAGGACAAAAATATTGGGAATTATGGAAATTATAGTAACTGTACTTCTAAAGAAAAATAGTTTCTCATCCTCTTAACAAAGCCAGAAGTATCTGTTCACAATACACTCACATAAACATACCTCTTGTTTTTATACCTTGAATCAATCTTTCAGGTTCATAAATATGCAAGTGACTATAGTCTACATTCAAACATATCATATATTTCAAAAACTGAAGGTTTAGTGGTTTTGTTCTAAATACTTTGCAGTTCTTGAACCATTTGGTGTGGAAAATGCAGTGGAGATTTCCTGTCTGAGTTTGCTACTTTTGTTGCTCAATTGTTTTTTGAAAATTAGCCTTGCTATCCTATATAACAAAACCCCTTTTTTTCCTCTGCAAATACTTCTCCTTAAAGATAAACAGGAACTATTCCTCCATTGAGGAAGAGTTCTTTAGGTTATCAAGAGTCTATTAATTATTGTTCCTTTTCCAATTTAATCTTCTCTGAGTTTTTTTTTTTTTTTTAAGAGATAGCACTTTCTTATTTACAGCCATTAATTTTACATAAAACATGTTGCAATTTTTTCTTTGGAGATGATACTTATTGGAAGAAAGGTGTTTTTCGTGGATTATTTTTCAGTGGAAGTTAAAATACTGTGACTATATTATGCATAATTATTACATAGATTATATGAGTTTCCTGTCAACCCTTCTAATCCTGTGTTAATAACATAGGAATGTTTTTGGTTTTTTTCCGGAATGTTCTGGTGGATGTGGAGAACACAGTTTTTCTTTAATTATTTTTGAGTTGAATCCTTCTATCTTTTATATATATATGTGTGTGTGTGTGTGTGTGTGTATATACACACTTATTTATTTGTATATATTTACGTATTTGCATAGGTATACATATATTTAGTATCTAAAAATATCCATTCCTCAGTTTCTTCTCAATTTTCTCATTGTGATAGTTGAAGTTATAAATCTGTAGGTCAGAACTTTCTTTAAAGTATAATAATTTGGTGACCATCTAAAACTCTCATCAATGGTGTGGCCTAACCCTGTAGGCAGCTAAGCCCATCAGAGCTGATCAAAATGCAAAATACAGCATCATACAAGGTACTATAAGGAACATTAACAACATGACATTCAAACATAGTAAAAGCTGGTTTTGTTTGCGTTTTTATAACATAGGAGCAAAGCTGTCAGAGAAGTTAGCTAGAGTGCCTGCTGCAGAGATTGACAGTGTTGGGAAAAGGATGCTGGGACACGTTCAAATGCACAAAAGTTAAATACAGCAGTCTGCAGGCGATGACAAACAGATGCTACTTTGGGACATAAAGAAAAAATTAGAAAGAAAAGAGAAAGAGGAGAGAGAGAGTGGAAAGGAAGGAAAGGGAAAACTCTTCCTAGCGGACAATTCTTAAGGAAAGCAGAGGAATTCCTAGATAAACACCTCTCTGCATGCTATCTCTGATGCAGACCGCTGTTTTTCCCTGTAATACTTTACCTTTAGTAACAGTTCCCATCAGGAGTTGCTCAATCTCCCAGCTGATTGCTCCTATTTGTGATGCCTCAATTGCTGAGAACATCAGGGCAGGTACTGCACACTGCCTGGCTGCTGACCTTTCTGGAAGCATATTATTGTCTCCACTCCCCTAGCATAACCAGGGCTTATCTTGGGCAGCAGCTACAGTGGTAAAGAAGGGTCTTTCTTACACTAATGGCAACTGCTTCCCAAAAGTAACTACATGGCAACTTGAGCTTGTGGAAGCAAGGACATGGAAAAAATAGAAGCAAAACAACAGCATGAGAAAAATTTGGATAAAACATTATCGTAGCAGATTGCATAAAGAGGTACAGAGCTTACAGGTTCTAGAGGGGAAATTGAAGATTCTTAGCAATATAAAAAGGTTAAGACACCTAAGGAATTGTGAAAAATCAAGCTGGAACCACCTGAAGAATGAAACTCTCTTTCTTAGGTGGAAGGGAGGGTTAGAAAGAAATGAGAGGTGAGATCTCATGCTGATCTACAGTGTAAATGATGGACCTTTGCTTTGAGATTTTTTTTCCCCTACCTAGTAGAAAAATATGGACTTTTTTAGAAGCACTGTATATTTTAAACACAAAATAATAGAATTATTAAATGTCTACCCAGTTTGTACAAAGACTGATGATCATTTTCTGGAACAAAATATGAAATACTTATTTTGAAATGTGGAGACATTTTTATAGAGATTTTGACATCAAATTGCATCTGCTTAGAGTGCTGCAGGCAATTATGATTCATTCAGCTAATATTATCTTTCTTCTTTGAGGACAGTATCTTCCATAATCTTCCAAGCAGAAAGTAAAACAATGTATTTTAATAATCTATGTAGTTAAAAGGGAAATAAAATACAAACTATATGAACTGATGACAACTGGAATAAATGCAGTTTATATTTACAGTTTATATTTAATTTTATACAATAAATATTCTATTTTTGATACATGATGAAATTTTTTTCTTCTTGTAACACCAGTAATACATTTTCTGTTGAGAAATCATTTTTTTCTGTCCTGTTTATGGATAAGATTAATCTTATAAAATATCATGACTCTAACATTTTTGCTTAGAAAACATATTCTATGCTTTACAGAGAATGTTACTCAGACCTCAAGAGATTTTCTGGAATGAGGAATTCTTGTTTCATTTTGGTTTCTTGATTAATTAAAATGTTACATTCTCTAGTTGGTACCAATGAGCTGTATTTACTGAGAAGTCATGTTATTTGCTCTTGCTTAGGTTGTCAGATCACAAAATCTTTAACCTGATTGATAACTCTTCTGAATATATGTGCATAACATCCTGAGGTTGCTGCCTCTCAGTCATCCAAAATGGAAAATTTATGACTAAGTAAATGAAGATGTTTACCTCACAAAACTGTTGCTCTTTGAAATACATTGTCTGTATACATGACATAGGGGAATCTTTGATTTTACACTGTAAACCACAAGCAACCCCTCGACACAATCCTGTGGTTTTTTGAATGGCAGCTGGTAGAGCATTCAGAAAGTTGTCACAATTTGATTTGGAACAAATGTATAAGCAAAGTTCCTTTATAGTATGAGCAGTCAAAATTCAAATAAAAGGTTACAATGAGTATGGGTTTTTGAGGCATATACCTTCATATGGAAAGAGGAAGAAGAGTAGGACTCTAAAGAATTTCAGCAGTCAATGCCTGAGGACACAGTTGCTATGCTCTTATTGGTTTTAACTAGGATTTAACTCCTAGTTCTAGCAGGTGATCGTCTCTTCCATGTCTTTGCAAAAAAAAAGTTCTTGCTACCTTGTCTTCTGTGATCCCACATGAAGAAGAAGCAGCCTGGATATGAGAAGGACAGTGACATTCCTTTTACAACTCCTTTAGGCAGTAAATAAGACTAACAATTGTCAGCTGCCACAGATAACAAAGCACTTCATGGTAGAGATTGCAGACACATTCCAAGACTGTACAATCACAGAGTAGCTCAAGCTACTCTGGGATCTCAAGAGGTCATCCTGTCTTAGCTCTTACTCAAAACAGGGTCAGGCTGGTTGCTCAGAGATTTATCCAGTCATGTCTTCAAACCTCCGGGAGACTGCACCACTGCTCTGTGCATCCAAGTCTGAGCGCTTACCTGTCATCACAGCAATGACAAACAAGTCTCTCACCATTCCAGATATAAGAATAAATTGAAAGCAGTGCCATGAGTTTATGCCGAAAACACTAGCATGGTCTACATTTTCTTCTGAGCCATAATAAAATACAGTTTTTTACTAGACTACTTTTAAAGAAGTTCTTGCTTTCTTAAAGCGAAAAAAGTAAATAAACCACCCCCAAGCCCTCAAAGAAACAAACAAAACTCCTGTATAAATTAATTCACCGTATTTACTGAAAGATGCACTCACTCTTCTTATTTTTCAGTTTGGAAAGTTAACAGGTTTTTTCTTGCTTTCTAATTTTCCGGAAATAGACAATTACAGAGCACTACAACCACTTCATTTGCATTTAGCATCAAGCTATATTCTTAGCAGCACTCACAAATACCCAACTGATAATCATTTTAGGCTACTAGAATACTGCAGCTAGAAAAAAAAAATCACTATTTTCTTTAAAAGATGTATATTTTCATCCTCATTTGCAACAAGTTGTAGGTAATACTGGCTTGCAGCTTTGTCTTGTAGGTATCATAACCTTCTCATGGCTAAACCATGAGAAATATCTCTTTTGACTTCTATAATTTAAGGAAATGACAAAAATGAAATTTTAATCTATAAATTTTATTTGTGTCTACTTCCTTTTTCCCAAGAAACCCAGCAACTTTTGTTGCCTCAGGTGTCTAATACCTAATTCACATTAATAAATTTGCAGTGCAGATTTAGAAAGGCTGTATAGGCCAAACTGCACAATACAATTGGTTATCACTTTTAGATGGGTACGAGGAGTCAGTGATATAGCATAGATTTAATATCCTATTACTATTAATTAGGTTTGCTTCACTTGCTTCATTTTCTTTTGAATCCTTGTCCTATAAGCTGTCTTGTCCTTGACAGATGTAGGTGTCTAGAGACAAAATATGGTCATTGCCAGATATGCTCCTGCTTTCATCAAGTGAAAGTTCTTTAAATGTTTTACAGCTCATTCTTCCCCTCCTCTGCTGTACTACAGGCTGCCGTATCAAATGGTACAGTAAGGGCAATACCTGTTCGGGTATACCATGGAATACATCGGCTTAGGAATTCCTTTGCCATCAAATAGTGCTTATCTAGGAGCATAGAGATAGACGTTTTATTTTCATCTGCAAGTCTATGACCTCTCCACCAATTATCCCAGGCTCAAGATCAGCCAGGCAGGAAGAGGAACAGCATGAGACAAAGTCTCGGTGCTAAAGAGAAGCCTAAACATTTCCCAAAACGACAACGAGCTTCATCTTTACCAGGCAGGGGGTAAATATCATCAGCAAAGGATGAATGGTTGCTTACTGCAGGATAAACAGGGTTTCAGGAGCATCCAAAGCTTTTCTGCTGCTCCAAAATCTTACCACTGTTTAACATCTGTCACAAGAGGGCTAATGACTGCAGGGAATGTGTCACAGATCCCATCTCTGTGGCAGCAATGTACATATCGTATCACATATTCTATATATAGATTGCAGAGATAGAGATGCAAATTCACTTGTGGTGTTTTTGCACTACTATTATTCACTGATGTCAGTATTAAAAATAGGAAAAGAGGAGACAGTTTCAATGAGTATGATTCGAGAGACAAGATGCACAATGTTAATGAATTATAGAGTTTAAAAACCTAAATAAAATTTTACGTGTAAAATAGATAGATTGTATGTTCCATGAAGAAGACAACATACAAATAATAGGGTTCACTTAAGTCACTGAAAATCATATAAATTGTATAAATATAATTATATTGTACTAGTGTAAATTATTAAACAAATTTGTGTTATAATTTTTGTTACTGATGCCCATAAAGCTTGAGCATGTCTAGTGATGGCAAACACAAAGGGTGAATCAAGTGACAATATGGTTCAAACTGAAAATATTTCATATCAACTTTCTTACACTTCTACTGTATAGATATAGAAACCAGGAAAAGTGAGTCCTGGCATGAATGTTGCTTTCCAGTCTGCTTTTGTAGCATGGAAATTAGGTTGTAGATGGTACCCTTTTTATAAATAACTTAGAAAAAGCTAGGAGCATACTGGTGAACAAGAACTTTTATTTCTGAGATTAGATGGGGGTTATTTCAGGGTGCTTCTTAGTATTCATCTTGGGCTTCTAAAGTTTGTTTGTAGCATGGGACACTTCAGCAATATCTTCTATAGTTAAGAAAATGAGGGTCTGCTTTCTGGGTTGCCTTTTGCCTGTAGTTGTTCATACCTTACTGCCATGGTCTTGGCTGTGTAAAGTTATTTTTCTTCATAGAATGGCTTTGGTTGAAAGGGATGTTAAAGATCACCTAGTTTCAATCCCTTTGCCATGAGCAGGGACACCTTTCACTAGACCAGATTGTTCAGAGCCCCAACCAACTTTCCCTTGAACATTGTTAGGGATAGAACATCCACAGCTTCTCTGGGAAGCCTGGTCCAGCACCTCACATTCTTCAAAAATATTTTAATAATGTTTGTCATTAAATTCTTCCACTGTTTTATGAAAAGTTTCAAAAGACTTCAAAATTTTCACATTATGGACTCTTGTATGTCTTTTAATTGTTTTAGTGTTTTGACTTTCCCTTTAAATCTATTATTATCTGCTCATGGTAGCTGTTTGTCCGAATTCAAACTAAATATTTTAAAACTTCTTTCACATTCTATTGACTTTCCACAATAAAAGGAGTAGCTAATATATTATAGATGTTGAAAATAAAGGCAAAGGTGAATAACTGGCTAGCTTCTTTAGCTTATTCTTTTCTTTTCTTTAGGAAAATGTCTTGCAACTCTTATGATTAAATGAGGGCATATTTAAAAAAAGAAATGGTATTTTTGCTTGCAACTAAGGGGATAAAAAGGACATTGTATCTTTAAGCAATGCTCAGTAAAATCTGACCCCAGATGATTATTTTTCACTGATCTGGCTGTTTCTTGACCACCAGGGAGCAGGCAGTGGCCGTTGCAGGAAACGATGATATTTAAAGTAGCTCCTTGCTTTCTCATGGCCAAAGGGAAGTTATCTGTGTACAGATGGGGCATGTTAAGGATTGTGATGATCTGTTCGCTTTAGCAGAGTACTCAACAGTTCAAGTTTAAACTTTTAGGGTAGTCATAACTGAGTGTGTTACTGAGAAAAAGAACATTACCACATACCAAGGACTTGATCTAAGGTCTTGATGTGCATTTGATGTCTTCTAATTTCCTCAAATAAGCTTTTGATTGCACTCAAAGTGCTCTGGTTGGAATTTTCAAACCAGTTAAAAGAAACAAATAGGTAATCCAGGTAATTCTCTATTTGTAAGGAGATGGGAGGTTAGTTAGCATCCTTTCACATTTTGTGCAAAGACTAAATATTTGAATATTGGAATTTTCAAATACTTGGCCCATAAACGATAGACAACATGCTGGAATGGAAAATGGAAGGTGGAAGTAAACGGAGGAATGGGAGGAGGAATCCTGCATGCCAATAGTCATGTTTGCATGATGAACAATGATTAGTCACACAAAGAGCAGTTAATAGAACTACTCTTAAATTATTAAGAGTCATATAAATGTCTCTTTAGGGAAAAGGAGGTGCTGAAATTTGATAAAAATTTATCTACAGCTTCATTATTTTAAAAAAGAGCAGAAAGCACATTTTTCTGCACAACTGGAGTTACTAAACCACTGTAGATGAGTCTATGTGTATCCATTAATAAAAACAACCTATGCCCTATAAACCCTTGACCTTGGGTGTAAGTCAAGAATATGTGTTATATTAAAGATGTTTAATCTGGTAATTTTGAGTTTGAACAGATTATTGCTTGTTTAATTCACCTTCACGTTTAGAGTGAAAATAACTGCAAGGAATGAAATATTGCTTAAAATATTCAGGGCAACAACATATGCCTCAAGAGATAAGAGTTTCACTGTTAGTTTAATTAAGAGAAAAAAAAGCACAAGCTTCAAGTGTTATTTACAGGTTCTTGACATATTCACTAATGAATCATAGGATGCTGTAAAGGTTATTCTGCCTATTACAAAAGAAGAGTACAATAATTGTTTCTTAACCAACTTATTTTCTTCGCACTTTTAGTCTGCTCATAGTAGATCAATGTGCTTGAAATTAGAAACAAAGATTCTTTGTTTTCACTGTGTCAGTAAGCTGGGAAGATACCTTCATATGTGAGAAAAGTACAGTGGGACACTTTTGTGCACACCGCTTTATATTAAGGAGTTGAACATACTACTAGCAGAGTTTTCAATAATCTGTATTTTCCGGACATAACCTGTTTTTGGGAGTAGCAGGTTCCATTGTCAGCATACCAGACAATGATGGATTTTCAAAATACAATGCTTTATTTTCTTTAGTACAATCAATCTTTATTCTTTCTGCATGCCCACTTATCAGTTGGATTGTTAATTTTTGTTTCTATTTCTTTTGTTTCTATTTCTTTTTTAATTCTAATGAAGACACAGACACTATTTCTTGTGAAACATTAGACAGTCTCTCAGCTAAAACAAATGAAGAAACAACTCTTCCATGTGAGTGATTTTATGGTTGATGGAGATGACAGTGCATCCTACCTCAGATATAAGGAGTGATAGACAATGTGTAGCAGCATCCATATTAACATTATGCCAGATTTTTAAGTAACAGCTCTAAGTACAGCGTGTCTTACATGCTAATGTGTTGCTCATCTTCTTCTGTCTTCTAAAGAACAGGCATCAGCTTACTTCAGCTGTGGCTAACTACAGACAGATTATGAAATACAGTATTTATAGTTCTCGGGCTTGAGTGCTATCTAGATTAGAGAGCCAACATTGGAGAGTTGCTGATTTGTGCCTGTGAGAAAAGAAATTATGAGCACCAGAAGATCAAAGAATCTATATTTTTATTGTTTGAAACATCCATGTTATTTCGTCCTTATAAAATGGAAGAGCTAATTTTATGATAAAACATTGTTGAAATAATGTTTATTATTCATGTAAAAATTTTTAAAAGTGAAATCTTGCCTCTCTTCACACCACCAGGATTTGAAGGTTAAGATTTTGTCTGAAAAAACCCTGAGTTTCCATACTTGGCATTGAAGGAAGAAATAGTAATTTATAATAGCAAGTCTGAACTATACACACTAAGAGAAAAGGAAGAAAATCTAACATCCCAAACCTTCTTCAAGGGTGATGGTGAGCAGCAAATTAGATACAGCTAGAGGTAAAGCATGGCTGCAAGAAGGCCATTACTTGCCCTGCTGAGAAGTTGGATACTTTTCCATGTCTGCTTTAGTTTCCCTGCATTTTGTGTACAGATCCAGATTTATCAGCCTCCAGCAGTCAGCAAGGGTATAGAAAAAAACTAGAGGAAACTACATTTCCCCCACAAGCAGGTGGTTTCCCTCTAATGAGATTTTCTGAGGACCTTAAATGAGCCCATTTATTTTCGGGTTATGTTCTAAAAGCTGTTTTGGAGGTGACTGTCTTTAACTCAGACACTGATTTCAATGCATTTGTGTCAGGCTATGCCTTGAAAGATTCAGTTACAAAGTGGGTGGATTTTGTCCTCTCCACTGCACACAGCCTCTTTCACCAGCTGTAAACTTGTCCACGTTAGGAATTTTACCGCAGCTACAAGTTCCTTCCTTCCTTTCAGTGGAGACAGGGTACTGAGGAATTTCCACAAGCCAGAAAGAGAAACAAGAGGAGAAAAAAAAAACAAACCAAAACACAAAAACACTCATTTGATTTCTTTGTTATTCAGATCCCACTGTCAGTTGTTTATAAATAATTGTGATCACATCCGAGATACTTGATTTCATTACTAAATTTTGCTCCTCACTGAAATATAGTACGAAACTTAACATTTTTAAGATTTAAAAGCAAAACCTCTGTCTAAATTGAAAATTTAGGGGTGGGGTGAGTGTTTGAAACAAACCAAAAACCCCAATATTTTTCTCATACATCCTACTCTTTCACACAGATGTATTTGTTAACAACTTTGCATAGTCTTGTTGATGGCTTTCACATCTTTCTCTCTCTTCTTTTGACAAAGAATTAGAAGCAAATGCATTCTTGAGTCCCACAGTAAATGGACAGAAAATCAAAATAAGTCAAATGGGGGATGTATAACTTCTTTCCCATACAACATATTTTAATACCTTTTTAGGGGTTTTCTTGATCATGGAAAAAAGAGATGTGAAATGGCAATTTGAATACTGCATAGGACTTCCTCTATAGAAAGCTTTCTGAATAGAAAGCTCTAATTCTTATTATAGATTTGGAGATTTCTCTACCCATTCACGTTAAAGAAACAATCTCCCACCAGGATTTAAAATGTAAACTGAGCCCCAAAAGAAAAAATAAGCTTACTTTGTGAACTAATATGCAGTCTGAAATTAAAATACCTTGTCAGATGGGTCAAACATGCTTTGAATTGTTCCAAAGTGTTGTTATTACAAGTATTGAAATTGAAATCCAGGAAAAAAAACCCTAAATGTCAATAGCAGAGTTCTCAGAATGGTAAGGGAGATATGCTATACTAAAAGTTTTCTATTATGTTGGCAGTTAAAACAGGCCTTGGAAATGTAGATCTAATCAGGAGAATCTATTTGAAGAAAGGATAATCTTTATTTATATGCTCTTTTGTTCTTCTAATATTAGCAGATATTTCTCATAATTGAAAACTTAGAAAGAATTTCTCTATCAAGAGAGAACAATAGAAAAATTGGAAGAATTCTGACAGTACTAACATAGAAACTGACCAGGAAAGCCTTTGCATTTTAAACAAATTTTTAAGCAACTAATTTTAAGAAGTGACATTGTCGTTTCTTCTGGAAGAAGTCTTCTACATATTTCAGAGTCCAAACAAAAACAGAGAAACAATATAGAGAAAAAACAATAAAGAAGATGGCTGAAACAATGTAATTTTTCAGTACTGTTATAAAGGTTCACACATAAATGAGCATTCTATTTTTACTCCAAATGCCAAAAATCCCCTAACAAGGTACTACTAAACAAAGTACTGTACAAAACCCAGGAAAATATAACAGCATCTAGCTGTGAATATTTTTTAATTGAGTAGTGAAATTTATATATCTCACCTACATGGAAGGGACATCAGATGACTCAGGAGAAAGAGAAACGGAAGTTCAAATGGAAGTTCATGTTTTCCTGTCAAATGACACTATTCTCTTTGCAGCAAGTAACAGTTTCTCTCTGCCTCAGGACTAATATAACTTGCTATTATGTCAAAGTTGAATCTATTGCGTAAAAGTAGTACATGGAGGGATGGAACATGAAGAAAATATGCCCATATTGCCAAAGGCTGACAGATCTTGTTTTTACCTTAAGGTGCAAACAGACTCAGATATCCTGTAGGATGAGAGGTATGGAGGTCCTATTAATAAAAAAACACTTTTTCGGTTTTTTGTGGCATGGATACTTTTTTCACAATAACTATTCACAGTAACATGGACTGTTGAGATAATACCCTTTAAAGAGAAGCAATGCTGCAATATGAGGTACAGCCTTAGACAGTTGACAATGGATAATTTAAACCATTTTAGAGAAACGGGAATATTTTGAACTGAAATGCTGCTACAGACAAAACTGTTGTTTCCAGAACACTTTCATATTTTATTGAAATTTCCTTCAGTGACACCCCCACTGCCATGCTCTAATAAGATTTGATTGTATTTGAAGTTCGTGAGAATATACAATCTTGTTTTTCTTCTGGAGTCTTCAAAATTTTATGAAATTTTTTAGACATTGTTGTCTTTTCTGCACTTCTGTACCCTATCAGGGAAATCCATACTCTTCAACACCAAGGATACCTAAAAGTTTAGCATGCTGATGGTGGGAAAGAAATTAGGAGGGAATTAGTCAGACCATTTGACCCAAACTGAACCAAGGATTAGTCCCTAACTTATGGAAATCATGTTCAGCAATAAAAGCTAAGAGAAAAAAGTAAGAGGTGTGAAATTCCTTATTAAGGTGTTTGTCTTCCAAAACAAATACTAGTCATAGTGATGCTCTGCTTTCTATAAGGCAGCTGGGCATCATGTGCTGATGGGAAGAAGAAGGAGGGAATTAATCATATCTCCTTCTCTGTTGTAGGAGGGGGAGTAGGATAACTACATAGCTAAGTTGTGAACTCAGCAGAAGGGTCTTGCATTCTGAAGACTTCCAAGATTGTTTCTGAAAACATTTGGCATATCATGAGGCAAAGGTACCTGCCAGCTCCATCAATAGAAACCATTCAGACATATCATCCTGAGGCTTCACAAAGGCCATCTAAGTTCTCATAATTTTCAAGACAGCACAGAACATTAAAAAACATGGTGGTATTTATTCTGGACTCCCACTTGGCCATGAAGAAAAAAAGAAAAAGTCAATTAATTTGTGAATTTAATTTGTCCAGGTGCATGGGAAATGTGTAGATGCCATACCTAATGATCTACCTCGGACTGCAGTTTTGCAAAGATCTGAAGACTGAGAGCACATTTTACAAAAGCGTGTGATACATCCCTTTCCTGTTTCAAATACTGTCATTTGTCTTCACGACTCAAGAGGGATCCATCGTTTTGACTAAGAAAATGGAACTTACATTTAGAACTAACACTCCTATTACACTTGACTGAAATTCTGCCTCTCAGTGGCATGGGAATAGAACTGGTATTTGTAGCTTGTCTGTTTGCCTAACTTCATTCAGAGGCATGAATCACTTTCCTTTAGACTGGAAAGAGAATTAATTAAACAAAATTACATACATTCTTGTCCTAAATTACTGTTTCTATTTAAGGGTTTGTCATTGTTTAAGTCATCTAGAAGTTAAATCAAGTAATTTTTTTCAGTGTCTTTACCTAAGTAAGGCTTAAATAATTATTTTTGCCAAGCATGTCATCACAGGATAAAACTCATGTTGTGATTAGGGTGGATGTAAGCATTTATCTTATGCTGACAGCTTCAGACAAAAGGAAGATAAGTGATGCTATTGCAATTGTAAAGTGACCTTTTTGCTATGAGGATATTGTCAGCCATCCTCTTACTTCTGTACAGTATGCTTTCCATCATGAAAACTAGGTTTTTGCTAGTCTATTGTTGGCTTTTATACTTACAGTGCTCTTTCTCAAAATGTTTGTAGATTTTTTTCTGGTTTCCTCAAGATAACATTTACTATGTACCTGACAAAATGTCAGCAAAGAGTAGTACATGTTTTCTTAAAAGGACTCTTGCTTTATTTCATGTTGATATCAAACCATAATTTTGCTGAACAGAAAAATAAAAATCTCTTTCTTTTTCAGTTTTAAGAAACATTTTTTCATGTATATCCCTTTGGGATCCCCCTGGTTAGAATGCAGAAGAGTAGACCAACTGCAAAGATTCGTGTGTCAAATAAGGCATAAAATTAACTTTTGAATATAAAAAAATGAAGTTAGATTTGCAACTCAGTTTTCACAAAATGCTTAAAAATTCAGACAGCTATAAGGTGGAAACATTTATTTAGTGATTTTTAAAATAAAGCTAATGCTAGTGCAAGTAAGATAACAG
The DNA here is from genome assembly GCF_052056855.1 of Sturnus vulgaris. Classification (NCBI taxonomy): domain Eukaryota; kingdom Metazoa; phylum Chordata; class Aves; order Passeriformes; family Sturnidae; genus Sturnus; species Sturnus vulgaris. The sequence continues at coordinate 84,329,838 of NC_142243.1, forward strand.
GGTACTGTCATTCATTTTGACAGCAACAAAGTGACCAAAAGGACTAGAAGGTAAGGAGTAGACTTGAATTTGATTTGGCAACCAGTCAGGTAACCACAAAAGCCCTATTACATTTTAATTGTTCGAGTACACATGAATAAATTTGGATTTCTGCCTGCTACTTACACTTAAGATTGGATCTCTGGCAAGGCACTGGCACTGGGCATAATTATGGCTTAACTTTCCATCTTCTTGGTCAATACTACTGATTAAAGGCAAGGATTATCCTGATTTATAGAAGCTGTACACTATCTGAAATTTACCGTCCTTCTTCTCTCAGGAAAAGGAGGAATTTTGACTTAAGTTTGACATAAAGTAGCTGTTAAAGAACGCCTCTTTGATAATGCCACCCTGTGGTAGTCAAGTGGATTCACTGCTCCCCAGAAGCAGAGCTCAGCAAATAATTCACAGGGCTTTTCCCTCAGCTTTCACAACAAAGGCGACTAGTCTGCTGCTTTCCAGCATTAGTACATCATTTGTGTGTTTGACAACTATCTTTTAAGTCACTGTTATTTGGATTGTTCATATAGGTTTTTGTGATCATGGCTTGAAGAGATATTCCATGCATGAGAAGAAATTCTATAGTCAATGGGTTGATGATTTGCCCATAAATCTTGCCTTGGTTTTATTATTAGAGCACCCCTACTTAAACATTATAACTCTAATTTATTAATGTATATTTATCATTTCACATTAGGCCATTTCAATCCTTTATATTCCTATTCTCTTGTGCATAAAGTTAATATAATAGCAAAGGCTTTCAAAGGCACAGGCACCTCACTCAAAATCCACTGAACTTCAGATAAGGAACTTAGAGTCAAGGCAAGCTCTTCTACATTTGTGCTTTGACTTTTATCTTTTGATACTGTGCATTTGACAGGATTCATATTAGAATCCAATTTTAAAATACAGTTTTAAGGAAGCACTCCAAAATGAATCTTCAAAAAATTATTCCTGAAGTTACTCCAACGCTTTCTGGCCTTCCAAGTCAGCTACAGATGTGGAAAAATAATTGCCTCTTTAGAACAATATATCATATAAAATGGCTTACATTCTGCAGTTTATGACGAAGAAAATATCCTATGTGCAAAAACTGCACTAAGAGTAAAATTCAATGAAAACCACTTTTTCCTTATTTCTTCATAAAATATCCTTATTTAGTTCTGATATGTCATAGAAAAACTGTTGTTTGCAACAATCTCCCTTTTATAAATACCAGCCATGAGATATTTATCATATCAATAATTGGTAATAATTAATCAATCATTTGCATCAAATGTGTAGTCTTTATTTTTGTACACGTAGACTTCAATTTCTTTTGTTTCTGCAATAGTTTTATTACTCGTTACGTACTTTCACTATTTTTGATGTGTTATGTTCTTAAAAGACCATCAGTAATATTTGACAATAGGCTATGGAAGAGATAAAGAGGGGAAGGTCACCGTTTGAATTAATATGATAATATTGTGTGCCAACAATGATGGGCCTAGGGCTTGATAAGGACCAACACACCCCTGAGAGAGCCAATACACCCTCCAGCCCAAAGCATCATTCTGTTCCTGTAGAAGAAACCTCTCAGCACCACTGCAAGACCCCAGATTGTGTGAATCATACATTGCCAGCTGCTGTTACATAATTTGCCTTAAGAAGGAGCTGTCTTCTGTCAATGAGAGTGCTTGCCAAGGAAAGGAAGGAGCAGATATAAAGAAAATTAATTCCTTTACTTTCAGATCCCTAAAGGGATCTCTGTAATTGGAATTCTGACTGAAAGTCTCTACCTGTGGAGAGTCATATAGGTGCTTACAGATCATTTTTATGGTGATGTTCAGGTTTTGATCCATGTTACTCATTTTTTATTTTTGAATCACCTACATAGACTTAGTTTGCTGTTATTGGAGGCAGGCAGACAAAAAATATAGCTAGATATAAAATCTTTATGGACAGCACAGATCATATAGAGAAAACTTTATTAAATAATATATACCTTACCTGGAAATATTGATGATCAGTCCAATTTTTTTTTACAATGTAGGAAAGGAAACTAGGTTAATTTGACCTTGCACTGTCAATATACACCTCTAGCTACTGCCTACAGCTAAAAGTGAAGCAGTTTATGTATAATATTATAAAAAATTATGGCACACGTTGTGATGTTTACGTTTGTTACATGCATTTGTTTTTAAGAGCTTGCCATTACTTAGGGTTATTTCTCTATTTTTATGGTCTTAAAAAGTGAGTGAGGAATGAAAAGAGAAATATATAAGTTATGTTAGGGTCTTATCCAAATTATTTTTAATCTATATTTTTGAGATGTCAGTGCCAAAAGCTATGATATAATGCATAACAGGAATGCGAAATTATCCATGTAGAAAACATTAAAAAAAAAGGAGTCTAAAGGTGAACTTCAGCGTAGTTACTTATTCTAGAGAGTAGTTTCTATTAAATGTTTTTTTTCCCCTGATGCCAGTAATTTTAACAATAAAAGTGAAAGGATAACAAACTTGTCTTTAAAGGTGACAACACAGTGATTGAAATGAGCGATGTTCCTACACATATAAAGCAGCTGGAGCCTTTCCTCTGTTTTTAGTGGTACATAAATCAATCAGTCTTGCAGCCAGATACAGAATTTTTTTCATTATTAGATGTTTTATACATAAACAGAATCCTGTAAAAATGAAAGACTTTTGACTGACTAATATTTTAGCACAGCCACAACTGCTGTCTCTGTTCTATTTAGACAGTGAAATCAAAATTGGTCATTCCTTGTCATGAAAAAGTACTCCTTCAAGAATGTAAAAATGAAAACAATGCATTAACTTTTAAATTACTCTCTGGAGACTTCACAATTTTGGGAAGAGTACAACAAAACACTTCTAAAGATTTTTTTTCTTGTAGAGGAATCAGATTTGATGATATCCAAGCATTCTACAAGATCTCTATGGATTTTTCTGATGTAGTGAAATAGCTGCTAATAGCATTCTATATTAATACATTGAATCTATAAGGAAATAGTCTGGATTTTTCCCTCTCAACAGTCATCTTTGCAAAATTATATTGTTAAAATGAAACTGTGCTTTATTGATGAAATTTCTTCTGGTGCATTTTTTAAAAATGACATTAAAAGAAAAATTCAGATATTTTTTAGTCCAAGAGCAGAATTAGATTTTATGGTCCATTCACCACAAGAACTGTTTCCCAGACGAATTTAATTCCATTTATTCAGTTTTGATGGGAAATCTGATAAGAAAAAGAGGGAAAAAATTTCACTGATCTATTAGTATAGGTAGGCAACCTGTCATTTAAAAAACAAATTTTAGAAAAGTAACAAGATAACTATGTCCCACCAAAGACACATAAGCCATACTCACTGAAGCTTTCAGAGAAATATCTGCTGGAACTAAAAGCATATCTATTCAGAATTATAAAGCCATTTTAGAATAAAAAGGAGGAACCTTGAGGGATGAAATCTGAAAAGTAAACCCTTTTGTGGCAGGAAAAATAAAGGTTGGCTCAAACCAATTTTCAGTAAGAAGCAGTTATTGAAGTTTTCACATATCTTGCTTTGGAGTTTCATTCTCTTTTTCATATGCAAATGACAAGGTAACAACCATTTGGACTTTTATACTTGTGAACTATGATACAAAAACAGATTATCCCGTTTATCTTCCATGACTTTTATTACATTCTGGTTGCACTGACATTGAAAAGCATTGCTCAAACTCCTGAAGCAAGTATTAAACAATTGTCTAGAGTTTTCTCCTTATTTTGGCTTATCAGTCTACTTCATGTTCTTTGCTCTCCAGTGATACTGTCCAGAGTTTGTCCAGAAGTCTCAGTGGGTTAATGATATGGGAGTTAATGCTGTACAGACTCTATATTTGCTATATATTCCCACAGTCCCTGGTGCAAGGGACTCATTTTTTTTTTCTTTCAGTGCATACAATTCCTTAAGTATTAGGTCTAGTCAGATTATCTCCTTTACTGTTGTTCTAGCTGATAAAATGTACCAGTGACATTAAAATAATAGTCATGTTTCTGCTTTAGTCAATCTTTTTTTTCAGTGACTTGTTCATTTAGAGACTTTACATCTTTTCAATGGGGATTAGCTGTAACTCTGAGCATTTACTTATCTGGTGCTTTAAGACAACAAAAGGTCAGAGAGAAGAAAGAGAAAAAATCACAAGAAAGGTAGAAAAAGTAGTTATGAAGGCATGTGGAGACCCTGCTGTGTAAAGATGTGTTCCCCTTTTATTGAACAGGGAAATTTCTTTCCTTAATGCTTGTTTCATTTTACTTTTGTGCCGTTATCCTGACCCAAACCTTCATCTCTATTTTCCAAAAAGTCCATTACTTAATCTTCCATTTCTCCATTAATCTTTTGGCTCCAGCAATATCCAGTACTGCCAGGAATTTAAACCTTTTCTTGTGTTGGCTATGATTCTTGGCTCTGTTGACAGGGCTAAAACATAGCTTCCTGCAGTCTATATAAAGATGAGGAGTGTAATGATGTTTGAAAAGCAATGTGATCTGGAGATTGAACTTTGTGAATTCAAATTTTAACACAACACTTCTCTTTTTCCCATGTAAAGACAAATGAGCACAGCAATGGTTATGCAAGACTGGGCATCTTCAGCTCAAGAATATATCTGATATATCTGCTCTTACAACCAAAAGACATGCATATGCTCATGAGAGGGTGAGAGCATTATCTCAATTTGACTTTATGCTTAAGGCTGATTGTGTTTTGAAAGCATGAAGGCGAAACACAGTAGCAAGGTTCCTTAAGGAATAATGGTGGGCTTGTTTCTAAGAATTTTTAAGAAAGGGCTGAGTACTGTGAGGCTGCAGCTCTGCCTTTGTTTCCTTGTGCCTGTCCAGTCATTCCAAAACAGAAAGAAGATTGTACAATCTAAGTACTGTCTAAGCAAATTGGGTTAAATAACCAGAAATTTGAGATATCAGGTTGTTTCCCATATTTGACACTTGCAACTGACTTGTGCTCACTAAAAAAAGAAAAAGGCAGAAAACAAACAAACAAACAAACAAACAAACAAACCCATAAGAAACGCCCGAAAACTCAGACTCACAACAAAGTACTGCACTCACAAGTGCATACAGGATCTGGGTTCATGCAATGTGGTACCCTTGAAATGTGGATGCTAGTACTAGGGCATAATGCTAGGTGCATGTAGCAAGTAACTACTTAGCTTTGTACTGCTGAGTTCAATCAAAGAAAGAAAGAAATATTTTTGGACATGAATTCGGCCTGTGCTAATTACTGCCTTACCAAAGAAATCCCAAGCACATTTTGACAATTAAAATGTTATCACAGGATAAAGTCATTCATGTTGGAAGGTATCACAGACTATTCATTTTTCATAGTTTAAACCAAGAGCAGGTCTGAAATGGTTTATTAGTTTACTAATGACTCAATTGCTGTAATTAACCAGCAATCAATGAGCTATACATGCAGGTTGAATATTGCTAATAACGTAGATAAAGAAAAATGTTAATAAATCCATACAGAATTCTAAATATGTCTCTTTAACTAATCCCAAGTAGTCCTAATCACAAACATATACAGAGTGGTACAAACACACCCCACCCTCTAACAGCACTTGTGCATTACAAATATCCCTTGCCCTGGCTGGGGCTACAGACTTCCCTACCTGTATCCTCATCCTTCAAGAATTGCAGGTGCTCTCACCTTGTGGGACCCTTGATGCTCCTTGCATCTCATGAGGTGACACCCACGATCTCATGTGTCCTGAGAGCTGTGGGGCTCTGCTTCCACTAATCCATGCTGGTACCCCCTGATCAGAGAGAACCAGTTTATGGCATCTGACCAGACTGCTCTGTCTGGCCACAGAAGAAATGTGATGTCAGTGCAATGAGTTCTAGCAGTGTCAAAACAGGTTTTAACTACTGCTGTGTCTACTCACGTTTTACAACTTGTCATGCTCCTTTCATACTTATGCTTACTCCTGCTTCATTTCAAAATGTCCTTGTGTAATTCTTTGGTTATTCATTTCCAGATTATTTATGTCTTTCCCTTTCACATGATCATTTGGGGACTTATAGTTGTCTTTCAATTTAGTACAATGTGTTGTGGGCAAACGTTTTCCAGTTTGGCATACCCAGCCCAGCACATGTATTAAATAATTTGATGTTCTTATTCACAGCAGATGATGTTATCTGGGCCATTTGCCAAGGGTAGACTGTGAAAATACCCCACAAAAGAGATCTTGTGAAATATTTAGTCCAGCCTCCTGCTCCAAACAGATTCAACATACAACTATGATCAGAGTGTTTAGGTTTCTTGTTCAGTTGGGTTTTGGAAGCCTCCAGAGCTTGAGATTGTACAGTCTCTTGGGCCAGCTGGCTCAAGTTCTTAATTATACTGAGCACACCTTTTCCTTATATCTGATTGGAAGAGGGAGGGTAGGGGCAGGCTGTTTCTTAAAAAGAAGAAGGTGAGATATGTGGTCTGTTATGATGCACACACACAGAGAACAGACACGCACCCGACTCCAAGCTGGGTGAACAGGAAAAGAGAACTTTATTTACATGAGATGTCTATTTATAGATATCTAACAATGACCATGGATTGCACAGTGATGCAAGAACCCCTCTGACTCCACTGGCTCACCACAATGTCCATCCATCCTTTCTTCCTCCAGAGAGGGATGCAAACAATCCACTGTTTATCAGAAAGAGTATGTGAGAAGGTGTAACGTGAATGTATCAACATCAGAAGGTGAAAATTTCCAGGGCAACAGTGATAACAGCAGATAATGGCAGAACATAGCAGGCATATTGTACTAGACAATTGTAGTTCCAAACATTCTCTAAAGCCTTTGGAATATGTTCTGTGTCAGGGTCTGTGTCAGCTAGTTTTCAACCTGATCAAGGCTGATTTGTTTTATGAAACAGGAAGCCATAATGTCATAGAAAAGGCAGTTCCATGCTGGTGGCACCAGTGACAGAAGCTGTTCCTGAATAAGCCTCATTTACTATTGCAAATATAGTCCACATACCTTCTCTTTCCTATTTCTCCATGCTGCAAGCACATTGTGCAGTAGCTCAAGACGTTTCCTCAAACCTTCTCCTAAAAAGTTTGTCAGTGGAAACAAACTAAATTCTGACCTACATGTATGACAAACCTTTGGAATCTAGTGGAAAATTACATGGAAATAAAAAATTATAAACTTTTTTGGAAATAAGTACGATATATGTCAGCCATATCCTGAACTGCATCACAGGAAGTGTGGACAGCAGGTTGGGGTACATGGTTCTCCACTTCTACTCCACTTTCATGGGATCCCACCTGGAGTACTGCATCTACATCTGGACCATCCAACACCAGAAAGAAGTGGACCTGCTGAAGTAAGCCCAGAGTAGAGCCACCAAGGTGATCAGAGGCCTGAAGTAACAATGGGCTGAGAGAATTGGGATTGTTTAGCCTGGAGAAGAGAAAACTCCAGGGAGGACTACAAGAGAGCTTGAGAGGGACTTTTTATAAGGATATGTAGTGACAGGACAAGGAGGAATGGCTTTAAACTGGAAAAGGGTTTATATTAAGTATTAATAATTTTCTTTACTGAAAGTGTTGAGACACTGGAACAGGTTGCCCACAGAAGCTATGGGTGCTTCATTCCTAGAAATGCTCAAGGCCAAGCTGGACTGGACTTTGAGAAGCCTGGTCTAGTGGAAAGTATCCCTGCTCATGGCAGGCAACTGGAACCAGATGATCTTTAAGATCCTTTCCGACCCAAATCACTCTATAATTCTGTGATAATTCCTTATGCAGTGTAGATAATATAGCAGTGAGACTGCTTATTTCCTAAAAATACTTTGTTTATGCATTATTAGTAACTGAGTTCAGCAAAGAAAAAATGTAGTTTTCTTTCAAAGAATGGCAGTTCCATAAAGTCTGGTGATCAAAAATTCCTGAGGGGAAAGAGTTTTTATTCCCTTTGTGTGGAAAAATGAGAAAAAGTGTAAGACATACATCACCCACTCACACCTCCTCTAGGGATATTTGGAGAGACATTCTAGCAATCCAAGCTGACAAGCAGTGGATTTTTCACTTCACAGAAGCAGCCAAAGTTTTACATTTTATTATGTTTTGATATGAAAACTAGAAGCGCAGTCATATTTTCCATTTGAAAATTTCCAGCTCTAATAACTGCATATGAACTTAGACACCAGGAGGGTAATGGATGCCCAGAAAGGCTCAATGAAGGAAACATCTCTTACTCAAGACCTCACATTTGGCAACCAGGCTTCTATTTAAAAGAAGGAGATGCTCGTTACTGCTCTCCCATGGCACATTGCACATTTGATAGGAAACAGTGCTGACTGAGACCACTTTTCCAGGAGTCATGACGAAGAGGACACAACATAAGACTATTAAAAAAAAAACCCAACAAACTACACAACTAATCAATTTATTGTGAGTTTAACTGGCTGGCCTTACAACAAAAATGAGGAGCTTCAATACAGGACCAGAATCAGGGTTAAGCAATCTCTGGTTAGCCTTTCTATGTCCTGCAGTGCATCTTTAAAGTGTATTTTATGGTCATTTCTTGTGGCAGAACCAGAGAATCAAGAAGGCTCCTATTCAGACTGCATCACTACGTGCCTGTAAGACTCTTAATCAACACTGGAGTCTTGCTTGCTTGATTGTCATTATTTTGTACAGTATCTCCTCTGCTAACTGGAATGACTGATATTGTGAAGAGATGAGTAAAAGAAGAAACTATGATTTCTAGTAGCCATGTCTGATATTCAGAAAAGATTTTGCTACTGCTCAGAAGGCTTGACTATATTAAGATGAAATATGCTAGTACATGTGCCTTTGTGTAGAGGGAATAGTCTAGATGCATGTAATGTCTTGTTATTTTATGTTAGCAGAAACTTAGTAAGAATAGGACATTAATAAGGCACAGACATAGCTGACACATTATAAGATAGCACCAAGAAATTTTAGTTGTTGTAGTCATTTCCAGAGAAGACATGCTCATGCCTGCAATCTTCTCTCCAGAACTTTCTGCCATGTATTAAAATCCCCTACCTACTTCAGCTGGAGCCTCCGACCTTTTCTGTCAAGGTCTTTGTAATATAAATATAAGGCCACCCTTTTGCAGACAGTTTGGTAAATGCAATGTATGGACTGCTTTGAGGAGATAAATGTACTTTCCTTCCTTTGAGGACTGATAGAAGGAACTAATGCCTGAAACAGGAAAAAAAGTGTGCTGAAAAAAGCAATTAATCTTATGCTTTCCTCCACATTATGTTTATGAGTGTCATTGTGCACATCCTAATCCAGAGCAGGTGATGCCTCTCTCAAACCAGTGAGCCTCATTATTGAAGGTCAAATAGAAACTTGAGGCTGGGAAGGGTCAAGCCAGTGAATGAGAAGGAAAAGCTTGCTGAGACCATAATCCCTTCACTCATGTCAAAACAGATTTGAGCTATTGTTCAGCTTGTGGAACCTCTATTACCTTTAGAAGTCATTCTCTTTGAAAGCATTCAGGAGCCTGTGGATAGGAAAGTTGAAATGAGCACAGTTTAAAGGAATTCACCTTTGTCACTTCAAGGAGAGAACAGCCTGTGCCCTACAGATATGAACATAAAACACAGGCACAGTGAAAGTCCACTGGTTTATGAGTTTTGGTGTTAGAATGATTGCAATCATATGGTTTTGAATGATTTTTCTAATTGTTATAATTTAAACTAAACAAAGGTAATCACATTAATCTTGTTCTGAAGGGTAAAGTTCCTTTAGATTTTGATGGAAGCAGTTACTTGTATATTATGCATAGCTATAATGTACAACTGAGAAGCTCTGCTAAGACAAGAAACTCAGAAGAAAATCTGAATCTTTTGCAGAGTGAATAAAGACTATTTAATGTATCTTTTAAAAGGCAAAAGTTTGTAAAGTATCATTATAGCTGAATAGAGCTCAAAATTTATGTGGAAGTAAGAAGGTGTGAAACTGGGGAAATAGACACTAAGGCAGATCGTACATGAGCTCAGGACTTCTGGGAAGCTAAATATCAACTCTGCAAACAGAGATAAAGAAGAAAAGCATTGAGAGTTTGGAGACTGATTCATCTTCTTTAAACTGAAGGCCAGTAACACCTAAGCAGGCTTTTCATATTCTTTGAAATATGCTGATAAAATTATCAGTTTTAGTAGTCAATATAAATTCCTAGCAAGAACATGAACATCGAGCAACATATTGAAAGTAAAAACTGAAGATGTGATTTGATAGAAATCACTAAATAGCTATGTGTATTGGTGATACAATAAAGGGATATATGAGATCTTTCAAAGAATCCAAAGTAATGATTTGTTTGAGTTTACAAGAAAATTAGGCACATATGCTGGGTCTCAGAGCCATAAATTCTCAACTGCCTGATTTAAACAAGCTTCTCTGCAGAAGAATTGTGCATACGTGGTTTTATTCTTTGGTGGGAAGGATCCTAGGAGACTTGGTCTGATAGAAGTTGATAGAGAAACAGAAAAGAACAGGACAGATTATTGCTTTTGTTCTTAAGTATGATGAATTGCCACTATTTTCAGCTTGTTAGTAGAAGAAACAAAAAAGGAGGAAAAAACCGGAATTTATCAAGAGATTTTGACTGTAACACCGACTGTTTGGCTGGAAATTCTTTTACAACATTCTCTCTTTATCTTCCCCTTCCCGAGAGACCCTATAACACCTTACAGAAAAAAACAAGGCTAAAATCTAATTCCAATGTCAAAGTGATCTTAAAAAAAAAATTATTAGATCTGGACAACCACAGAAATTCCTAAACTCTGAAAGAGCTTCAAGTAGGATTATCAGGTTGAAAAAAATGATTGTTGTAAATAGTATAAAAGCAATCAGAAAAAAACATAAATAGAAGAAGGATCCACTAGGAAAAAAAGCCAAATTTACATTTTCAGTAAATCAGCAGTAAAGCAAGGTTCATCTTCCTCATCATTTCACTGCCATTACCACATTCTTCCATGCATGCATTACCAAAATTTTGATATTTCTTTTAGACTAATCAGGCCACATGCCAACATGCACAGATCAATTTTGATAGATTTGGACTTAATAGTAGAAGCCACTTTTAAGCTACTGAAGTCTGCAGAAGGTCTTGTTCAACATACTTATGGTAGCTTTTACAAGAGCTACTTAGAAGCTGCTATTGTCAGAGGTAATCTTCAGTTTATGAAAATTGACATGGACCTTAGCACAAATGCCTGCATTCCTTCTTCTACCATGATCCTGCAAAGCTAATTTTGGGATTCTACTGTGTAAGTCAACACACTGTTCTCATGTTTCCCACTATGCCATTTTCAGAATCTAATATTGAAAGAAAATGGCTTCCTTTGCATAGGAAACTTTTCCTACACAAAAAAGGATGTATGTTTAAATCTGACCTTCACTGAATCAGCACAGATTTAATTGAGAGGCTAATAGTATTGGATACACATGGCATAAACCCACATGTCTGATGATAACATTTTCCTGGTGCTGAGTTACATTTTGATAGCTGGTCTAACTTATGCAATTAAAGGATGAAGAAGAGTTAGAGAAAAAACACAAATTCTGCATGGAAAACATAAATAAATTGCTTTAGTTTTTATCATGGAAACTTCCATATGCTACATTGATTGCAGAAGTTGTGAAGGAAAGAGAGGCAGAAGGAGAGGGAATTTGTAACCTGAAATAAAATCTGAAATAAAAATTGTAACCTGAAATAAAACGATTTCAATTGTTCTACTTGGTGTGGACATACTGGTAATGTCTCTCAGTGTGTTACAATAAGTAAAGATAAGCAGGATCAAAGCTCCCTTTTGAAACTTCAAATTTCAAAGGGGACCTTAGCCTTATGACTGAGTTCAGATTCAACTAGATAGTTGCTTACTGTTGTATCCCAGAAATCTGGAGTTTTTGAGCTTTCTGTGCTGCCAGGCACAGACCCCCTTGAAAACACTGCACTGGACCTGAAACCTTGGAGAAGATTTGTAAATATAAATAATAAGTTAAAAATCATAAATGTATAGTGGGTTAGACGTGTGTATTTTCACTGGGTGGTGGGTTTTAAATTTGAGATTTTTATAATATAGTGGTAGCTATGGGACAAGATGGAGAATTATTGGATGGTGTCTTTTTCTTCTTGTTCATCTTCTCTTCCTTCTTCACAGAACTTTGGTAGTAACCTTTGGTTGTTGAGTCTAAAGTCACTCTAAGGGTCATGGGAATCTATTATTGGGTCAAAAGTATAAATAATATAGGTGTTAAACTTTTATTGGTCTGTTTAGCATTAAAAGGCCTTGAAACAGGCTCAGCTTTGAGCCATTTTTCCTACTTCTAGCAAGCAGTTAGAGGTACTGTTGTACTTTCTGTAAATTTTGATAAGATATAATAAACATCCAAGTCTGAACACAAGAAACTGGCTCAATAGTCTCTCTAATAATCCTGGCTCCAAACAGAAACAGACGAGACTGATGACAAACCACTAATTAGTGGTGCAAAGCCCAGCACACTCCTTACCAGATCTAAAAGAAGTTAACTTCTACCAGTAGCAATCATAAGTTTCATAAAATTATTTGAGACTCACCTTGAGAAAACTGACAGCCTTAAATCCTGTCAAACAAATGCCCACAGTATACCAATAAAAACACCTTATGCTTGCTGACACATATATATTCCAAGAATCAGATAAAGGATTAATTTTCAAACTAGACGAATGCAACTGAGCTGTAAATTGTATGGAATGAAATAGTAATTCTGAATATTTAACCAGTCTATCACTGTTAGGGAGGTGTAAGTTCAGGCAGGTATTAAAAAAAAAAAAAAAAAGAAAAAAATTAGTCCTTGTTATGACATGGATGGAGAACTACCAGGCATTCCCATAGCTGCCAAAGAGGCTGCAATGGATCAATTGAAGGGACTTTTTTATTCTAATGGTAAAAGTGAACTTGCTGTAATCAGATACCTTAGTTTGGTGAAGAAAGGCAACCAGCAATATCAATGACTTAATTTTGTAAAAAGATCAGCTTTTTAAAGTTATCAAAGGAGCAGCACAGTGTTTGGTTTTGAGAACAGTTATTATTAAGGAAACAAATCCCTAGTAAGGGACTAAATTTGAAGAGAGAATCCAAGTCATGGTAAAAATATTAAGGAAAAAAAATCATGTTTTCTTCCATCATCCGGAAATATGCTATGTTATAACAGACGTGCATATGTCCACTTGAGAAATACAATGCAGTTGGAGAAGTAGACCCCTTAGTGTCAAAAAGTCTTCTTTAGAACCACATGAAAATGTAAGTTTTCTACTTTTTTTGTCTGTTTTTTGTTACAGAAACCTTCCTTTCCATCCAGAATTCAATATGATTTACAACCCATAGCAGTGCTGGGGGGGAAATGGCATTCATTTATTCAAAGCCCCACAAGTTCACAACACTGAATTAATAAGCTAAAATTAATTTTTCTATTTATTGGTCAAGCTTTCTTGGAAAAATAAAACCTACTCAACTAAGGAATTTTTTATTTTAAAGTCATGATTTGTTTAAGAAAAGACCAAATATTCTCTACAATACACAAAAGTTTGATTTTCCTGCTGAAACAATCTCAGTCCTGCATTGGGTTGCAAAAATTTACGGTTTTATTCTGTAACCCAGTTGCAGTACAATCTATATTGAAGTGGTGCATTACTGGTCAGTATTTAGAACTCATCAAAAGTATTTTTTCCTTGAAATGGTAAAGATTTACATAAAGGAGTAGTGATGTTTTGCACCAGACCCAAAAAAGTAGAACATTTTTCTTTTGGCAGCAAGGGATGATCTGATCTTACAGGCCAGATTATTTCGTTCAGTACATGCAATGACTTTAGGTAATGCTTGGAGCTGTTAAAGATACAAGCACCCTGTTAACACCATAAATAATCATATTACAGACTTTAGTGGCTATACTTCTCCGGATGCTGAGCTGAAAAATACTCCTGGATTCCCTCGGTTTTACCCATTAAAAGCTTTGTTTCTGTCTCCCAGTGCTGAATTTAGTGCAGAATAGGAGCTAAAGCCACAACAGAATCAAACTTCATTCATTTTGAAAAAGAAGAAGATTGTGTGGTACTTTTATACCACATAATGCAATGTATAGTGAGCCACAAATTCATAAATATCTACAGAGTGATGCTGTTTATGAAAGAATAACTCTATAATGCTGTTTTCTTACTCCTTGGTCAAAGATATTTATTTTTAACGTCTATTATTAGTATTTTCATTAAGGGCGCTGATTTAACACATGGTTATATCACCCTAACACAACACTTCTTGTTATTTTATCTTATTGTTGTTAACTCTAAAACCCATTTGCTTTGATAAGAAGGATCATAAGAGAATATTTGACAAATCAACACTGTCCAGACACCAGCTATTTTACTACATATATTTTCCTCTGTATCTCATGATGATAGATGGTCATCCATTAGATGAAGGGTAGAAAACAAAGAGAGACTTTTATTTTTCTGATAAAGATACATTGCTCTGATAACATCACTTTTATTCTAGAAGCATATTATCTCAGCCTGGAAGACTGACAGCATGCTTCTAGTTTCATTCAGGAGGCCAAAGATTTTTCATGGCCTTGGCCTCTGTCTTCTTGTGAAAGAAAACTGCATATCTAATAGGAAAACATGTGCAACTTAACTGTTTCAATAAACTCCCAGAAGAGTAAGAAAGACTTAACATCAGTGTTTTAAGCACATTCTTTTTGAGAGTGGAGGGATGGAGAGGAAGTCTCTGAAGCTTGATTGTAATAAGTACATCTGTTTTTAACTCATAGCAACAAAAATCACAGGAGCTAGAGGGGCCTTGAGTATGTACTATCCTGAGTTCTGTTACAAGAGGGGAGACCAGAAAAATCTGTTATAAAAAATGTCTACAGAGAGAAAAGACTCACCTTCTGTGACAGCTGAGATTATCTGATGGCTGCAGCCTTTTTTCATCGAGCATGTGTGGTTAAGAAAGAACAGAAAAATGCCTGAAATTCACATTTGCACATTTCTGCCCATCTGCCATGTTGGTAGTCATGTTTTTAACCTATGTGATAGAAAGATGTTGACATCAGGATACAACTTCAATGAGAAAAACTGTTTTCAAACACTGAACTATAAATTGCAGGGTCTTTGGGTAATTAAGACAAACTTAGTTTCCTGGAAGCTCACATAAGCTGGCTACAACCAAAATATTGCAAAAGGAAGTAAACAAAAGCAACAATACAAAACCATTTCTGCATCTGTTTCTTTAGGAAAACTGAAGAATATCATGATTCTCTCAAAGCCTGGAGCCAATCTTATAAAAATTCAAGTGATGTGTGTTGGAGATTCATTGCTGCTACCATTCAGGGACATTTTAAACTTATTGTTGAAGTTGAAAAATTAGCTTTTTTAGCATGCTGAAGTTACAGAGGTTTTCAAGCTGTTACATACAAGCATAAGTCTCTTTTCAATTTTCAGTGGCATCTTCTTCATCATTAAAAAAAAAAAAGAAAGAAAATCAAAGTGCCTCTTATGCTGTTAGGACAATATCTGTGACATCATACTTGAGATTTTTCTCTCAATGATGTTTGGAAATAAGCTTACAAAAGTCTTCATTTTTATCCAGAGTTCATCTTTATAGTCAAGTCAAGCTTGCATTCTTAGCTTAATATTTACCATTCACAAACCACCTAAACCACAAAACAGTGGTCAAATAACTTTATTCTATACCCAAGATTATGTGTAAGGCAGGAGGAACCTTTCTTTCCCACTTTATGGTAATGGTTGGAAGCAAGTACAAGGATATTTTATTGTATATTGCTCCAGTTGTATTATATCAGCTGATAAAGACAGAGCTTGATAAAAGGGAAGATCCTTGGTTTCCACCTGCCCATTCACTTCCACCTATCTGAAATCTCATGTAATAATCAAAATGTTAGAAATGTCTGCAATAGATGCAACAGAAAGTGCTTTACTGAGCTACTAGAATTGTGTGGACTCTTAGCAGCACTTGCAGCAGAATTTTAATTGCTTCATCAGCGTTCTACTTTTTCTGTCTGATTCAGTGACAAGTCAGAAGTCATTTATTTTGTTCTGTGCTGGAGCTGCAGCTGAAATATGTTCACTTATTTTGAACAAGATTCATGATGTTGCAAGATTGCCTCATCTGGAAGTCAGGAAAATTAAATGAGAGGAGGCAGGGCAGAGAAACAAGGTAGGAAAGAAAACATAGTTAATCTGAAAATTGTTAAAGTATCTCAGAGTGAAGGCAGAGCAAAGTTGTGATGTCTCTGAGAGAAGATAACAGCCAGTTCCCAATTTCAACATAACTGAAATTGTTTCAACAAAGAACACTGTGAGTCATTCACTGCCAGCTCTGCTGTGCCCAGCTGGTCACTTAGGTAAGCTAAAACAAATTTCAGACAGAACTCAGTTCTTGACTTCTTTTATGTAACTTTTCACTCACTTCTGCCCACACAGTGTGCTATTTAAACACCTGCATGATCCATATACAGACTATTCCCATCTAGCAGGGAAATGTGAGGGTCCCTGTAACACTTGTTAGAAACACTAAGTATTAGCATAAAGTAAAGACTTTGAATTGGATTCTGCTTAACCACCATGCAAATTTTCCTGTGGAGGCAAGGAAAATGTTCTTCTTCTCCTGTAGAGAAGACACACATTGGACATATACACTTTAAAAAAAAGGAGAGCAGAGAATCTAGCTTTGTGCCAGGCCTGTCTTCACCTAAGGATCTTCCTATTAGACAGGCAGTGGCATGCAAGATGTAATACAGCAGTGCTAGCACAAGCATTCAGAAATTATTCTGGCTGCCCCACGTGTCAAGCTACAGCATCAGCTAAAATAACTAAAAAAAAATTTGATGTAATAATGTTGGATTCAAAATCTTTTTTCATTTTGAACCTTCAGAATTCATACAGTTTCATAACTCTTTTGCAACTCTGAAACTTGCCCGACTTTTAGTTTGGAACAATTCACCATTAGAAAGTAAAATCATGTCATTTGTCTTAATATGTAAGTTCAGAGTGTAAATGTTGTTTTACAGATCACAAGAGAATTTGAGGCTGGTGACTCAAAAAGTGAATATAACGTCAGCTTGTTCTCGATCTCCTTTGTGAATAGTTGTCACTCAGTATTACTCATTTATGTTTTTATAAGTTTCTTAAGGTTAAAGAGCAAAAACAGTATAAAAGGATTCATCCTATACTTGAATCTAAATTGTAATAAGATGTTCCAAACATTGACTACCACACAAAATACATCTTTTGTCAGATTTTCTCTGAGGAGTTAAGGAGAATGCCTTCACGGAGCCTAGGGTTAAGACTGTAATCATAGGGTGAGAACAAGGTAGAGAGAAACAAACTTCTTCCTGTATATGCATACAGAAAATCCCTGGGGAATGCAAGCCACTGTTGCTGTGTCAAGTGTGGACCTCCCTGAACTACACAACCTACTCATTTCCTTGACTACATGACAACATAGCTCTTCTCTTCACTGTGCATCTCCAAAATTCAATGAATGAGTGTCTTGCTCCTCCAGAGACAACACAAGAGCAGGAGGAATAATACACAAAGTCAGTTGTTATCACAATAATCTGAAACTTCTTTACATGCAAAAGTTAATAAGCAAAGGAAATCTTAGTGTTTATTTTTTATTTGGCCACCATGGATTTACACCTCATTTACACCATGAGGTATAAATCCATTAAACTTCACAGAACTATATAGCGTCTCTCTAAACTTAGACTAAGTATTACCAAAAAGTATACAGATTATAACCTATATTCAAAGGAAAATTCATATGACTGTTTCTGTCAGGACTTTATACCTGGCTATAACTGTGAGACTGCTGTCATAAATCAATGTTCTTGAGCATATTTTTGTCATAGTAAATATATCCAAAGAGTACTTTCATGAGCTCTGTGAGAAAATTCGTTCATACTCTTAACAGCAGTGAATGCCACGGATACTGCTCAAATCCTGTTATGGGGAGATATTTTTCGTTTTAGTGATATTGTATGTACAAAATATAAAGAAAAGCTCTACAGCTGTGAACCAAGTTATTTTGGTGTTTTGCTGGTCTTTTTTTTTTTTTCCCTGCATCTTTGTGCTTTCCCATATTTCAAAATTTGAGGTTTGGTCTTATTCTTTTGGAGGGCATGTCCCCATTTCTTTAGTCTTGGGAAATTAATTTTTTCTTTTCAATTCTTAGGGAGTTTTTGCTTCCTTTTTATTTCCCCCCTCATTAGCCTTCTTATTCTTCTGTTCTTGATTTCTTTTTCTTCAGTGTCTGCAGAATAAAAATTTATAATTAATTTTTATTTATAATTATTTTATTGACATCTATGTTACTCTAGGTTTCATTTTTATTTTTAATAATTATTTTATCGTGGGATGATTTTTCTTGTCTCAGATGATATCTGCCCTGAGCAATAATGCAAACTCCTTTGACAACTTTTTATTTGTATCCAGAGTTTAAAATTTTGTCTGAAAACTTATTTTTTAAATTAACCTTTCTTTTTAAAACTTCATTGTGATGTGGCAACATACTGTTTTCCTGGTTTTGTTTTTCTTAAAAATGTACCTTCACATTTTAGAAGCAGAAAGGGCAAGTAAGAAGCTAAGCAAGAAAGTTCTTCACAGAAAAGTTATATGGAAGCAAAGAATGGGGTACGAATTTTATATTTTTTGTGAGAAAAATTGTTAATTTTTAAAAACAAATAATGCTTCTATGATCCTTTATCATTGCCATAGACTAATTTTTATTTCTTTTATTTGTTTCAGAGTAATTTGCTGAGGTGGAACTTTGGAAAAAGTAATCAATATTGTCAGGTAATTCACAGTTCAGTGATTAAGGTTACCTCCTCTTGCCCTTTTTGTTTGTTTTTTGATTTGTTGTTTTTTGTGAGTTTGCACAAAGGCAGAGTTCTTTCTCAGTTTTGAGATTTCCCTTGTTTTCTACATTTCTCATTTAACCTCCTTTCTTCTAAATGGGAGTTAGAATGAAAAAGAATTTTAAAAGTGTAAGAGGGAAGGAAAAGCACCAACAACAAAACTTTTTTTTCATCTAAACTAAAAGAAATTCAGCATGTTTGAATATGGAACAAAACTTTGAAAATATTGAACAACGACTTTTTGAGCCAAGAAGGATATTTTCATGTATATTGGCATCCTCATTGAGATACAGAATTCACCTTTATCATGAAAATTTTCTGGATTAAAACACTTGTAATTTACACTTGTAATTTTTTAACTATTCATATACAGTTTTACTTATAACAAAAGTCAATATAAAAAAAAATAAAGTTGTAAGTGGTATTATTTTCTATATTAGTTCAGCTATTTTACAGGCCCAGGACATAAAGATATTTTCATGAAAACATCAAGTTTTGACTGTTTATTGTCACTCCTGATCTTGCACACTGCTTATTGATGGAAATTTGTAGTATCTGATCTGCAAAGAGCTAAATATACATTGACTGTATTCTAACTTTTCCTGTGCTATAAATTCACATGCTGAATTGCATAATCTAAAAATATTCAAATGGTTTCTCACAGTAATAATAGATTTCAAGCACCTTAGAAATAGTTTTATTTTAAAGGCAGTAAAGTAGTTATGTAAGTTTTAAAGCATTAGGTTTCTTTTTCTTTCAGCTCTGTTTGGTTGAGACACTTGGCACTATGCACTGCAAATAGTCTCTAGCACCACAAAGATCCAGCCAGGCTGTAAGGTGTTTGATGACTGCACTTAACATTGATCGACCAAAAATATATTAAGTTTCATCTTAAACAGCCTATTTGGAGGTAATGGGCCAAATAGTACATTGTTGCTCTAGATAAGATTATGGCATGATGTGAAAAATTAATTTTTGAAGCCCTTAATAAATCAGTGGAAGATTAGACTACAACCTACCATTTCCTGGTAGTTCATTCCACACCTAGCCCATTAACCTGACTTCAATTATACAGGGAATACTTTTTTTTTTAGGGATGTTAATGAAGCTCTGAACATGTATAAACTTACACTGCAATTTTATAAAACTATTTAGTTTTACTACCTTTTATGATTCTATTAACATTTGAATGATGCTACTGAATAATTTTTCCAGCATTTCTGTTGGAGCATCATACTGATGACTATTAAGATAACCTCCCGAGTTCAAAAAGCCAGACTACAGATAAATGTTCAAAAGTCAATAGACAAGATACACAATTTTGCAGTGATCCAAGTAATCTTATAGTGACTACATAGAGAAAAACAAGTGTCTATTAATAAAATTAATATTAATGAATATTTTCAAGAGGTAGTAATGTCATCAGCCATGTGCCATTTTGAGTTTGTATTGCAGTTTTAAAAGTACCTCTGGATTACAATCTGATGTCTAAATGGCAGGCTTTATAGAGAGAAAAGTTTTAACAGACTTTTCAACATCTCTGCATCCGACCTATACTTACCCTCTTTTCCACCTCTCTTCTATTGCTTTCACTTTTAACTTTTTAGTCTCATCGAAGAAAGTGAATTGTATGTTCAGTTGTCTCAAATCACTATAGTCATCACAGAAATATTCAACACCAGGGAGCAAATAGTATTTCATTACAATTAGGATTTGTCAATACTGCAAACATGAACTAGATAGAATTTGATTAAAGTGCTGCTGTGTCCTGACCTGGTTGTGAGTTGATTCTAATTTGCAGTGTAGACAGTTGGCTGTCTTTTATCATTTTCACTTTATAACCTTCTCCACTTCCTTAATGATAATAAGATCTGATTCTTTCCGTTTTATTTTGGTGAGAAGGTTGGAGGTGAGCACCATGGAGAGCTGCTGAATTTCTGTCACATGACTAAAAAAGACAGAAAGAACATAGTACATCAAATGTTATTTTCAACATTCAATTTTAATGCATAATGTTGCATTATATGGGCAGATAAATATCAGCTTTATTCTCTTATAAAGGTTTCTTACGTTATTTGATCTGTGTGCTAGGAAATTCAGTGGCTTCAGTTGTTTATTAGTGATTTCTGTAAGGTCCTTTACAGATTTGCTTATCTCTATTATTCCCTTTTCATCATCTTACAGTACTCCATTTCTAAATAACATTTTACCTTTTTTTAATAGGAAAAAATAGACAGAAAAACAAAGTGGAAGAAAACATGGAAGTGTATTATGTCCCAGAATACACACACACACACGCACAAGTCATCTATAAATTAAAAACAAACAAATAAACAACAACAACAAAAACAATTTAAAAACCCAACCATAAAACAACAACAACAAACCCTTAAAAAACCCCTTAAAAGTAGGGTCAGTTCCTGGCCTGATGGGACTACGAGTACCCATAAAGGCAGGGAGTAGTTAAAGGAAATCACTGTCTCTGGTTATCTCAGTAATTATGGGTTCTCAGTTCACAAATTTTGAGCACACCTGCTGTTGCATCAGTTTACATAACAACATATGATGTCAAGGCCACCTAGAAAATGTGAGAATCACATGGAACATCACTTTACTTTGAGCTTTTGCTGTTCAGAATGAAAGCCCCTTGTGAGTGGCATCCCTCAAGGGTGGGTAGAGGACCAGTCATTAGTTTGGCAGACTTGTAGGATTGAGTACAACCTCAGCAACTTTGCATGTGACGCCAAACTGAGTGCTGAACCTGATATGCCTGAAGGAAGGATCCATGAAAACCTCATGAAATTCAACAAGTCCAAGTGCAAGGCTCCAAACCTGGGACAGAATAATCCACAACATTGATATAGTCTGAGGGACGAAGGAATTCTGAAACCTTTTGGAAAATGGCTTGAGGGTGCTGGTGGATGAAAAAATGGACATGAGCCAACAATGTGCACTCACAGCCCAGAAAGCCAACTGTATCCTTCACAGCATAAACAGAAACATGTTCTACAGGTCCAGGGATCTGGTTCTGCGCCTCTATTTCACTTTTGTGAGACCTCACCTAGAGTGGTACATCCAGATCTGAAGTCCCTGGACCAAGAAAGACATAGACCTCTTAGAACAGATCCAGAGGAGGGCTGAAAAAATGATCAGAGGGTTGGAACATTTTGCTTGCTTCAGAAGACTGAGAGAGTTGGGGGTTTTTGACTTGGAGAAGAAAAGGCTCTGGGGAGACCTTATAGCACCTGTCTGTATCTGAAGGAAGCTTATAAGAAAGGTGGAGAAAGACTTTTGACCAAGGATGATGGGAAATGATTTCAAACAAACAAAGAGAAAGAAGGCAGATTTGTATCAAATTTTAATCTAAAAAGGAGTACTTTTATATAAGAGAGAAGAAAGGTGAGGGTGGTGAGTCACTGGAAGAGGTTGCCCAGAGAAGTTGTGGATGCTCGAAGTGTTCAAAGTAATGGAGGTGCTTTAATTAACCTGGTCTGGTAGAAGATTTCTGTGCCAGTACAAACCATACTATTATTCTATGAAAGAACTAAGAATGCATAAAAGACAAATTCTAGAGCAATTCTAGGAATAAATGGCTAAACATTAAATTTTTAAATAAGAGTAAAGTTGTTGATGATAATGATAGAAAAACATTGTCAAAAACTCTTAAGATTTTGGAAAAAAATTGCCAAGTTTTACTTGAATTAAAACTAGATACACAATGAGTATCAGCTTAAGCAGAAGTTCATTTAGATGTAGTCCCGTGAAATTGGAAGTTTACCTGGATTAAATGAAGCTTCTTGATCATACTGTGACATTTTTTTAGTGACATAATTAAAATCAATTCTCTGTCCTATTAAAAAACCCCAATATTTGACATGTATATGGATTCATACACCCGTGGATGCGTGTATATCTGAATACAATGCAAGACAGGAAGGCAACGGGCAAATGGAATCCAAAATGTGTTTCTTGCAAATCTAAAATTCTACACCTTACCAGTTTTTACTTGGATTCCTTCTGGAGACTTCAAACTTGCTTTCATATGTCTGTAACTAAAACATATCCATATTTCAAAACAGAAAGAGTTTTTAAAAAAGTAATATTCAGAGAATTTATAAAATTGAACACATATGAAATGATGAAAACTGAAAGTTCTGTAATTAGTTGAGTGATATAAAATTATATTAACATGCAGCATAGCTTTCTTATTTCCATAAAGAAATTGGAATGTGGCAAAGCACAGGAACATGTAAAACTTGTTATTTTAATCTAGACTGCAAAAAATGATGAAATTTTTGGGTTTATGCATTTACGGTTGAACCTCAGCCCACAACTAAGCCCTATAGAGATGTTTGTTCACTGTCCCCTTGTGGGATGAGGGAGACGGTCAGAAAAGTAAAAACAAACTCATGGACTGAGATAAAGACAGTTTAATAGTGAATGTAAAAGCTGTGCACAGAAAAAAGCAGAACAAGGAATTCATTCGTCACTTCCCATGGGCAAGGAGATGTTCAGCCATCCCCAGGAAAGCAGGGCTCCATCACTTTTAAGAGTGACTTGGGAAGACAAACGCCATCACCATCAATGTCATGCTCCCCTTCCTTCTTCTCCCCCCAGCTTTATATACTGAGCATGACACAACATGTAATTTCCCTTTGGTTCAGATGAGGTCAGCTGTCCCAGCTTTGTCCCCTTTCAACTATTTCTGCACCCCCAGAACCATCACTGGTGTGGGGTGAGGAGCAAAAAACGCTTTGGCTCTGTGTAAGTGCCACTCAGCAGTAACAAAAAAAATCTCTGAGTTACCAATGCTGGCTTCAGCATAAATCCAGAGCATGGCACATGCCAGATATTCTGAAGAAATTTAACTGTACCTCAGCCAAAACCAGCACATTTGATAAAAATATATGTGCTGCATTATTTGTCCCATCAAGTTCAAGAAGGTGAAAAATATATTGTATTATAAAGGATGTACACAAGAAGCAAGTACAGTTTCCAAATCAAATTGGAAGCCTCATGTAAATAGGTTGTCATTTTTATCCTTGTTTTTGCTACAAGTATAGACTGAGTTCATAATACAAGCAAAAAATCAAGTCAATGCAAGCCTATTAACCCTCATGAGAACTCCATCAATACATATAAGGGGAACTTCAGGACCCTTTTGTGATCTTTGGAAACTCATTTGAATTCTGTGGACGAAATCCTGGCCTCATTCATTAAGGTCAAATTACTGTTGAGTTTAGGATTTCTTTTTCAGAGACCAACTTCATCTGCATGCTGGAGATAAAATTAATTCTACACATTATTAATTTATTCAATTTATGAGAGCTGGTAGTAACTGTTCACACCAGGTATAGCATGCAGTTGCAAAAATTAACATTTCTAATTATGTGTCAGAGTCCTGAGTTTTCTCCTGCTTCCCCTCTGGGGTTTGATTGTGTTCAAGGCCAGCTCTGATCTGGTGCAGCTGTGGAAATTAGGGTTGGAGTGCTGGGAAAACAGCTTGGATGGAAAAGGCTATGAGAAGCATTTTTACCATCCTGCTCCTCTTTGCACAAGAAATGTTTTTAGGCCATGGTACTTAGCCTCGTCTTTTCCAGAGCTGTGCCTGTGGTCACCTGAGTATCTCGCTGCTCCAGACCTGCAGATTTGACTTCCTTGACTTTCCAGCTTGGTCTTGGAGCTGCCTTCTGGCTATAAATTATCCTGGTGTTCTGAACTGTCCACTGAACCAAATTACTGGAGCTGTTCTTTTCCCTTGAGCACCATGGGACTATGTCCTTTATATTTGGGGGTGCTCTGCCTCCTGCTCTGCTGTCTCTCAACGACTGGTTTTCCCTTTCCCCTGGACTATCTGGTTCCTGCTGCCTTCCAACTCTGCTTGCAAAAAACGTCACAGCACATACCATGGACTGCTCATCCTCACATCAGAAAATAAGCACATATTCATCACATGTGGTCACAAATGAAGAAAATAGGAAACAATTTATTAAACAAATGATGAATGCCTATGTAGCGGGTTTGGTGCTAAATGTCTGTGCCCTAACTAAAAACCAAGCTATGTCAAACCACGACACCCTAATACTGATATCTTAGTGTGTTTTGCTTTGAATGCTCTGAAAGATAAAGTTTAAACTAACTCCCTTGGATGCAGGGAGACATGAATTTAGTGAACACTTGTGACTCAACCTTGCTTGTTTTTAGAAAGTGTTATTAGTTTCATAGCATGTGGAAGAGGCACATCCACTTAACTTCAATAAACTGAACTGTTGTTTTTTTAAAGATACCTTGCTTGCCCACAAGGCATCAAATAATTTTGTGATAGTAAGGAATCTTTATTTTGTGTAATTTGTTTAGTCAATGCAATGGAGAAAAAGATTACAAGAGCTAAAAGAGAATTGAATACTTTGAAATATTAGCCAAATTATCTATCAAGGTGTTTTCTATACATGGAGATGGAAACAAGGAATTTCCCAGATGGATCAGAACAGAAAGGAAACGAGAAACACCTTTGCTAGCACTTTCTATGAATTTTCAGAAACTTCTCCATTTGGACTCCCTTCACTTGGAATTCTACAACTTTGTGATTCAAAGAAGAGTTGCAGTGTAATATAGCAGTGATATTAAGAGGACCAGATCTTGTAACATCCATCCAAGGTTTTCTGATATATTGTTTTCTTTGGGGACCAAACAGCTGGAAACCTATTTTCCAGAAATACCCAATAGAGATGCAATTCCACAGCGACTGATTTGGGAGTAGATGGCCTTTAAGAAGTAATGAAATTCAGGAGCAATATGGCATACAGGCGGAACCCAAACTGCTACCAGAAGAGAGTAAGGTCGTTGAAAACAAATTCACCCATTCATCCTGTAGTCCACATGAGCAGATGATACTTTTCTTCCTCATAACAACAAAGTTCTTTGTGTATGAAATGGAACTCAGGCATCTTCCTGTGAAATTCATCAGGACAAAAGAAGACTAAGACATCAAAATTTTTTATTACAGATTGATCACCGATTTATATTTCTGCTTTGTTTCAGGTGTCCAAGTGTACTGCCAAGTGTACCAAAGAAAGAATGCTTTGAAGATCCTTCTATTAGCAATACCAGCAAGTAGGCATTAAAGTGTATTAAGTAATTTATTCTTTTCTCCTGTGATAGGAATCTTACCAGATCAAACCAGATTATTGAAATTCTACACATCTCTTGAAGTAGTGACTACAACACAAAATACAGCAAACATTCATGCTTGCTAGTTCTTATGTGAACATGCTAGCTGTTGCATAACTTGATCTCAATTACAATCCATGATTCGTGTTTAAGATTTCCTAGAAAGTTCACAACAGAGAGGAGTTTAACCACTAGAACATCACAGATATTAAGATAATTTTTTAAAATCACAATCCTGACCAGTTAAGTTGCATGAAGGATAATGCTGTGCATCTCTTAAGGTAGAGTCTTTGTCTCTCACTCTGTTAAGGCCCTGAAGACTCAGCAGCAGCTGCCAACCACAAGTTTCCTGCAGAATATGTCAAAGAATCAATTTAATAAATCCATCATCTCACTACAAAGGCACGGAATTATAATGGCATAATTAAAGGGTTCCAATATGTATTCAAAATACCTTAAATTTGTATCTCGCTTAATAGAGGGTCAAAGCACAAGAAACTGAAGGTTCTTTTATTTAACAGAAAAAAATAAAATGTAGTGATAATTTAAACAGAAAGCCTGAGGGAATTCCTTTTTTTTGTTTGCTTGGTTTTAATTATCAAATTTTTTACAAGTTTTGACAGGAATCATTGCAGGTGAAAATTGCCAGAATGTTAACATAGATTTCAGCTGAGTTATTTATGCTCTAATGTCACACATACAACTGATTTAAGGTATTTTTCATTTAGCTACCACAACTTTTTCTTCTGACCCCACCAACCATAATCATTCTAGATACTGAGCCGCTTCTGAAGATCCAGGATTTCCTTGGTCATTTTGTCTTTAGATCTCAGATTTTCTGGGAGAACACGACATTTTACCAGGATCAGTTCTGTGAGGATTTTTTATAGTTGCAAGCACTAACCAGCCCTGTCTCTTACTTGAAATACAGAAGCATGGAACATTTCTTTCTTGCTTTGCAGCAAAAACTCTCAATTCTCACTTAGGTTTTTACTTTGTAACCTGGACCAATTTTTGTCTCTGTATATCTTAGGTGAACCACTTTCCCAAGTATTACAACAAATCATATAAAAATGGGAGTGTTTATGGAGAGAAACACTTATTAGCAGCCAGAGGAGCTGCAATGACTGAGTTCCTCACAGGAAGCAAACTTTCAGTTTTTGTTTTCTGCTATCTGCAGCAGGTTGGACAGGAAATTACGAGCTGATGTACAAAGTAATTTTTTTGTTATTTTTGGTTCTTCAATTCCATTTATTCAAGTAATGTTACAACATCAAGTCTACAATAGCCTGCTGTGCCACCTGCAAGGGTTTCTCTCTGCTGAAATGTCAGTCAAACTTATAAACCTTTTTCACTGAAACTGTCATCTCATGGCTTAAACACAGAAGATGTCAGTCCTACTACAAATTAGAATGAGCTTTTTCTTTTAATTTCAGTGAAAAGAGTGGGACTTTTAGAAATCTTAGTGTTTTACACACTTTACAGAACTCTAACTTCCATGCCTCATATTCAGTTTAGCTGATGATTTCTCTATTGTCAATTCAAACAGATATTCTGGGTGGACGATGAGGGATTTTTCTGAGCTGAACATGTAATGAAGAAATATTCTGGCAAAAAGTCAAGTGCTTTATAATCCATTAGAGAAAATAGAAAAAAATTTCTGTCAGTTTCACATGCTGTGCACATATATATCACACAAGTTTCAACATTATTATTTCTCATTCAGAAATTTGAAAATTGAGGTACAGAGCACACCCTTCCCATTCCCCAGTTAGTCAAAATTTAATTCTGTAAAATTATTTAAATGGCACATCATGTTGTGGAGAAAAAATTGTTCCAATTAAGTAATTGTCAGAGTGTCACAAAGTTATGTCTACAGATATTGTTCTTATTAAATTAATTTCCAGAATATTACTGTAGGTATCATCCAAACTATTTGAATGTTAATAGAATGTACTTACATGAAAATGACTACATGGAAGTTTAATATAAATAAGCAAATATTAAGTCAAGCAGAGGAATACATACACCATGAGAAAAGAGAAATTCTTGTTATTAACTTTACCAATCCATGTAAGAATGAGGTCAAATTTTGTCATTCAATTCATTCCATATGTAAAGCAGTAAGTTTCATTCACAGGGGTAATATATAAAGGCTTATCAAAATAGGTGTGTCATGCTAATAAAAAGGGCCAATACTTGTATAAAAGAACAATGTTGTTACTCGTATTATATTAAAACAGTGATACACTATAAGTAAAACATCCATACCACAAACACTCTGACAGGAGGGAGTAACTTTTCAAACTGCAAGTATTACCAGTGCTGAAGTCATAGCTGATACCTGCTGCAGCAATTAAATCTTAGCAAGCAGATGGGGGGGTCTGTGCAGTAGTGGACGGATCTTCCCCTCTCTCAAGTTTTGTGGTTTCTAACCTGAAGATATGAAGTAGATTTTAACCAAGGATCACAACTAAATATATATGAAAAAGATAAGCTTGCATAATAAATTTAATATAAAACACATGTAGAATTTATTTTAATCACTGAACCAAAATTATTTTTCTTAGAAAATATAACCACTAAAACCTACCAATAAAGATTAAACCCTACAATGAATCCCATACATGTGTGTATAAAATTGGTAACCAAGCATGAAAAGAGCCATCTGGCCCTTTTCAATTTTTACTTTTCATTTATGACACAACCTTGTGTCATTCATGCTATGCCATTTTTAAAAATGTCCCTTTTACTTTGTTGTTTGCCCAAAAACTTTTGTTAACATACGTTGTACATTATTGAAGGATTTATGGAAGACTCTTTGTACTTCAGAAAGAAGTTGTTTTGCTGGAAACGAAATGCATGACTTTAAGAGTTCTACAGATATGTAAAATTTCATACAGTTTAAATCTGTCATAACAAATTTCTATAAAAAGCTGGATTTTTTGATGTGCACTGAAATTTTTATTATAAATTGAGTGATGGGTACATGAAAAGGAATATAACAGTCTACAGTTCTTTCCAATGCCTGACAAAAAATTAAAGTAACATGAAATGTACATATATGGTTAATGGAGAAAATAAATCTTTGAGGATCTGCATGTGTTTTTCAATTTTGCCAGGTTTTGTTTGTTTGCTTTTTTTAAACTAACATTCGTGCTTTGAAGAGATGGTCCATGAAGAATAAGAATACTCTTATTCAAGGTCTCAAAACTGTAGTCCATAAATAGTATTTCATAAATGGGTTTTCCATTAACCTTTGCAAAACACACGTATCATGACTTTTAAGATCTGGGACTTCATGCTGCCCATGAACACGTGGTTCAGTCGAGATACATTTTCATCAGTGGCTATTGTTTTCTGCCTTGGTAGCAGTTTGAAATTAGAATATTTCTCAAGTAATTCTGTATTCTATCAAGAATCTTCTCTAAACAGTGTATGAATCAAGGTTCATATTATTGCCTCTTCTTCTGCCTTCTTCACTACAAGGAAAGCAGATGTTACATCTGTGTTTTTTCCCAAAATGCCAGTATTTACTAATAGGTGAATACCTTGCTAGCAGGGAAAATAGAACTAGCTGATTCTAAAGGTGGCAATTTTTAAATTTTTTCTGTGGATTTTTTGTTGGTATCTTTTTTTTCTGGAACACCTTGTTAACCTCCAGCTCCTTTGAGTCAGCAAAAGGAACAAGAAGATTGTGTGCAGTTTTCTTGGTTTATATGCAGAGAAAAGCCAGGACTTAATTAGTTTGATGTGAGAAAGAGAAGAGGAAGTGTTATTCAGATATGAGCCCAAACCCCATGTCAAACTGGTACTTAACCTCTGCTGCTAGTCAGATGAGGTGGAGTATCCAGGCAAACAAGGTGAATACATGTGGCCTGTGTGCTTGATACAGAGAGAGAATAATGAACATAAATATCTTAGGCCAGACAATGACAGCAGGAAAAAGAAAGAGAATGCATGGTGGGAGTGCTAAGCCCAGACTGTCCAATTGCAGATCTCTTAGCACGTAACATGGATCCCATTTATGCCCACTTACTGCATCTTGTCAACAAAACAAATGGTGGCAGCAAGTATGTGGATAGAATCAGCCACAGATGTCCTGGAACTAAATAAGCAAAATCTATGGGAAGGGACAAGGAAAGAAGAGAAGTCAATGTCCAAATAAGAAAAATCACAGCACCTCAGCTACAGTTTGTAAAGTAAGATTTTGAAGCAACCAATTCTCTGGAAAGTGAAAATCTGGAGTGCTTTGAAATACATAGTTGTAAATGTTTCTTCAGGAACAATTGAATGGAATAGCAAGGCTACTGGACCGGTCTACAGAATTTTGCTAACTGAATTAGTTTGGTCAAATTTAGATAAAATGCTTTTGTTTTGGTCTTTAGGACTGATTTGCTTGGTAGTAGTTCCAATGGTGTTGGCATCTTTGCCTGAGATTCTCTCAAGCTGTAGTTATTTCACTTGAAAACAGTGAGAAAGCCACAATTTCCTGTCACTTGTAAAATTATCGAGAATTGAGTCATATTTGTACATCTTCCCCTGTTCTTGGCACTGGTCAGGCTGCACCTTGAGTGCTGGGCCTCTCAGTTTAGGAAAGACATATCCAGAGGAGGTCAACAAGGCTGGTGAGGGGCTTGGAATACAAGCCCTATGAGGAACAGCTGAGGGATCTGGGATTGTTTAGCCTGGAAGAAAAGGAGGCTCAGGAGCAATCTTATCACTCTCTACAAGTTCCTGAGAGGTGGTTGTAGCCAGATGGGGGTTAGCCTCTTCTCCCAGGGAACCACTGACAGAAAGAGAAGACAGTCTTAAGCTGCACCAGGGGTAGTTTAGGGTTGAAATTACCAAAAGAATTCTTCACTGAAAGAGTGATTGGTCACTGGAATGGACTGCCCAGAGAGGTGGTGGAGTCACCATCCCTGGAGGTGTTTAAAAAACCCTGGATGTGGCACTCAGTGCTATGGTTTATTTGGTAAGGTGGTGTTAGGTCATAGGTTGACTTGATGATCTCAGAGGTATTTTCCAACCTAGTCAGTTCTGTGATTCTGTGATCCTGATGCCATCATTTTATTGTTACAATGTTCTGTCATTGTGAAGATCAGCAGAAGAGTCTGAAAAGAAAAGTGGCTTTTGATGTGGGAAGATGAGTGGAAGGAGCAATAAGACAGTGTGATAGAAGAAACTGGTTGAGGTAGAGGAACAGAATTGGAAATACCTATTCAGTCTTGAAAATTTGGATAGGACAAAGATGAGCTGTTAGAATTATTGTTAGGGAAGAGGTGGAATGAAACTGAATGCAAAGACTCAAAGCTGAAGAAATACATTGTGGGAAAGGAAGACAGAAACAGATCTAAGACGCTAGGTTGAAGAAGTCTATAGAAGAGGAAAAATACAATAAATATTGTCTGAAAAAGAAACATATCTTAGAAAAAGAGGCAAAGAAACACGGCTAGCATCACTCATGTGGAGTTTTGTGCTGTTTTCTTCTCAACTAGGAGTTTCTGTAATACTGGCTCAGACAGGTACAACACCAGTATCCTTGGAACTGAGCTTGTTCATTGGGAGTAAAATGTTTAGGGCCTTCAGCATGGAAAGAACAGAAGGAGATTCTCCTCAGAAGAGCATGGAGTACCTGCAGAGATGACTGGAGGACCAGTCTGGAACATGCTGAGTTTGTTAAAGTTTGGAAAGTCACCTAAACCACACCTAGAAGCAAAGGCATAGAGGTCATGATTAGCTGTAAGCTCTTCTTTATTTCTGTTCAATCTGATCTAATCTGATCTAATTTGAATTTTCCTAGTTGAAAAAAATAATTACTTTTCTATTATAAAAGCTGATTTTTCTGAGTTTAACCTTTCCAGTCTTCACTGGGGGCTGACTACAGGGTATGTACATCAAATTTTTGGTGACTTAGGTTACACTATATTTTTAAAATACACTGAATTTCCAGGAGTGGAAGACAAATTCTGGAAAGAGAGGAAATAAGTTGGAATAGAAAAGAAAAAATAGAGAATATGTTTTTTGCTGAGCTATGATCTCGCCTAGATACTCTGCTTTAGAATGTACATTGAATTTAAATAGCATGGATCCTTATGTACAATGACTTTGATTAAGACCTCAGTTTTATTATTCTGGATTTAAAATATTCAAGCTTATTCTCACCTGTTACTATTCTGAATTGATGGGAACACACTTTTCTTTTAGTGGGATTTATTAAATCTCGTTGTTTAAGAGAAAGCTGTTCACTGTACATTGGGGTTTGATCCCCTAGGTCATTGGTCCTTAAAATGACCAATGTCATTGTAATGCTGTGCATTACTGACACAACAGTAGATAGTTATATATCACAGTGCCATCTCAGCTTTTTACCTCTCCTTATTCTCAGGGTTCTTGTTGTAACACTTCAGATAATTCTTTATGTGGTGGTTTGCTTTTAAAAGATGATGGCTATTAGAACAGAGAAATATTTAACCTGACATGTTTCCTCTGTTCACATATTTTTTCTATCCAATGTAGCACAGGGTAAAAGAATGTTTTTCTAACTATGGATTTATGAGCAAAATCTTTACAATACATATTGAAAGTATGAACATAAATTTCTTTGTGTACCGGTGACGCTATATTTCCTGGAACGTATGTGCATTGTATGTCTTCAATGCTTGGCTTTGCAAGAATCCTCCCAGCCATTTCTTCAAACCTCTTAAGTGCAAGACATTAAGGTACTATTACATGCACAGACATTTCCAAAAAACTTTCACATAGTTACTGTTGCTAGGTAAATCACTCCCTTGACATCCATGTATTTAGATATGTTTCTTACTTTCTTTGTCTTAGCTCTGACACAGTGACATGAATTTGGGCGTGGGGGTAAGGAGAGATGTATGCAGCCAAAGCAATTGCTGAACTGTGGGAATAAAAGAAATAAAGTTAGTATATTTTAGATATTTAAAATGTGTAGTAATTATATCTGGATGGAACTCATACATTGGATGGGTATTTATCAAGCCAAGGATAAAGAATAGCAGAAAAATATTCAAACATAGGCCAGCTTTGACCGTACGCAACTGTTCACAAATTAAACTCCCCAGATTGAACCTGTCTTTAGGATTTTCACTCCAATTGTATTTTTATCAGTACTTACATCTGTTTCATGCACCTATATTCCTGCACATCTGCATTTAGATCAGTTTTGGATGATGTAAGCAATTCAAATTACTTGCCATGTCCTGAACAGGAAATCTTTTGTTTCAAAACTGAGACGTGATCACTTGATTACTGACTTTTAGGATTTGTCAGATGAATGCATAAGCTAAGCTGAAGGAAAAATTTAAAAAAAAAATTTTTAAGAAAATCTATGAGTGGTGTACACAGGAAAGGAAAACTCTTCTTCTTCATAAATGGAATACTAGGCTGAATTGAGTTTTAATATTTTTCAACAGTGTTCTAGACATTATCCTCATAGTCTTGGAATTGAACAAGCATGCAGTAACACAGTGGTTCTAATACTTCAAATATCCTTCTGCAAAAGACGAAATCTACCAGGTGCAAATGTTCAATAGACTGTCAATGGTACTAATGATGTTTCTAATGGATTTCACCATTCACTGGATGCAAGATGTGTCTCATAGTTTTTATAGAAATTTCTTTACCAACTTTTTTCAAAAAGTACATGTAAACCTTGGGATTTGGCTCTTAGTAACACAATTGTCATATAAACAGTAATGGAAAAATTATTTTCTGGAACTATCAGATAAAATAAAGTTCTAGACCAGTTTATCATTTAAATATAATTTCGTGAATGCATGACAAGGCAGTTCATGCAATGCAGATCTTTCTTCAAATACTTTCTAGTTCTTACCTTTAATCATTTGGTCAACTTCTTCGTATCGTGTAAGCCAAAAGTATCTAATTTTGAAGCCAGAATGCTTGTTGAGATTCTTGAGATGTTTGATTTGCAGAGTCATTACTAGTAAATAATATCTTTTATGCCACTGAGTCACTGACCAATAATATCCTACAATGGAAGAATGCTCAGAGGAGATGGGTAAGAAGGCCCAGGAAGCTGAGGGGGTATTGCAGGGTGTGACTGACCACAGAAGCTGCACAGAAGCTGTCTGTATCTCGACATAGTGGGGACCAGTGGAAGCTTTAGATAAACAGCTGTTAACAATTCAGTGCATCAATCTGCGGTAAAAATGTTTCTCCCCTAAGTTCTTCAAATTACCATGAATATGTTAGTGAGACCAGGATGAGAAAAGTGAATATGTGGCCCAGCCAACTCAGAGGGTGAAAGCTAAACAATTAACAAAGACCATTTCAAAGACAGCAATGAGCATGAGCTGCTTTTAACCCATGTTCTCCTTCCCAACAACTGTGGATGCCCAGGATCATGACCGTGAGTGTGTTGTAGAACCTGATAATTGGGACCTCCTTGATGTTGTGATTGAACCCTGTACTGCAATTGGAGATTTTTGCCAGTGTAACTTTCATTTGTGTTATTTTTTTCAGTACATTTTGTATCACTCTGCTAAATGAGAAATTCCATTTGGCATCAACTATCTCCACGCAAGTTAATGAGATGCTATACATTGCATCTTCCACTTAGAGAATGTAAAAAAGAACCTGGCCAGAAATTCTGGCACACTGATTTCCTTAGTAAGCATTTTATTTCTCTCTGTTAATGTTCCATTTGTAAAAACTTTGAATTAGTTATATCAGTAAATTATAATTAGTAATATCATAACTATTTTTATGTGCACACACATATATGTACTAAATAGCTAAAACTGTGAATTAAAAATGTTAACTAAAAAAGTCCTATACCTCAGTATTTTTCCTCGTGGTTTCTCAAGATGTCTTTTTTAGGGAATTAAAGCACTACTGTCAGAATTATTTTTCTGCTTTCTCTGTGTCTACATTTTTCTTTGCAAACTTCTCATTTACAACAAAAAAATTAAGTAAGTTTTCAATATTCAATGTCACCTGAATCATTATTTTTCCTTCCTCAGGTTTAATTTCTCTGATAGAGTAATATCTCAGTTTGGGGGGTAGCAATTTTTCTTCAAGCCTTACTGATTAAAGTCATTATACCCTGTCCAATCTGACTCTTTTAATTCTGAGGATTTATTCCTCACCAAAAAAAAAAAAAAAAAAATAAATAAACTCAAGAAAAATCAACTGAATAACTTACATGCCCATTAATTTATAAGTGGTTTGAAAAGTGTTACTGACTACGTTACATAGGACATAAAATATTTATTGATATTTAAAAATAACTAGAAGGGAATAAGATTATTTACATTGACCCTTCAGCATTTTCTGAAACACATAATTTATTAAAAATCAGAAAACATTCTTCTGGATAAAAACAGAAAAGCAGAAAATGAAATTTGTTCCTATGGTACTATCAAAGGCTTGTACTCAGTCTCTATTAAGTTGTTTTAAATTGATTCTAACCCAATTTTCTTATATATGTTTCATCTATGTAATAAGTGGTAGAGTGAACACTGGCATCAAACTCCGTTAAAGTCTCACAAGTTCTTAATAAAACCTGCTTTATGTCAATACGTTTGAGGGCGATTCTTTAAAGCAGACCAAACCACTCCCTCCATAATGGTGATTTAAGGCAATTTAAGAATGATATAATATTTCTCTTGGATGTGACAACCCTGTAAACCAACAAATGTTACAACTTATTCCAACGAGGAATAGGAAGTTAGTCTTCACCCTGGGCAAAGTTGGATCTTCAAAAGAAAGTTCTCCAGCATTTGAATATCCTGTATTATTATTTAAACAAGAGGTTGATGATCTTTACAACTGAACTTTGTTTAGAAGACAGAACCCCAGAGTATTTAATTCCTTTGCTGAACACTTTCAGGTACGCTTAATGTACAGGCTAGACAAAGAAATATAGTGGCATCATACAAATTATCCACTTAGTATTTGTGACTACTTAACTGACTTCATTAGGTATATGAAGAATTTCTTCATATTGTATCAAGAACAGTTCCGTTTACACAAGAACTAGAAAAGGAAATAAAATGGAATAGAAAATATAATCATGTTTGCAGAGAAGGAGAATTCTCCATCATTCAAGACCTTTCAGATGAGGTTTTATAGTGGTATGTTTAGGTACAGCTGACCCTGCTTTAGAGTAAGGAAATTAAATACAAGACCTCATTTACACATTGACGCACAACAAACAGCTCTCACGAACTGTAATACAGATTCTTCAACAGACCAGAAGCAAAATTAAAACCTAAAACCTGGGTTAATTTAAATGACATATGTCAAGTGACAAGAAGTAAACGTATTTGGCTTTTAAAAAGTAGTGTGGTATCAGAAACAATGCTTCATAATGCTTTTAATTTCTGTAGTACCTTTCAACTCAGATAATTTTGCACATTATTCAATCTAGGGGAAAAAAAAGAGTTTCTTCTGAATTGGCGTGTAGCAAGGATAGCAAAATAAAGTATATTCAAGAAAACCCTGAGCATTTTCTTTTAATTATTACTGTTTTAGAACCTTCCAACATATGCGATCCTTGGAAACAAAAGTATCTGCCTTATAGACATGAAATAAATCAACTTTGCTTGCATATTGATATTTGGATTCAAGGATAGCATTTAATATTTTTTTCTGTTGTAGAAGTCCTCATTATAAGTCGTTTGCAGCAATGCTAGACATAAAAAATAGATATCCTTTCCTTTACTTTAAACAATATTATAAACAATATGTTATAAAAACAGAAAACATAAACAAAGACATTCATGCATGCTCCAAGAATGAACAATCATAAGACACCAGCTGTGTACATCTGTGGAGAATTTCTTCAGCAATACTGAGTTTTCAGAAGGGTTTTCAGTGGGGTTTCCAAATTGGTTGCCCATTTATTTATGATTTTGGAAAGACCTTGCCACAAACCCAGGAAGAGAATACCAGCAAAAGCAAGGTTACCTCTTAGAAATAAAATTGTTAAATTGGCAGTAAAGTTTCTGCAGAGATGAAGTGGAAGGAAAAATCAACATCTCAGTAGTGTGCAAGAAATACTGGGTAGATTATGCTGTGAGAAGAAAAGCTGTTAAGTTTGACACATTTGACAATACCAGTCCTTATGATTTCCCCTTGAACAAGATAATTTTTATTGCATGTAAAAGGAAATTTCTTGAGAACAGAAAAAAGATGGCAGCACATAAACCATGAAAATGTTCTCTGCAAAATTATTTTGGGAATAAAGAGTCAAGTGTGAATTTTAAATTCATTTTAATGGAAGGACCATTTTCCATCAGAAGTCTCATTTTTAGGGTGCACAGTTCCCTTTGACTTATCTTGGATTTTAAATCCATTTCAGAAAGCATTACTTTGGGATGTTGTTTTCTTCCTGTGAGATATTATGCATATGATTATTTCTGTAGTCTGCTCAGTTTATTCCTCCCAGAAAATTTCTTAATGTTTTTTCACCCTGTAGGATCTCAGTCTTGATTGTGTTCTGGGCAATGTGAAACTTGACTACAGAAAGGAATAGCGATTCTTATTCTGTAAAACAGCTCTGTCATTAACCATGAAGAAAAAAATAAAAGGATAATATTAGTGGAATTCTTTCTTTTCTTAACATCCCCAAATTCCTCAAATTCTTCCTTTCCCTTCAGCTCCACATTTTCTTAGAAGATGCCAAATGTGTATTTGACTGCTGAGTGAAAAAGCTCTATGCTTTTTTGTGAGTTTGGGGTTTTCCAGGGGAAAGGTGTAATTTCACGGGCAATGGACTAAAATCATCTGTTTCTTTCACCATTTACTTGCCTATTTTTACATTTTCAAAGAACTGTAGAGCTCAATTGATAGATATCATCACTTTTGATGGAAAAGGTATTATCTGTTATTCCAGCCTTACAGAACCCAAAATAAATTATGACTAATCAGTTAGATTTACTCAATTGAAGGTTTATGTGTCTTTCTGTGCCTAATTACAGGAACTGTGAGTTTGATTCTCTCTAGAGACCCATTTTAGTTAAAACAAACCAAACATAAGATGAATGAAAGAACTCTAGCTTACCTCAGTTGATTTTGTCATCTGACTGAGCTAATTAAATAAAATCTAGCATATTTCCCTATTGGTGCCCTTAACCTTCTGACTAAAATGGCAACACAGGTAGCAGATAATTTACATTTATCTGGA
Source organism: Sturnus vulgaris (assembly GCF_052056855.1). NCBI lineage: Eukaryota > Metazoa > Chordata > Aves > Passeriformes > Sturnidae > Sturnus > Sturnus vulgaris. The sequence continues at coordinate 84,368,186 of NC_142243.1, forward strand.
AATAAAGACCACAGTCATTTACACTATCTGAGAAAGTTTGATTTTGGATTAGGGATCCAAATGTAGAATCCTGTTTCTTTAAAATAAATTAAAATATAATTGTTGGCAGCAGTTTCTGAGGATATTTCTTCAGTTTTCTCCAGCCTTGTATTTGACATGTTTGTGATGATGTTTCAAGCAAATTTACTTTTCTTAGATGCCTCAGGTTGTGGGTTTGGTTTGGGGTTTTTTTCCCTTAAATTTTTTCTACCAAGATTACATCCATCTCTTAGTCTGCATCTATACTTATCTTTTAATAAGTGCTTCTTAAACTATGTCATAATAATTCAAAATTTTCTCACTCGTCCCACAGCTAGATTTCCCCAGCATATGTGCATCTCTTCTTATAAAGTCAGCTAAGCTCCTTGAAAGATTTTTTTTGGTGCTATTATCATTACTCACTAAGTTTTTTTACTATTATTTTGTGGTATTTTTTCTGATTAAAACTATTTCAAGATCACTTAGAAAGCACTTAGAAACTTTGGTAAACTTATCCTCAATGTTTGTGATGCTCTGAGTTAAAAATTATCAAAGCAATCATCCTTTGCATGTTTAGTAATGACAATCATAAGAAATGTTACCTTTTCACTAACTGTTCAGGTTTATATCTGGTTGCCTTGCATTGTATAAAATGCATATTCTAGATGTCTCTTGGGAAAGCTGAGGAATTCCTAAGACAGACTGTTAAAATAGATCAGACATATCACATGACCATCCCTACCCTGAGAAATAAAAAAATAGACCATAGCGAAACCCTTAAAATTTTTCAGATATTGCTTTTTCCATTGCCAAGTTCAAGTGAACTAGATATTCTTCAAGGATGTTTGAAAATAACAGAACTGTGAACAGATTTCACTACTGTACCACCCATATTCTAGTGACAACTTTGATTAAAGCTATGGGAGTTTTGAGTGAACAAGGGTTGTAGGGTCAAGCCTGCAGTACTAATAAAACATTGAAGAGAAAAGAATGGAAGTACTTAATGACACAAACACTTCTCAGAAGCTCTGCCATCATTGGGCTCTTGAGGGGAGAATATTCTCAACCAGCTCTTGGGCTTTTTGTAAGTGTGCATGAACTGACAAAGGCCAAAGACTGCCCTTGATTTGTGAACTTCCAGGCGGAGTCTGGCCAAAGTCAGGCCAGAGTCTCTCCTTCAGCAATGTGCTAGACCTAGAACCATTTAGGTTGGAAAAGAGCTTTAAGATCATCAAGTCCAACCATTAACTCAGCTCTGCCAAATCTGCCATTAACTGTGTCCCCAGGTGTCACATCTACACTTCTTTCAAATACCTTCAGGGATAGTGACTCCACCAGTTCCTTGGGTGGTTTGTTCCAATGCTTGACAACCTTTAAGTCAAGAAGGTTTTCCTGATATCTAAACTAAACCTCCCCTGGCACAACTGGAAGCCATTTCCTATTGTGTCACTTATTGCCTAGGAGAATAGGCCAACCCCTACCTGGCTGTAGCCTCCTTTCAGATATTTGTAGTGATAAGATCCCTCTCCAGCCTCCTTTCCTCCAGGTTAAACAACCCCAGCTCCCTCAGTTGCTCCTCATCAGACATGTGCTCTAGATAATTTCCCAGTTTTGTTGCTTTTCTCTGGACTCACTTCAGCACCTCATTTCTCTTGTAATGAGGGGCCCAAAATTGAACACAAGATTCCAGGTGTAGTCTGACCACTGCCAAATACAGGGGCACAACCACTGCCCTGGTCCTGCTGGACGCTGTTGCTGATGGAAGCCAGGATGCTGTCGGCCTTCTTGGATCCCTGGCACACTGCTGATTAATCAGCTGCCTGTCTAACTGGGGATGGAGAAGCTGAGCCATTATGCTTATCTTTCTAATTTTTCAATTAAACAAAGAGGAAAGCCAACACGTGTTTTCTGAAGTCTAAAATTTAAGTCAAATCTGGCTAATCATGAATTAAATCCAGGCAAAATTCCTGAAATTACTTTGCCTTCCTGACTATTGGTAACTAATCTGAGTATCAAGATTGCAGTCCTAACCCGGAGAAAATATATGAGTTACTGTACTGTACTGTACTTGACAAAAGACCAGAACAATTCACAGACACAAGTTTTGTTCTGAGAAGGAAAAAAAATACAGTCTGAAGGCTGGGATAAAATAGGTGCTGTTACTGTATACATCCTTGTCATAGCTGGGGAAACTCAGCTTCCAGAAAACAGATAAAGTTTTGTCAGTTTTAATAACGTTCATGCTATTGAAGCTATTCCCTCTGAAATGCTTTACTGTGCTGTGGATCAGTTGTATTGAACACAGTAGTTTCTGTCTATCTAAATTAATCCACCTCCCTTAGCATTTAAAGCAGAATAGTTTAAGCATGCTCATAAAAGTACAGGTTTGCTATTGAGGCAGTTATTGTTGTCTCATAAATTTTCTCTTAACTGGCTGTACTTTCTAAAATGTATTCTCTGAAATGATCTTGTTACTACACAATATAATTTTGGTTTTAAGTCGATGCATATGTTAAAAATTGCACTATTATGTCTCATGATATTGACAAAACTTCTTATTCCCTAGCATTCTGCCATACCTGCCTTGATGCAAATCCAGGAGTGGGCACAGATCACTCTGTTCAGTTTTGCTCATTCAATGAAAGACCATTAAATAAGTTCATTGTGAAGAGCAGGTTCCCCACATCATGCACAAAGGCTGAATTTCTTATCAGGATTTCTAGGGACACCGAACATATTTCCTGGCTATATCCTGATCTACATGTCCAAAGTAGTTATGTGAGCTATCTATAGGGTAGACAGTTTATCTAATTATATATTTCATTTGATTGAAGTCAAAGTCTCAGTGGTTTGGTTTTTTTATGAATCTTGATCTGCTTATTTAATATTTTAGCAACGGGGAAGAAAACCATCAAAGCCAAAGTATTAAATGTAAATTTAAAAAAAAAGTGCACTTCGTGTATTAGAAGAAATTCTACTTAAAATTTTAAGATTTCATAAGGATGAAGTACTCTTCCGAGAAATGAATAAAAAGGAAAAATCCTGAATTTAGCATTTCAGGACTTTTGTTCTCTCATATTTTTGTGGTACTAGAAAACTTTAAAAATTAGTGACACTGTTTCAAATATTCATAGGGTAAAATGTTTCACAGTTGGTTTATTATATAAGTTTCGGGTTACATCAGAGGAACTTGTATTGATGCTTTTAATATTTGCACTGAGTTACTGCCGATGAGAAACCCTTCCTTTAACAGAAACCTCAGTGGAGCTTCAATAGACGGCTTTTCTTTACTTCATATGGAACTAGCTGTGACAAAGATCCTTCCATAAAGGGTGATGTAATCTGACTGCAGCACTTTTTCCTTCGATCATAACCCTTTGATAATTATTTGGATCCTTCCACAAAAATAGACATTCAGTGCTTTAAATTTTTAGAAACATTTTTTTCTACTCTCCCCTCAAAATTTTAATATTTTGGCAAGCATGGCTTTGACAGTTGTGACAGTTTTGAGAATGGCATCTGTTGAAGAGGTGTACTACTGATTACAAAACAATTTCTCCAATAACACCAACAATATATAAAATCCATATATTTAAGTAGATAACTGTTCATTTTGACTTATTTTGGCCTAACCAGTGCATGTGCTTGGAATATTTGCTCATCTGTCACTCAGATTGTTGAAGATGAAAAGAATTTCTTAGTACATAGCAAGGTCTATACGGTGGTTAAAAACTGCCAATATGTTTCTTGTTACTTTCTTTCTTTGTACAGGTATAGATTTCTTGGTTTCCATACCATTAGAAGTGCTAAATGCGTGTTAACCTTTCTGTCACAAAGACTACTATAGCCTACCTTCCTGCCAGCCATATCCCCCAGCTACTAATTACAAAAAAAAAAATACAAAAAAAGGGCAAATGTCAGAGGACCTAAAATTAAAAAACAAACAAACAAAAACCAAAAACAAAAACAAAAACAATAAAACTTCAAAGTCAATTTTTGAAAGGAATTTTTCACTGTTGGGTTCTTTTGATCAGCAAAATATCCGAAGCAGTATGAGAGGTCTGGAAGATTTTAGTTTTACAAATATCCTCATCTTTTTTTGGAAGCTGAACAATAAAACTTTGCTAGGGATAGTAATAAAATGAAACATTTACAAAATAAAAATACTCTTATGAAGTTTAGAAAGCAAACAAATCCTGAGCTGTAATATTATATCTGTTGGCAGGTTAGTTCTACTTGTTTTAAATTATTTAGAAGCATTGGGCCTTTGCACAGGAAGCTGACATTGAAAATTATTCTTGCTAAACTTGTTGCTAAGTATAATAAAACTTCTCTGGATAAGTCTGGTGGGCTAGTTAATGAAACTCAGCTTTTGTCTCATTGGATAGACCTTAAAGAATTATCAGTATTATGTTACATAACCTATAAACCATTCTCTACTTAATCCTGGTCTTTTTACATTTTATATACTTAAGGAAATATGAAGGCATTCGATCAATATGGATTTATTTTCAGCTTAGTAAGTGTATCTATACAACAGGGATAAAATACTTCTTTCTTTTCAAAGTTTATTATTTCACACCAATATCCTACAAAAATATGCATATATTTTTATATTGGAAAAAAGACTTTTATAGAAAGACCTTTGAAACAATCCCATTGAGATCAAGAATGGTAGGGAGCTTAAAAGGTAAAGAACTACTCAGATATGCATAATTTTTGTTTACACTTAAAACCTATCATATTAATTAACTGTGTGTTTGCCATTTCTTACTGCTCTCAAACATATAAGTATTTTTTTTAGCTCAGTACCTCTTGTGAATCAAAATGTAAATTTATGCATAGCAATTTCTTATCACATACTCTGGACATGAACTTCAGAGTTAAGTACAGTGTTTTGTTCAGAGATTTTAAGCATATTAATTTCTATGTATTTGTTATATACAGCTCATCTCACAACTGTGAACTCTTACAACATCAAACTAACCCCTTTTCAAGAAGCAAATTGATTTTCTGGGAAAGCTACTATTGCCATAATTTTATCAGAATCCCATAAATAAGTATTCACACTAAAGCATCATTCCAAATTCATCAGGCAGTCATTCAGGTTTGTGCAATAATGATTGTTTCAATATGCCTTATCTTGTAATAATTGACAAAAGAGGAAAATGGTCCAGAGAGGTGGAGGTGAGAAAGGCAGTCAGAGGAGGGATAGTGTTCTTGGGCTTTATTGTGTTTGTTGCTGACTGCTACAAGAGTGTGTTGCAGGAGCAAAAGCATTGATTTTTAAGGACAGTGAAAGTACAGCCAAAACAAGCATAACAATCAGCATATACATTTTCTATCAAGTGAAAAAATAGAAGGAGTGTAACAAGTACACAAAATCTTCATTGATTTTAAAATTTGTAAGTATTTTGGGACAAAATATTTCGTGTCAGGCAAAAATCTGTTCATTAAACTAGGTCCATAAAGAGAGATGAGCAGCAAGCTGAAAAGATAACTGCACAAACCATCTTCTTCCCTTCCTCTAAATTCCTTAGAAAACCAAGAGCATGCTTGTATTGGACAGCATGATCTAGATCAAAGATCCTGAGGTAAACAGAAAAAAGTTATCGCTGGGGATAGAAGCAGCACAACTTCATAAGCTTGGACTGAACTGATTGAGCTATTTTAATTATGGAGCTGAACTCCTTTCTATATGCAACCCAACCCGGCATTGTGTAGGTAAATAGGGATCTGTTTTGTGATTCTGGACTGCACTGCAGAAACATGAAGCATCATCAGGAACTTTTCGGATTAGAGGTGTGTCTTGGGGTGACTGTATGATGCCTGTATCCCCAAATTGTCCGTTCTGTTGGTGTTGAATATTAAATTCTGCAACTTTAAGACTGGTTCCAGGAGTGAAGAGGGGGGGAAGAAGAAGTGCAGAGTTTGTTATCAGAGACTGCACGGGCCCCCCCACGTTCCTGTTGAGAGACGGTGTTGTCTGCAGTGCACAGCGAGAGAGCTCTTCTTTGCTCTTGGTTAGTTTTTCTGGCTAGCTGAGGCAGAGAAGCTCTCTGGATTTTTTTTTTTTCCTTTTTCCTTTTTTTCCTGGAACTGTTTGAACCTGCTCTGGACTGAAAACCCAGCAGAGCACCGGGAGCTCACACCTGTGGCCCACCAGGCCTGGCCTGGGCCGCGGCATTGCCCAGCACAGGAGGGACTGAGAGCAGCCTGAGTGAGCCGGGCAGCCACGGAAAGAACTCTTCTAAATCTGCCATCTCTTCACAACGGTGAGAGGTTTTGCTGTTTGATATTGTTCATTTTGTGCTGGGAGGTGTGTTGCCTGTTGAATAAACAGTTTTTCTTTTTTCCACTTCTCTCCGAGGAAATTTTTTTTCCCTAAGCCATCTGGGGGAGGGACTGCTTGGATCTTTTTTTTCCTTAGAGGGACCTCATTCAGAGTTTTCCTCCCAAATTTGGCCTAAACCAGGACAAGGTGTTACGCATTTGTATAACTGGACACACTCATAACCTGCTTTGATAACACCAGGAAGCTATCACTTCACCTCTGCCAGGTTCTTCCCCTGCTGAGCCACACTGCCTCTTCTGTCCAGCCCCATGGTGTTTTACTTGAGCACTCCCTGTGAAGTTATGCAGCTGTAACAAAGTCATCACTTCTGGTCTAAGCAGTTTAAGTGTCTCTGAGGTCTGTCTTAAGACACATACATTGTTTTGTGTACTAGAAAGGATGATAGACTATTTTGTTTCCTTCCACCTAAGTCTGAATGTGTTCAGCTCCAACATGAGTAGACACCAAGGTAGTTTTGCTTATATTTCTATTTCTCTAAAACCCTGTTACGCTGAAATCTTCACTGCAACTCAACTCAGACTTTCACATTGGTGTTGTGTCATTTCAGACAATTTTCTTGACAGCCTAAGTGAAATTTCCTTTTAGTAAGTCTACAGCTTTGTGTTGTATGACCTAATCGAGACTCAGAAGTACATGAAGTTACTTTTATTTGAATTATCTCCTTTTTTTGAGTTATCTCCAATTATCTGTTTGACTCTGTTCCAGAGTCAATTTACCACTTGAGCCTGTATCTTTTTTTCTCTCCTTCTCCATCCTTCTCTTGCTGCAGGTCTGGAAATGCAGTCCATCTGTTATTTGCTGTTATAGGGCTGCAATTTGAAATTGTACCTAAACCTGGTTGATTTGTTGATGCCAGCATTTAACATTTAATACTTGAGGCTATGAAAGAGGTGGAATTCCATCATTGTTATTTGCAGTGTTTAATGTTTGAATATTTCAACTAATCTAACAAGAAAAGTACCCACTCGAATTTTTGTGATTAATTAGAGTATGAATAGAATTTTAATTGCCATAAACAGAAACATCATCCTTATTTTAAGATCACAAGGTAACATCAACTAAAATCTTGTGTAATGCTGGACATATTGCCCCACCACAGTCATAAAGCAGTTCTAACATCATTAACTATTGGGCATTTTTCAGGCTAGAAATATAATTAATTCCCTAGGCATCAGTTAACATTTAAGTTTTGCATCATTTCCCTGTGCAGCTTAATGACTTCATACACACATCATCCCCCTTGATTTACAGAGTTTTGACTCTGTCCAGTTCACTTTTATGTTCTCTGGGAAATTTACAGGAGGGTAGTTATCACCTCTAACCCCAGCCTAAATAAGATCTCAGCCAGTTCAATCAGCAGGCAAAGATATTAAGATAATTTACCCTAAATCAGATTTTATTACTTCTAGTCTTCTATTCTCAAATTAATTCTAAATTATTGTGGCAGGAAACTAACTTAAATAATAGTATAAAAACTACTTATTGAATCACAAAATAAAATTGATCGTGAAAGCGGGTGGCTAGAGTTCAACCTGAGATGTCCCCTGCTACCAAATATCTTTTCTTCCTTGAAGGACAGATCACATTTATTTATTCTGTCTATTAGGCAAATTGAAAATCTCTTGGTACAATATTTCAGGATTTATTTTGTTGTAAAAAATATGACTTACCAGAGGAGTAAGAAGTTAAATTATTTTCTCACATGCTAAATAATATTACATTTGCCCCAAACAGAAACATTTTACAAAATTAATCTTTCCCATAGGCATAATGAATTACTAAATTTTTTATATTGGTAAAAAATAGTGCATTAATATAATTGATAAGTGGGTATACAATGCAACATCAATCATTTTGTACTGTTTGAGATAGAAATACATATTTTCTGTTTCAATCATGTAATTATCTTACATATTCCAATGTTAACCATATTAAATACTTAGCTTTGAGTTTCAGCTTTAGTAACCTTTTTATTGACAGCTGTAAGAGGGAGTTACTAATGTAACAGAAGCATACAGAGTAATATATTCCTAGTTATTTTCTAATATTATGATAAAACAAAATTATAACTGAACAAGATGCTCAAAGTCCAGATGCCTTGTTCTTCAGTTTGCTACCCACCTGTTCTTTGTCAATGTATGAGCTTTATTTGGGACGTATTTATTGTGCTGGAGCAATTTATTCATATTCATGAATATACAAGTATCATTAGTCTATGCTTTGTCTTGTCATTACTTGATTACTTCAGCGTCTTACTTCAGGTAATTTTTCTCAAGCCTTTCAACCAGAGATGTTTAAGGATAGTTAGGTTCTTAATTGCTGGGGAAGACCTGTTAAATGCTTGTGTAAGATATATTAAATACAGTCCTTCTGAGTCTGGGATTTTTCAGAGTTGACTTCTTCTACAGAGAAAGATGAGCAGTCTGGGTCAGATTACTAGACATATTTAAACACAAAGCTTCAAGGAAAGATGCCGTGTTACCTAAAGACACATAAATTCTGTACCCTTCTATCATACTCAGGATCACAGGAAAACTTTGAGATTTTCTTTTCTTCCTTTTTAGAAAAGCAGCTGTTTGATTTTCTTTTGCTATTTAATGGCTATGCAAGACTTGTGATCATACAAGCATTGTACATTTTTAGGAAAGAAAAGAACATTTGGATTTTATAGCCTGTCTTTTACACTTGGAAATAGTGAGTTGTCCCTTACCGACATCTGCCTTTGATTATCACTCATCCCAATGCACAGACAACCTGTTGGAATTGTGCATTAATAGTACAGCATGTAAAAAGAGATGTCACCAGGGTTTTCACAGATAATAAGCTTTTTTAAAATATGCCTGATTTCTAATATAAAACTGAAAAGACATTAATGACCTTGCTCCTAACCTAGAATAAAGTGAGACATCCATTTGCTGCAAATTGGTATAACTTTTTTGACTGTTTGGCACCAACTTGATTTACATATAAAAAGAGTCTAGCCCAATGATTGTAAATGTATGTCCTGCACCTTTTTAGCCGTTTGTTTCTGTTTCATCCCTAATCCTGAGTTTGGATGACATGAATAAGAAATTCAGAAAAATGTGCACACATGACTTGAAGAAGATTTTTTTTACCTTGACTTGCAGATTCCTTCCTCTCCCATGGGGGAATTATAGGTCTCACTGAATTTTAACTCCCACTAAAATCTTTGAAAAGAAGGGCAGGATATATTTCAGAATTTAGCTTGCAAGTTAATGACAGGTTGCTGGCAAAGCTGGCAAAGGAATAATAACATAGCTAATTCTCAAGACATGCATTCTGTATTAGTTCAAATACTGCTCTGTCTACCCACATAACAAGAAATTTTCAATAGCTTCTTGCTCACCAAACATGCAGGCAGACAACCTGAAGTCTGTATTTTTGTGTAATGGGCAAATACCAAGTATCTTGTTCCATGCAGGGAGGATCTGTGTGCCTGTACTACAAAGAAAGATTAATTTATTATGGTAACCATATTACTCTTCATTTGTAACCACAAAAAGAGGCGATTCCTGTTCCTTTAAATATTTCCCTATATTTGTGAGGCTCTCTAGGATGCAGCTGACTAACACAACAGTGAGCACTTACTAGTAAGGGCAGTGGCCTGGCCAGCAATTTTTGTTGCTGTGAGAATGGCCCATGGCCTCATATCAATGCCTGGGAAAGTCATTGATAAAATTATTTTGGGAGGTATTGAAAATCACCTGAAAGGAAAAGCAGTTGTTGGTCACAGCCAGCACAGCTGCATGAAAGTCCTATTTATCAAACCTGATTTTCTTTTTTGATAAGGTAATTTGCCTATTTGATCAAGAGAAGCGAGTTGATGTAATCTTTTAGGATTTCAGTAAAGCTTCCAATACTGTCTCTCAATAGATACTTCTGGACAAAATTCCCAACATTCAGTTGGATAAACACATCATGTGATGGGTGAGCAGCTGGCTTGCAGGTTGGGCACAGAGGGTTACATCAGACTAGCCAATTAGTGGGGGTCTGCAGGGCTCCATCCTTGGCCTTGTGCTCTTCAACATCTTCATAAATTACTTAGATGAAGGACTGGGAGAGATATTAAGCAAGTTCATAGATGACACAAAGCTGGGAGAAGTTGTTGAGTCCCTCGATGGCAGAGAGGCCCTGCAGAGAGACCTCAACAAATTAGAGGTTGGGCAGTCATCAATCATATGAAGTTCACCAATAGAAGGTGTCAGATCCTGCACCATGGATGGGGTGCCCCTGGATGCACGGACAAACTGGGGAATGAGAAGCTGGAAAGCAGTGCCATGGAAAGGGACCTGGGGGTCCTGGTCCGTGGCAAGTTGACCATGAGCCAGCAGTGCCCTGGCAGCCAGGAGAGCCAACCCTGTCCTGGGGGCATCAGGCACAGCATCACCAGCCAGGCAAGGGAGGGGATTGTCCTGCTCTGCTCTGAGCTGGGGCAGCCTCACCTCCAGTGCTGGGGGCAGCTTTGGGTCCACTGATGCCTTGGACTGGCTACCTAGAACAGAGGCCAGATAAAGCTAAAGAATAAAGTAGGTATTTATTAAAGGTCTTCAACAGATACACCTTGGGCAGTGCAAAAGCCTCACAGAGGCTACAACCAACATGGACAATGGTTGCCAGCTTTTCAGACACACATAAATTTGGTCTATCTGTGTATCAGGGGTTAATTGTCCAATTACAGCTTCAGGTAATGAAGTCATATTCCCACGGTTTGCTTCTTCTCTCCAATTCACTTTTGTTTATACTTTTCAGGACCTGAAGCTGAGGATGTCCCTGGTTCTCAGGCTTAGAAGGATTATTTTGTCCAACCAAAATGTGAAGAGAGCTTACTAACACTCTATATGGAGATCAGAGTTATACACTAATGCAGTACAGGATCTGAAAAATATAAAAGCTAAAACTTAAGGCATCACCACAATATAAGAAAGTTACTAAGTTATTAGAGAGCATCCAAAGGACTGCAGCAAAGATGGTGAAGGGCCTTAAAGGGAAGCTGTATGAGGAACAGCTGAGGCCACTTGGTCTGTTCATCCAGGAGGAGGCTGAGGGGAGCCCTCACTGCAGTCACAGCTTCCTCATGAGGGGAAGAGGAGGGGCAGGCACTGATCTCTGCTCTGTGCTGACCAGGGACAGGACCTGAGGGAATGGCCCGATGCTGTGTCAGAGGAGGTTTGGGTTGGATATTAGAAAAAGCTTCTTCATCCAGAAACCTTTGGACAATACTCTTTGGTACATAGTGTGATTCTTGGAGTGCTCTGTGCAGGCCCAGGAGCTGGACTTGATGATCCTTGTGGATCCAACTCAGCATATTGTGTAGTTCTGTGATGACCTGGAGTCTCCATGTTGATTGTGGTCTCCAGATGGGAGAAATTGTATTGCTTGGTGAAATTCACTTAATTCTAAATTGTAAAGTGTAACAGTGAAAGAGATGAAATATGGGTTAACTGACACAGCAATGTAGTAGTTCTTTCACTGCCTTCAGTCAAAGTATTTTACTAAAATATTTGTTGGAACTAAATTAGGGTGCAGGAAGAGATCAAATTAATTTGGATTATTTTGAGTGTTAAAAGTTGTCAATAAAATTGAAAATTAATAGTACATATTGTCATGCTAGCAATTAGAAAGCTGACAAAGTTTTGTTGCATCTCCAGAATGTCTGGCAAATTGCATTTATAGGTCATAGGATATCATTTGTCATGCTTACTGGATGCCAAAACAGATTTCAGCAAGAATACTGATTTTGTGTTTTGACATTTGTTTTGGAAGAGGGAAAGGGAAGAGGTCACTTGTTTGATGTCATTTATTTGCAGCCACCCAAACAGACTGATTGAACTTGGCTCTGTTGCAGAGTAACTTTCACTGCTGTCTATGTGTGACAAGACCCAGAGCTGACCTGAGTTTTAGATGGGTATGAGTAGACTTTTATATTTTGACCAAAAACTGTAAAATCAATTTGTATTTCAACATGAGGTAAACCTCCTGAAGTTTTACAAATAGACTAACCAGAACGAATTAGAACATGAGTAAGGCCAGTTCTTTACTTTCAAGCTTGCTCTTAGTCAAGAACATCTACAATTTTTTTGGGGGGGGTTGCAGCAAATTCTTTAAAGCCTTCTTTTAGTCTTCAGATAAAGTTTCTCTTTTTTTTTTTTTCCTATCACCTCTATAATTTGGATTTCTTTCTTCTGTCTGCTTTTCTCAACCATGCCTGTTGCCTTCCAGATGCAGTGCTCGATAGATGCTCAATTCTGGGCTCCCCTACCCTGTACCTAGGGAAGTATATATTTTCTTTTGTGTGAACATGCTCATTTGCAGTAGTAGGTACAGTCTCCCAGGATGATCTGCACATTTCCCACACTTTTAGCTGCCACTTTGCTTCTGCCTCTGGTTAAGCACCCCTTGACTTTTACTGTAAGTTAGGAACCTGCGTTCTCTCTATAATAAATTATATTTGCAGATAACAGATCCCACTGACCAGAGATTAGATTCCTAAAATAACTTTGGCTTTCAAAATTAAGCATAGCATTGTTTAAGGTTTATTTCTTGTAAACGTCAATAAATATTAGTCATAAATTTTAGTTTCCTATGTAAATTGCATGTCCTGATATTAGTTTTTCATATAATCATTGGATTAAAATTCCAATTTCAATAAGATCAAAATAAAACAAATTAAGTATATTTCTCAACCTATAAAGAAATAACCAGATAGTTTTGGACAATTTTTAGTACTCAGATAATCACATTCTACCTTTCATTATGTATTTGTGAATGATTTATTTTTTTTTCGAAACTCACACATTCAAGATTAAGGAAAAAAAAAAAGAGGCAGACAGAACTATTAAATATTATTTTGTTACTATAATCCTTGGAAAAAACTGGAAAGAGTATAATACCTGGTGCTTTGGAAAAATACGACTGTAACCAAAGCATAAAACTATTTTACCCATGAAGCAGAAGCACAGTCTAAGTTAAGCAAATAGATTCAGACATAAACACACTGTTGTGGTTTAGGAATGGTATTCCCTAATTTAGTGCTGCCACCAAAATACCACAACTCCCTTGCTCGTTCTCCTGTCCCTCCATCCATCTTTCCCTACAGCAGGATAGAGAGGAGAACTGGAGACAAAAGAGTTAAAGAGCAGTGGCTGACATAAGAACTTGTTACTGAAAACAGCAATGAATTTATGATAAGAGTGACAGCAACAATATTAATCACAGAGTGTACATGGGAGGTGAACAATTCACACATGAGAGCTCACCAAGTGTAAACCCCCAACCACACCAGACTGCACCACCACACCATGCCACCTGGAAGGGACCACTTCCTCTGTATGCACAAAATGAGGTAGAGAATAACCTCTGGGTCCTGGCCATGCCCCTTCTGACTACTGCAAAAATTAACCCTGTCCTGACTGGAACCAGGATATACCCCAAGATAATGTAACCCATAGTGGTACATCACAAAAGCCTAAATACTGACCTCTGGAAGGTTTTACCTATGGCAAAAACTACATGATAGATGAGTGGGAATTATAAGGTCTACTCCTAGACCCGTATTTCTTGTGTTCCTTAGCTTTACTTCCCTGATCCAATATTCTGTGGTTTCCAGACAGAAATAGAGGAAACAAAAAGCTTGTAATTTTGTAAAATAACATGTCAAGCAGTGTCGTCTTGTTGGATGGTTTTGTTACATTTAAATAGGTAATCTGTGTTTGTAATTTGTATGTTTCTATGTTTCACTAGTTATAACTTTGTGAAGCATATTGCTATCTTTACCTAGGTGTGCTTAATTAACCCTTCCAGTGAAACATTACTTCAGAAGTAGGTTATTGTCACCAAACATAAAACAACTCACACTATAGTACACAGGAAGGTATTTTTATGACTGCTTTATATTGGATTCTATGGAACATATGGCTCTTGAATAAGGCAGGAAAAATCACAGAAGGTGGATTAACAGCTTGTACATCTACTTGTTTTTGCAAAGAAATCAATGTGGATTTCAATTAATTTATGTTTAGGCAGGCAGATGAGGAAATATTAACTTAAAAATCAGTAGGGAAGCCATTAATACACAATGGTAAAAATTGATTCCGTTTTCTGTGTAATAACTCATCAAACAGGATTTGGAAGTTAAAAGCAGAACACTTGGTACTGATTTTGATCAGGCAAGTTTGAGAGCAGTTACTGTTTTCCTATTCTAAATCAGTTTTTGAAAGATTTCATAAGCCTGAAAAGCCATTCTTTGTCTAGGGAAACACATCAATCTTCTACATGCTCTTAAGTTTTCTTATAGCTTTACACTGCAACAAAAATGAAGGCAGCTTGCACCTGCAGATGTGAATGTGGACACTCCATTAGATAAACTAATGGCCCCATTTACCAAGCACATTTCATTTCAATTAAAATACACTTCCAACAGAATGGACGTTAAATTAGTCATGAGCTGGTATGAGACACAGGGTAGGTTAAAACACAATACATTTTATAATATATAGGAAGCTAATTTCTAGCTCTCCAGTGGTTTTTTCTCTCTCTTTAAAGTGTAAATCTTCGGCCATAATGACACAGTTCCCAGCTGTTTGCTGTTACACAGAAACAGCTCTTTCAGTTTGCTATGTGCACCTAATCGGGTAGTCAGTGCTTAACCTTGACCTGTGAGTGAACATCACATCCAGTGGGTGTCAGTGTCATGGTTATTCACCCAGGCAGGAAACATTCTTGCTGGTACTGTGGTTCTCCTGCTTCCCCCATTTCCTTCTGTGGAAAGGGATGAAGGAGAAAAGTGTCACCATCATATGGACCTACCCAGGAATCCAAGCCCTCTGGAGTACTTAAAAACAGTGGTACCCTCTCTGAAGTTGGCTTATGAAACTAAAATCATCCCTCAGAGTGTGCTCTGCAGCTCTGTCCTCACAGAAATATCTCTATCTGTGGCATAATATTATATGTACAGAATCTGCAAAACTTTGTTATGCCATGCCAAAAGCTTTGATGTGGCTATTATACATCTCTTACTTGACACTTCCAATACGGAAATTAGCATTTAGGACTGTTTTTAGTGCGTCAAATAAATCAATCAAATAAACCTATGCTTTCAGATTAGTGGGCATTATTATTTACGACTTGCACAGGGATTGTATCCACAGGTACCTGTCAGAATCTCATTTTTTGGCCATTGTACAGACCTACCATAGGAGACAACCCCTCCTAGAATGAGTGAGTACAAAATGTGAAAACACAGCATGGGTTGGCAAGAATGAGGCAGCAGCAAAAGAAAGCAAATTGCTATGCCATTACTGAAAGCTCCACTTACTCTGTTTAGATGTTGTCAGTCTGCAGCACATTGTGTCCTTGCTGTGTGCTACTACACAGAGAAATTTGTAAGTACAAATATCACTTCTGCTCCTAATGGGCACAAGATTTTTAAACTCTTTTGAAGGGGATTAATCCCTTAGTTTTACTATAAGCATAACAGGAAAATAAGTTCACTTCTGTGGGGCAGGGGGAGTACTTTTTGTTTGCTTCTGTTCGGACTTTTTAGTGATTTGAAATAGTAAGAATTCTATATTAGATGCAGATACGGCTCTTTAATGTCTTTAAAGAGATCTGAATTTATCTAAGAAATAATTGCATCCACACCACCAAGGAAACACTGTCAGAGGCACCAGAGCCACTATACCTATACATATTCTTCAAAAACACTCAGTTCACTCCTAAAAACCACTTCAAATATCTCCCTATGACCAAAATATTTGGTTTTGGTGGTTTTTTGTGGTTTTTCTTTTCCCCTGGGAGCCCCTTATGGAAAGTTTTTCTTCTTTCAAGCACAGCTTCAAGTTTATAACTATTAAGTTTTCACTATATTGATAACAAGCAGAGGTCTTTTAACCAAGTGTTGCTTGATCAAGGTCAGGCATGATCACTTAGTCTCTTCTGTGGGTAGTGACCATGACTGAATACATTTGTGATCTCAGCCCAGTTACCAATGAAATATATCCTTTTCACATGAAGAAAACCAAACAATAGCATCATCACCTCTCCAAGGAACTGCCTTAGAGAAGTTCTGAATGAAATTGTCAGGTAGAACTTTGTCCTTCTGAGGGTTTTGATACCTTAGATCTGTCTTGTACCCCACAAAGCATTTTTTACACACAGCCTTATTAAAACATTTCAGTTGAAAACCTAATTAAGTGCCAGCTCCCAATATTTTCTGTCTATAAAAATGCTTCTTACATAAGAATGTTGTTTCTACTGATTGAAACAGATGGAATTTTTTTTTTCTCTACACCTTATAATATAGATAAAACATTGACGTATGTGCTTGAGCCCTGGCAAAAACTGCAACACAAGCAGATTTACAGTGTCATCCCACAAACATCTGCCTGATGTCAAATGATTGCAGGTATTAGTCTTAAATTGTTAAAAAGTCACAGTTGTAATACAATTAGTACATAATCTTATCTTTGTAAGTATATTAAATTGTAGTCTGCTGGGTAATCTCTATTCTTTAGGATAATTCACCTTATTCTTAAAACTAGCTATGCCAGATTAATGACAAAACTATGTTTTCCATTCTAAGAAGTCAAAATACAAATATTTTCTGCTTATTTTCCATTCAGGCTGAATTTATTTCTATAAATAAAACGATGATTAAATCCCTGTCTTTTTCAAAATCTTTTACATATAACTTGAAAAGCACTTTTGAAGATAAGTCTTCTAGGATTCTCCTCTGGTTACTTACCAGTCTAATCTTATGATTAAAGATCTGTTTCCAAAATCCTTCAAGGATTTGGTACACCATGGGTTTAATGATGTTTAAATTTGTTTCAGTTCTTATGAATTAGGAGAATCACCGTTTTGACTTTAAGATTAATTCAGCTCAAATATGATTAGTATAATTTATAGGAAATGAACTAAAGCAAATAAACAAACAAATAGGTCTTCTTTTTTTTTTCTATATAGGCTCTGCCAAAATTTTTAGGAGATTTCTCATTGCTTTTTTGACACAAATATCCTAACCCTCACATATTTTCATATTAAAAAATGCACATTAGATTGGCTGGTTTATCTCAGTTTGGACCACAGAAGACAATTTTATAAACCTTCAGGACATATAGGACATTTAAAAAACAGTTTTAAAAAGCAGAACAGCAGGGAACCAATAGTGGGGATCAAGACATTTTAAAATAGAGATACTTAGATGCCTTTTGCATTCTAATTGATAAACCATTTCTTAGGTGATGGTATGAAACCAGTCACCTGAAGAGTGGTTGGAATCCTGTTATGTACTCAGGATTTTAGTCAATAATATTTTCATTATAACCGAACAGAATGAACTGACTTTATGGAGACTGTTGTTCTTCCTGAAACACTGTTGTGTGAGAAATCTCAAATGAAAAAATGTGTCATTCAAATTACAATGGTTAAAATGTAGTACTTCTCTATTTTTCAGTTTTATAGAAAGGACATAATTTTAAGGGCTCAGATCAATAAATGAGGATATTTTTAAAATCAATTGATTTAAAAAATTATTTAAAAAGTAAGACTGACAACTAGACCCCACAGAACTACTTTCTCACTCCCCTACCAGCATGATAGGGGAGAGAATAAGAAGAGTAAAAGTGAGAAAACTTGTGGGATGAGATAAAGACACTTCAATATGGAAAGCAAAAGTCATGCACAGAAGCAAACCAGAGGATTTCATTTACCTCTTCCCATGGGCAGTTCCTCAGAATTTATTCTCTTTACAGGTCAGTTCCTTGTCAGGTTCTTTCAAAAGAAAAGGATTTTTAGCTGCTTAATTTAATACTTGCAGCTTTGTTTTTGATGGAAACCCAACATTTTGGAAAAAGAAAGCAAATAAAATGAAATTTCATTATACTTGAATGGACTTATTTTAATTTATTTTTCTTTTTCTTTAGGAATCAGAGCACATAAAGACTACAGCAGAATGATAGTGCACTACTGCAACCTGATAAGCGACTTTGCTTGCATTCATTTCAGTGAGGTCCAGCCCTGAGCAGGCATCACTGCGAGCACTGTGGAGCTATGGACTGAATGTTCAGCAGCTGCCCTTGTGAGCTTTTCCTGGAGCTGGGATGAATTCCTTCTGACTAAGCGCTAACCATGTGAGCTGTGACATTATTCAGGAGGGCTATTTGTGGCAAGATTTGTATGTGCACAGCACTTTGAGGGAGCTTCTGTGCTGTTCTAGGGTCTACCAATACAGCAGTAAAGGAATAACCTCCTCTCTCCTGTAGTATTAATAATTTCTTCTCAATAAGAAGCTTGCCACTGCTGACACACTGATTAAAGTCCATTGTTATGGGTTTTGCTAATGTCTACTTGGAACTTATGCATTTGTACATAACTAATCATTCAAGGTTTCCTTTTTAAGGTTTCTTAGAAATGTTGCCTATAGCTTACTAACACATGTATAGAGACAGAAACTGCGCTAAAGTAGCAACAAAATCCTTCCTGCTGGCATACTGTAATAGAATAATCAGAACAAAAAACAATGAAATAAATTATTTTGCTCTGGAGCAGACTTGACATTGGTTTTTTTCTCCCTTTAAACAAAGAAAATAAGACTCTATGAGCATCTGTTGTGATGATGGTATTTGAGATGATTTTGGAATAAAATTTGTAACATATTTTTGTACTTTCAGCCTTATTGTTTCTTCAGTCTGTAAAGAATTTGTCTCTGAAATTAAAGACGGGACACATGGAGAAGAGTTTGCACATGTCAATTGGATTAAAAAGGCTTTGTCAGCTCCATAAAAAATGACTGATACAGGAACTAAACGGTATTTAATTCCTTAACTTTGAGAGTGCCTTGAAATGAAAGCACAATACCAGTCTTAAAGTACTATTAAAAGAGATGAAATCTCTATTATATGATTTGTGACTATAATATTTAAATATTTTCAAGCTTGATTCATTATCATAACTAAATTTATATCCTAACTATTTTAAGCATATTTGGAACTTCTCTTTTATTTGGTAAGAGGAAATCAAGTTCCTCCATCCCTAATGCCATAGTTTAGTTTATTTGAAATTTATGAAACTTCAGTTTTCTCTGTAAAGAAGAATGTCATCATATTGGCATGCCATTACATTCTTAGATTGTCAGCCAGATACAAACCCACTCCCTCGGTAATGTTAATTCTCCTTTCATATAGAAGCCTAATTTAAAAGGTTGACCATTAGTTCTGCATTTTTACACCTTGGAAATAATATATTCTCTGATTTTTATGCATGATTAGTACTCTTTATGTACCAGTGATTAAAAAAAAAGTAAGTTTAGATCATATATATCTAAGTAGATGTTAAAAAAAAGCTTATGAACCTGAAAAACTGTTGAAAAAATTTCTTCACTAAGTGGCACAAATTACATATTCTGAAATTTTTGTATAGCCAAAAGTAATGAATCAATTTTGATATTCATATGAGTATCCAAGCAGTTTTTAAAACCTCGTGTTCACCTGTTTATCTTTGGTTAATTTTTGCCATGACTTAATTGCACTCTTATATTATGCAATATACGTTATGGAAGATGTAGAAGCAATCATGACATGGAAAATAACACATGGCTAATTTCAAGTAAATTTCTATGAAGCAGTATTCACCTTTATGAACTAATGGTACTCCATCCTCCAAAGAATTCTTGCTACCGAAGGTAATGCTTTCTTACTCGTCATCCTTTTTTTGTTTCATGGACTTATTCTTCTTCTTTCAACTCGTTTTATTGATAATTGGTCAGTTCTTTTATGCAGTTTGTGCAAGACCATGCAAAAATATAACATCACACAGCAATGTAAAATTATATCAGTAAATGAAAAAAGCTACCAAAAAGTAATCAGCAACAAAATATTTGGTTTGGGAAACAAACTTGAAAATAAGAATCTACTTAAATTATTGTATAGGCTTACTCAATTTATCCCTACAGAACAGCAGAAAAATACCAGTAATGTGGGAAATCTGAGGTTTGGATCAGTTCATAAGTTGGGATTTTTGTATATCTTGAAGGTCAAAGTACTCAAATTTTTTAGGAAGGTACAAAACAATTAGAAATCAATGAAAATACTTAGACTTCAATGATGCTAAGTTCCATAAGAGCATCGTTCTTTGGATTGCAGCAAGCTGTCATGCCAGCTGACTCTCACAGTCTCATTAGCAGGGTTTTGGTTCCAATTCCTCACAACATTTCTTTTCTTGTTCTTTATTAACCAAAGATATGTCTCCCCTGTAAGAGTGTTACTGATACCACTTTTTTTCTCATCCCTAATGTAAAACAAATATAAAAGGGTTTGCTCTTTTCTTCACTTCCCTGTAGAGCTTGTTTTACAGACTGTCCCATAGCACATTACTGAAAAAAATCAAAGACTAAAGATGTTCGACACAAAAGCAATTTCAATGGTAAAATTGTAATGTTACCATGAAGCTAGTTTGTTCGCTGGAAATTTCTGTGTATGCATCTTGTGCTCTTTTTTTCCTGCTTCCTCTGCCCTTTGGTTTATGTCACACTGTAGGTAGCTCAATGCATATACTTAAATTTTCCCTTCCAGAAATTGTTTGGTATCTGTCTGCCCTTGTTGCTTATCCCCCCTTGATTCCAGTGATGTCATGGAACACCATCTGTTGCCACGGCAACAATCAGCGGTGTGTGGCGTGATCCGCGATGATTACAGGTCTGCAATGCTCCACTGTTTTTTCCAGTCAGTTCACAGAGACAGCTTTTGTTTTGCAGTATATTTCAAGTTGTGTTATTAACGTGCTTAACCAATTTCGTGCCTATATAAGTGCTATCACTGTAGAAAATACATTTCCCAAAGGGCTTCCTGTGCACCCTTTTGTGTACGTGCAGCCACACTTCTTCAGCTGGCATTTATGCCTTTGAGTGGCATGACCTTACCTGTGTGGAGGAGAGCATACGGAAGGGCTAATTTCTGATGTGCAATAGCACATAAATCTTCTTCCTAGACCGAGAGGCAACCTAGGCCCAGGATGGGGCAAGTTGAGGAGGAGGAGATTGCTGTGCAAGGGGCTTTCCTTTAACAATACCATGGCAGAAATCTTCCTCTTTTTTATTCCATTTCTTTTTAAGAACAAAGATTGAGATGTGATTTACGACCCAGATGAATGTTCTGAAAGGGAGAGTTTCCTGATGACACATTTGCCTATGGAAGAACTTTGATTCAGCTGTTAGAGACGGCCACAACTCAGCCATTCTCCTTTGGAATGCAGCAAACATTTCTTTCTAAGTTTATTTAGTTGCAGTTTGCAGCTGGAGAAAAGGTGGACAGAAAATCTAATTCTGCTTAATTTTAAAGCCATCAATGTCTCATACTAAGATAGAACTCTGAGCTTCTCAGGCACAGTTTATTAATGTGTAGAAGCTCAGCTAGTATCTTTCTGCACTTTTGCATTGGGCTACAAAATTCTTATGTCAAATTGTTCCCAAATGCTTGCCAAGCACATTGAAACCATGCAACATGTTCTGATTGAGAAGTATTTACCTAAATCTCCCTCTTTAAACTTTATGATTGTTTTACTGTATGTAATATCTTTAGGGAAGTTAGGGGGGAAATATTATAAATATTCTATCCATTCCTTATCATCCATTAAGTCCATAACTGAATTTTCCTTTCCATCCTCAAACCACAAAAAATGAAAACTGTTCAACAAAATCTGCAGTGGTGAGAAACAGGATGAGTGAGAAGAAGAGTTTTGCTACACAGTGAAGATGAGCCACAGTCCTGTGACTGGGAAAGACTGTCGTGGCAAGGACTGTTCATGACTTTTTATGATTTTCAGAATCATGGGACTCTCAAATTATGTTTAGTTTAACAAATCATGTGGTGCAAAAGAATAGGTGCTTACAGCAAAAGAGTTGCTGTGCTCCTGGAGCATGTTCCTATTTTTGTTGCAAGACAAACATTGCAAAAATTGAGAATTTGCTCACTGAAAACCAAAGAAGAGCAAACAGGGACAACGAGATTTACTTCAGAAATGCTTTTCACATCTGAATTGAAACTTGACCATGAACTGAAAGCTGCCCAGGGACGTTACAGCACTCGTTGCAGGTACCCTTCTTTAAAGGAAAGCAAGTTTGCTGTTTTTGAAACAAAACTAAAAAAAGTGCTACATGCTAATCTTCTTTGGATAACACTTGAACAGCCCTGAATTGTGCTCCATCATATGTTTTTCTTCCAAATTTAGATTACAGCCTACCTAGGAAACTTCAAATATTTCAGGGATTTTCTTTGTTTTCAAAAATCAAGTTTAAATGTATTTGAAAAAATGTATTTAAATAACATTTAATTCTGTATAAACATTTTTAGCATGGTATCTTGAAATACTAACTGAAGAAAATGTTTTGCATTTTATTTCTCTGCTCTCAAAATGAAAGCCTTAGGGAAAGAATTCTTATTTTTTTAAAAAGCAACTCAGCCAAACAATTCCTCTGTATGTTCTTTCCCCTTCAAAGAAACAAAAGAACAAGACGTAAAAAAGTGTTGAAATCTGTAAATGAATTTGGACAAGTTTGCATTCCTGTTTTTAAAATCAGAGGCAAAAGAAAGGAATTTTTGTCTCCTTTGTTGGAATCAAAAATACTCTTTGTTAATCAGGAACGTTTTTTCATACCTCTATATTTTTGAGAAAACAGTTTATTTTTGAGATCACTGTACATTTAGATTCTGTAATGGAGGGACATTTATATACATATCTATCTATCTATCTATCTATCTATCTATCTATCTATCTATCTATCTATCTCTACATCTATATATAAATGCAATTCCTAAATTAACCATTGGCTTTCATTTTTTTCTCCTGACTTTTTTGCCTTGACTGTAAAGAGATGAACAGCTACAAAAATTAGAAATTTGCAAATAATTTTGTAATATAGAAAGTGCAATAATTTTTCAAGCACAGGTTTTATTCCTCTTTGGTAGGGAAGGTGGACTGGCTTGCTTATTTCCACTAATTCATTATACTTCAGGGCATGGATAAATGTTATCTGCTCCTGGACTGCCAGCAAAGGCTTATAGTCATTCACTTCCATCTTCTATGTCTGTTGCTTTTTTAAGGCTAGAAATTAGGAAGGAAGACTGAAGAACATCCTTACATATTCTATGGTGAACTGTCCTCTTTCTTCTAAACTTCTGTTTCTCCTGAGTCTTGACAGTATATCAATGTGAATCATGTGCTTGCAGATAGAAAGAATAACTTTTTTGTGAATAACTGCAAGCCATTAGTTTATTTGGGATTTTGACATAAAATTGTAACTATTCATGTATCTAAGGACATTACTGCCCTAATATGACAATTAATTATACAAAAGAATGAAATCATAGAACCATCACTGATTATTTTCCTGTGTGGCATTTAATCAAACAAACGAGACTATACTTAAACCCATATATTGATGCAAATTAGCCGGGTTCCTTTCACTGAAAACACATTTATGGGTTGTGCTTCTCCTGGTAATTTCTAGCACATGTCCTGTGGATGCAAAGCATCAATCAATCAATCAGTTATCAGTTAGCTAGCTTGTTGATTAGACCTTTGCAGACCTCACTAGCCAAAAAACATTTGTAGCCAATGGTCTGTCAGTCAGCACAATCTATCAAAGAAGTGAATAATTTGTAAAAGAATGCCCTGTATGGAGCCTAAGAATCTGAAAGACTTTAATGCCTGTTGTTATTTACCATATCCTGTGTATTTGACCCAGTTTTGAAGAAGAATGTAATCTAAAGGTCAGCAAGTTCTGTCACTGCTCCATGCAGGCAGAGCTGGCCCTGGCAGAGCCTGGATCTGCTGTCCTGGGATTTCTCCCTCAGCTACAGGAATAAACTGCTTTTTTGATCTGACTGCATGTCAGATTCCACTTATTTGTGCAACAGACCCTTGCATTTAGGAACCAACCGTATCTTCTCAAAATACCAGTTGTGGGAGCATAGGCTGATAGTAAGTGAAGTTTATCTTCCAAGGATGGGGTAAAATCTCTTTACTCAGGCCACTGATGTGAGGAGGGTGTGATAGTGCACAAAGGGTATAGAAATTTGGAAGAAAATATATCCCCTTGCTTTCCAGATGGCCCTCAGGGATTGAGGGGGCTGGATGTGTCTGGATTAATTTCTGATTAGAACCAATTCAACACTGTAAGTCTGATCACCCATGTTCAATAATAATTTTCATGAGCACAGATTCACAAATAACACAGTTTACCAATCCAATACTATGAGTCTGGTTGAGTTCTGTAAAAACTTTCACAATCCAAATTCACTAATAATACACTTTATCGAAACAACAGGGCAACAGCTTCAGAGCTGCCAGTGATGAATTCTCTAGTGACTGTTAATATGCGCCACTACAGAAGATATAGTAACAGAAATGTATTAGTACTATACACAGGTATACAGATATGTATACACAGTCTGATACCAAGCAAACAGGTGATTCTCCTTTTTCTCTTTTTTTAATAGAACTCACCTTCTTTTATCCTATAACTTTTGGCCCTTCCTAAAGCAGTGGAACAATTTAGTGTCTTATAAGTGGGGCTTTGGTAGCTGTGGTCATACACGGAAGGCATGTTTCCTTTCTCTTCATTTCCGTTCTTATGGCTAAGAAAGTTAATAAAGAAATGGGAATCATGAGAGTCGTGGTTACTTTTGGTCAGTCTTTACAGTTGATTCGAAAGATAAAATAAAGACTTAGTTCTACCTCCACCTGTTTTGGTGGCAGTAAAGACCTGTCTGATCCCAGAGGGTCTTTGAGCTTATCCTTATCTCTTTAATGCACCAGATTTACAGCAAGGCTTGGTATGCACGGTAAAGGGGGACTGAGATTAATGGCTTTTGTCTCTTGCTGAAACAACATCAGGCCATGAGTCCTCTGCCTCATTGCAAACATTATTCAGTCATTAGGTCCTGCTTGAACCAGTTGCAGGATAAGTGAGAGACTCAGTTCATGTTTTTCTCAAACAGCCTCATCAATTCTTCTCTGACTTAAACCTCAGATTTAAGGCTGTGTCTGTAGCAAGTCTAAGAATTTGCCACAGATAAATACCTGATGATGGTCGTGCACCTGTACTAGTGCAAACGTGCACAAGAGAGCAGAGAAGGCTTTAATCCCATGCTCTTTTTCTTCATTCTGTTTGATTCCTTTCAATAATTTAATCAGGCACTGGGAAAGGAGCGTCTTGGAAATTTTCCATGTGTGATGTGTGGTGATTAGCTGGATCTCTTAGTGAGGATCAAATTTCTATACCTTATTAGCATAATTAATAAACAAACGATAATAAATATTTTGCAGTTTAGCAGAATTCTTCTCAAATAGGATAAATATATAGCTATAGTTAAAATTGAGGCTGTCTCAGTAATAGTTGTGACAAGACAACAAGACAACACAACAAAAGTTGTGACAAGTTTTGCTCTTTGTACTCTGGTTAAGGGAGAGTACTGCTCTCTCTTGGCATGGAACATTTTATTAGGTAAACACAGCAGTGCTCCTAGTCCTTGTTAAATTTAACTACAGACTTGCTGATGGTCCGCTGGCCTGTATCATAGCATCATTAAAGTTTCTAAGCATTATTAACATACCAGCTACTTGCTTTTTTGGGAGTGAAAGACATTATGCTGAAGATTTTAAAGTTTTTTCTTTCCATGTCAGAGCTAGCTGAATCCACAGGAGAGAAACACTTGAAATGTATCATCTGTTCCTCTAATAATGGTGCTTTATCTCTTTCAAATGAGGAAAATGTTTAATGCAAATGACTGTTTCATGGAACATACTATTTTATGGCACACTTGGGATTTCCTCAGACACCTGTATACTGTAACTGGGTCCTCAGGTGATATTAAATTTTTGAGTAAAGTATTGAAATTTTCTCCTAAAGAACAAGGA
Source organism: Sturnus vulgaris (assembly GCF_052056855.1). Classification (NCBI taxonomy): domain Eukaryota; kingdom Metazoa; phylum Chordata; class Aves; order Passeriformes; family Sturnidae; genus Sturnus; species Sturnus vulgaris. The sequence goes on from NC_142243.1 coordinate 84,394,491, forward strand.
GTACGCTTTCAGTATATTTTTTATATTTTATGGAGGAGGTAGGGGTTATTTAATTCGTTAAGTTCGTTCTTGTATCCAAAACTTTTTCTACTGATTTTTTGTGTTGTATTTTGCATTTTCTTCATTCCATTTTTTTTTTCCTAAGACACCTGTCTGTCTTTCTTATTACTCAAATAACTGATTGCAGTGAATAAAAATTCCCCTTACAAAGAAGTAATGAAATAACATCTATTCTTGGCTAAAATGACAGAGGTAAAATAAATAAAGGTATTCTTTATTTCTACTTTCAGATATTTTACCATTTTTCCCTAAGACTTCTTTAATGTACTCTAGAGTTATAGATACAGTATATCCCGAAGAGACACACCAAACATATCTCATGCAAAATGGCAATTATGAGGCATCATAAATAAATTTGATTATGATAGCAGGATCATCTATCTGTGCTTGGACTTCAGACCCCCTTTCAATTTTCTGTTTCTCACATTTGTCTAAATAATTCCAGTGACTCTATCAAAAAAAGAGACCTATACTGCAAGTTACACCAATATTCAGATAGAAAGCAGTTCTAGCTCTCTCTTCTTGTTTTGAAATCTGTTCAGTAATTTCCTTTGTGCTGTAAAAGTGTCCGGAAAAAGAAGGGGGTTTTCCTCTTAATGATTATCTCATTCAGGAAAAACTGTGTGGTTTTTATCTGTAGAATGCATATGCTTGTTTTAGTACTTTATGTGCTTACTCCAACATCACGTATTTAAGATGCATGATAGAAATTAGACTTTTATTTTCACTTAAAAGAAAATCAAAAAGTAATCAATTAAAAATCATAATGACTGAAAATTTCGTTATGGAATAATTTTACATAGATAATTGAAATTTGGTAATATAAAGCCTTTTCTCAAGCAAATTATTTTTTATGAAAGTCAAAATAACTAGTTAAATGTTTTGAGGGAAGAGTGAATGAAATAAAACATTTCATTGAGCGATGAAGTTAATTCATGAAAGTTATGGGTACTCAGATGACTTCTATGCTTGTGTCCTCATGCATTGTTAAGAATATATGATCTAGGTATGAGGGACAGTTAGGAACGCTGGGTTCTTGAAATCCATATCATGACTGAAAAATGAAGTTAAAACAAAATAATTTAATTTCTCTATTATCTCTTTCAGGTCCACACACCTGTTATAATGTTAAAATTTCTTTTTAGTGAATATCACTTTGAAACAAAAAGAAAATCGGAACAAAACTCCTCCAGCTTATTTGGCTTAAGCTCTCCCACTAACAAATAGAAAAAAGGAGTCTTAGAGATAAAGCAAATATGATCAAGTAATGGTCCAATGGAAGATCTCTCTGCTTTTGATATGTGATGATTTTCACTAGCTTCTTTTTCCAGATGGGTTATAAAATTGAAAATACTTCTAACTCAATTAAAGAGTGAGTTTAGAAGCCTAGCTATAATAATTTAAGATAGGAAAAGGAATAATAGATAATTCCACAATTAAGCAAAAGTAAACAAATAAAAATATGGGCTCTAAAGATGTCCAGGTACTTATATTCTAACGTTCTGTAAACTTAGAATCATAAAATTGCATTCATTGTTTTTAAAGTCTTTTAGAAAGAAATTTGAAAATTTAAGGCTTGGGGAAATCAATCCAAAAAACAACACACACACACATGCAAAATGAACCCCCAAACTCACCCAAACACAACCTAAACTTTTAATGTGTTTACTATGATTATCTTTTTTTAATCCACAAGCTAAACATTATTGTCTTTTCTTCCCTCATTATGGCTACAAAAATTATCAAGAGTGCTGGAGAAACTCTCCTTTGAAGACAGGCTGAGAGAGTTCTGGATTCTTCAATCTGGAGAAGAGAAGGCTACCAGACGCCCTCATTGTGGCCTTTCAATATATTTTCAAAGAGTAGGTCTATAAGAAAGGTGTAGAGAGACTTCACCACAGCAGGATAAAGGCGGTGATTTTAAACTGAAAGAAGATAGATTTAGATTATACTTCTGAAAGAATTTTTTTTTTTTACAATGAGAGTGATGAAACAATGGAACAGGTTGTAGGCATCACCTCTGAAAGTGTTCAAGATCAGATTGGACTGGGCTTTGAGCAACCTGATCATAGAGAAGATGACTCTAACCATGACAGGAAAATTGTACTAGATGATCTTTAAAGGTCCTTTCCAACTCAAACTATTCTACAATTCTATGATTTTATGACATTAATTTATTTTCCAGTGAAACTTGAAAACAAGAGACAGAGAAATTCCAATAAATTACAAACTTTCTTACTTTCCTTGTAAACATTCCAGCTGTTATACATAAAAAAAGTATCTCCCAAAATGCACAATAAATGATCACTGGAAGACACTGGATTAGTTGTTTTCAACTTTTTGTTTGCTTGGTTGAGGTTTTTTAAAGGAATCTCCATTTCGCCTCCTGTACCTTCCATTTTTGCATGCACAGGCTTCTACAAAATTGCATTATTCTACAGTCTAAGTAAATACAAGTTTTCTGGATTTCTGAGAAAGAAAAGCAAATTAATAGTGAGTGGCTGGTGGCTGAAATAGCTGCATGTCGCTCAGACTAAAATAAATAAACTAGAACGAGATTTTGTATTTGGTTTATATTGAAAGGCTTCAGTGTAGGATGGGGTGTGCAGGTTATTCTCAGAAGAGACTGGGAGCTGACCCCTTGTCAGAAACAGCCAATTCCAGCTGGTTCCAAACCAAACTCACCACTGGCCAAAATCTGAGCTCATCAGCAACTGTGATAACATCGAATCACAGCCTCTGTGATAAGATAGGAAAAGGTAAAAAATGCTACAAAGCTGCTGCAACAGAGAGAGGAATAAGGAAAATGAAGCAGCCCTGCAGACATCAAGGTGAGAGAAGGAAGAGGGAGAGGAAGTGTTCCAGGCACCTGAGCGGGGATTTCCCTACATCTCCTGAAGTTGTGGAGAAATATTTCCCAGAAGTTCACAGAGACACCATACTGAAGAAAATACCACACTGCATCCAGTGGAGAGACCATGCTGGAGCAAGTGGATATGCCCTGAAGGAAGCTGCAGTCCATGGAGATCCCATGTAGGAGCAAACTTCTGGCAGGAAACAGCTCAGAGCCCACACACAGCTTTTCTGGCCCAATCTGAAACCTGTGGGGGGCCAGTGCTGGAGGAGTGTACTATATAGAAAGGACTCTATTTTTTAATTAGAAATAAATTAATCTCCCCATGTCCAACATGTTTTTTTTTTCCATGAGAGTAATTGTTGAATGATTTATCTGTCCTTATCTTAAATATGATCTTCATTTATTTTCTCTCAGTTTTCTGCTGAAGGAGGTGAGGCAATAGCTTGGTGGGCATCTGGCAGACAGCCAAGATTAACTGATCACAGGTTTATATGGGAGAAGAAAAGGGAACAATTATTTCATACCTGAAATGCATGTTGAATTTGCATTTTGCGTTTGCTATGTTCATGTTAGCACTTCTTTCTGAAGATCTAGTTGCGCTGTAAATGGATAGTGTTGCATCTTTACAGTCTTTTACATGAATCTTTTAATATGTATTTTAGTATTGTTTTCATTCACAAATCCTTACTCTTTCTATTAGAACTTCATAAATTATTTTCATTAATCATACATTTGCAAGCTTCAATAATGCAGTATGTATGACAGAAGAAGCCCCTTCTTAATAGATGAAAAATTAATCAATCTTTTGATCACTAGATTGAAATATTGCATATTCTTTGACAGATTATGTTCTGGATTTCAGTCTTCCTCATTTTTCTTTCAGTACTCTCCATTCTCACCCAGCCATAATGGGTTTCATAATCATTATTATTTCCATCTTGCCTAAGGAGTTGAAACATCAGTTCTACAGCAGCTCACTCCCACAACAATCTATTCTTTGATGAAGAATTGCTTCTGTTGCCTCATACCCACCTCCTATGTTTTGTTCCACATCTGCTCCACAAGCCTGGCTTGATACTTTCTGCCTCTCCTGACTTTTTTCCTTGCATAATATTCTCCACGCACTTCAGGAGGGACCAGAAGGACTCCCCTTCCCCCAAGACTTTGCACTGCAGGGAGAGCAGGGGAGGAATCTCCTCAGAGTGAAAGTGAATTGATAGATCAGGAGAGCTGCTGGACTCATCACAGTCTTCTTCCTTCAGTTTATAAAAGCTGCCCTAGGCTGCTAAGCTGAAGTTTATTCTGCTTGCCAAAAAGCCTAATCAGATGCCTCCACCTCGAGAGGCAGTAAATTGGGATGGAAAGGTAACCTAAGACGTTGCCTTTCTCCCTCCCAGAAGCTATTAAAGATTTATTCAAAGTTTCCACAGAAATGTAGGTTCTCTTTTCAAAATTTGTTCACGTTAACAGAAGGAAACTTATATTAGACATAAACGAAAACTGCGCTGTTTTTCTAGGTGATAAATCCTTTTTGGTAATGTTTTATCCTAAGAGAGTGGTGTTTAAAGTAAATACCAGTTGCCTATTAAGATACAAAATCACACAGCAAGTGCAACTTTGGGTTTAATATTTGGTGCTGGCTGCACCACTCTTCTAAATCTGTTTAAATATCCAGTCATACTACATGAGAAGTGATCTCTAGGGCAGATGAGGAAATGTTGTCTGCTAAGCTATGGGACTGTCAGCTGTTTTTCCTCAATGTTTTTCACTCATGACTAGTGCCCACCACTGAAAAGATTGTAGAAGAATAGGGGTATAGGCCAGTTCTGCTACAGTCATTTCTAATCCTGCTTACCCCCTGCCTTTTGCTATCAAAAGCTTGAAGTTGCAAATGCATTATCTTAAGGTCAGATCTTGGGGAAATATGTTTGAAATTTAATAGCAGTCATGAGGTTGATATACTGAAGAGGGACTTTGGGATGCTTGGAAGCAATAATAAAGGGCAAGTAAATTCCGAAAGCTAACTATTAAAATGTGTTCATGAGGAAAAGAAATATAGTTGGAGGAGCTATTTTTAATAAAAATATTGCTTGCAGGAAAGAGAATTGTATGAATTAATGGAAGCTCAGCATGAACTTAACCCTTAAATTGAAAGGATGAAAAATATAAGAACAGGTAGCTTGTCATATTAAAAGAGACAGTTAATGTGGCCATTGTGGAGGCATATCCACATCATGCTAATCACTGGCTGTTTGTCAGAAGGAAAACTAACACTTGCTTCTTATAAAAAGGTGTTATACTATCTCTAAGGATTTTGAAGTTATTGTGAGAAAACCCAAATTCCCAGAACTTAAAGTATTAAAACTAGCAAAGATGATTGAAGATTTTGGAAAAAAGTACACAAGTAATAAAATTAATTTAAAAATTAATGAATATTCCAAACACAGGCATTGACTTGTCTTTTGAGATTAAATATGGGGTTTTTTCTCTCTCAATGCCATTCTTGATTTTTGCATTTTTATCTTAAGATTCGAAGTGCTAGACATGTGATATAAATTAGACAGTTAGATGATGGCCTAGGACTTTAGATGAATTTCTCTCATGTATTTTTTAATGTCTCTTGCTATAACTGTTGGGGTCCTATCAACTCTGCCTGTTACCTTCCTGCATGGAAGGTTGATGGTCACCAGAAGATACATCTGATTTCTGTGATATCAAATCATCCTGGACCATAGTTTTTCTTCACATTCATGGAAATTCATGCTGGGATTAGAGCATTTCTAAAGCTGGTCAAATGCCCCATGTTTGCTTAATATATAATTTTGTGACAAATGGCTCGATATTAACAAGAAAATCCTCTTTAAGTCAAATGAAATAAGGTAAAATATACGTGTAAGTATTAATTTACCACCTCCAAAATAATAATAAAATTTAAAAATCTACATTCAGAAAAAAGTGAGGTAATTAAAAAAAAAAAACAATAACAAAAGACAAAACACCTTGCTATTCACTTTAAGATAAAATTATGTTTAGGATGTTTGTGTTTTGATTCACAAAGGTTTCCACAAATGCCTGGCACTGCAGGCTGTGCACCTCAGATAATAGCATTCATTGCTGAAGCCTACTTATTTTACAAACTGCTTTTGGTTTCTTTTCAAGGTCATCCAGAGGGTCTACTCAAATTTGGTGTTTCGCCATCAAAACATACCCCAACCACTAGCGAAACCCTTCACTGGCTTCTGCTGAGAGAGACTACAGCTTCATATAATCTTTCAGCAGCACACTGTCCAGTTCCTATAATCCAGCTCCTCATGGCAGCTTCTCTGATTTTTCCTTCATCTTGATGGTTGGGACTTTTTGTGAACTTCTACACTGTTGTTGTCTGCAAAAGTTGAGAGTGGATTAAGCAATCCAGGAGTTTCCTAAAATTAAATGACTGTAACTGAGATTTGCAAGTGATAGTCTTCCTAGGACAGATGGACAGCCGCTTGCATTCACACTAGCACACAGTACCATTCTTGTTGATGGGTAATATTTACCTCAGCATTATAGACTGAAGGTATATTTTGTGTAAAATACTCAACTTGAAAGGTCACATTTGGAAGCAGTGTTTGAGAAGTCTGATGAGTATGAAGCAAATATAAATAAAAGAGGAGAGGAAAACATTTAGATTGTTTTATTTTAGAGCGTGTATTTGTTTTGGAAAAAAGGGAGAGGGATGTGCAATAAATTATTTAATTTTTTATATCACATCCTGCAGTCATTGAGGGTCATATATGCAGTTATTACATTAATTCAAAGGGATTATATTAAAGTCTCTGAAGAAGAGAATTAAAAATGGAAGAACACTGCAGTATGACCTATCACTATAATATTGCAATATAATATTGCAGTGATAAATATTAACTCATTGCTGCAGAATTATGAACTGTTCTGATTTATTTCAGCTCAAGGGGTTTGCAAATATTTAAACATTTACATCTATTGGTTTGAACAACAAATTACAACTATCTAAATACTCCTTTATGTTGAATTTATAGTTTCACAATATCTGCAATAAAGCTGGGAAGAAAAGGAGACTAAGAGGAGCCATATGTTGGGAAGGGTGTGGTACAGGAAAAGGGATGGGTGCTGATGCAGGGATAAGGCAGGATAAGGAGAGAGGAAGGGAAAGCTTACATTTGCTGTATAGGGAGAGAAGATAGAAGAATCTGGCCTATTTTCTGTTTAGTAGTGAGTCGGCATGTGAAAATGTAAGTGTATTTAAGAAACAACATGAAGTATATGCAAAAAGTTGCAGCTGAACTGACCAGACTATTCTGTTCCTTGACTTTTCAGTTCTACCCTTTGCTACCCCAGACATATTCAAAAATCAGAGAAAATAAATGTGTGACATTTCTTTCTAGCCTGGTGGCAATGCCAGTACCATGCTGAGAAAGTCAAAGAGGCAAATGGAAACAGGAAGCACATTATCGGTTGAAGATTTAACTTACCCTGCTACAAATTGGAGGAGCGTGAGGCTGAAGCATGATGATAAGGCTGAAGTTGCAGATACACATCACAACTTCTTCATTAAGTTAACAAAAGGACAAATACAGCATAGCTGTACACAGTTTTTCAAAGGGGATCTAGACGAAAAACAGAAAGCTAGCAGGAGCAGTTGAAAGGCAGCATAGGAATCACATTGAAGCCACAGTGTGAAAGCATGACACATACCAGTAAAGACTTGAGAAGTGATAAAAAGAAATAGGTAAACAGCAATGTGGAGGAAGCTAAGAAATTAAGAAGGCATTTAAAAAGAATATATATTTTTTGTACACAACAGAAAGCAGAAGCTTTCCAGAGAATCTTAAGAGGTAACAGAAAAACTAAAATATAGAAAGAATACCATAAGTAAACAATGGTTATAATGTTGATTTCTTTTTCCCCCATCACTGTTAACTGTGGAGGAGTTTGAAGTGTAAAAACAGGGACCCTTCTTTACAGAATGTGTGTCAGAGGTTTTGTTTAAAATTGAAGTATTGGCAGAAAAGGTGAATGGATCAAGGAGACGATGTGAGCAATAAGAAATCAGGGGCAGGTGGCTTCTGCCCCAGAGCTCTAAAGGAATTGGAGTGTGAAATAGCCAAACTACAAAACGTGGTGTAAAAAAACCTGAGTCCTTGTTAAAGGACAGGAAAGTGCTCAAACAATGCCAATTTTTGAAAAGGGATTCGAGTGGAACTACTGATGGATAAAAACTGGAATTAAGGAACATATGGATGAGAAGTTACAGAACTAGTGAGGTTCTTTGAAAACATTAACAGGCATTTAGATAAACGAGGTCTGACTACCATTCCTTTGAATTTGCAGGGTGCTTTCATTTATGTACCTTATCAAAGATTTTCCAGAAAACTAGACAAAAGTACTTTTATGGGTAAAGGCTAATAAAAACTTAGGAAACATAGGACATGAATAAATTAATAACCACACTTTCAGTGAAAGACAATTCACTGCAAAAAGTCCATGGATATCTATGCTGTGCTCCTTGGAGCTCATCATACTCACATGCATTCTGGAAAAGGGAAATGGCAGAAGTTGCTGATTCTGTTAAGCTATTCAGGATTGTAAAGACGATTTCCAGCTGTGAAAATCTGCAAAAAGAAATGACTGGGAGCTGAAGTGAAGCTGAAAGCCAGTGTAGACAACTGCAAGTTAAAATCCCTGCCTGAACTACTTTCTTTCAAATATCTAAATCCTATCCTGAAGCAGGAATAATGCAGCATGGGTTAGAAAATCACCTCCCTCATAATCCACCTTCCATATTCTCAAATTCTGAACCCCATACCTGTGCTGTAGCTGTCTTGAAATGGCTGTAAAATGAATTTACTCAAGGATGAGAGTGCTGGAGTGCTTCTACTGTGAGAAAGGCTAAGTGTTGAGGCTGTTCAGCCTGGAGAAGAGAAAGCTCTTAAGAGACCTAATAAGACCTTTCAATACCTAAAGGGAACTTAAAGGAAGAACTATTTGCAAGGTCATGTAGTGATGAGACAAGTGGGAATGGCTTTAAACTGAAAGATAGTCAGTTTAGATTAAATATTAGGAAGAAATTCTTTACTGTGAGAGTGGGGAGGCACTGGAACAGATTGCCCAGACAAACTTTGGATGCCCTATTCCTGGAAGAGTTCAAGGCCAGTCTGAATGGGGCTTTTGATGTCTCTGTCCCTCACATTGGAAGCTAAATTAAGGTGCCTTCAAACCCAAACCATTCTATAAATTTATGACCTGATCCCTATTCATGTCATAGAAAATGCATAAAACTTAAAGGAAGAACAAGCACTGAAACTGAAGCTCACCTATGAAAGCATGAGTATGAATTGATCTTTTCTTCCCATCCTACACTCGTATCAGTTGCAAACGTGACTCTTAATTGTGACTGTGTTAGTACTTAACCATGATCAGAATAATTTTATGATGGCAAAAATGCAAATCTCTGAGAGATTTTTCTTTTTTTTTTTTTTTCTGTAAAGTAGACAGAATGCACTGGCAAATTATTTCTGTTTATTGATTGGAACCCAAACTCTGTGAAAAGACTGCAGAATCAAAATGTCATGGGAAAGACAGAGATGGGAATGACCATCATGTATAATATTACAGTGGAAAAGTTATATATTGACTCTAATATTTTTGAAATAAATTATTTTCTGGATAATTTTCTATACCTATTTTTAAAACAACATGGAATCTGATGATGTAAGAAATTGATACTAAATGGACTCCTCAAGTGAAAAAAACCAACCTGAGAATTTTATTGTAGTTGACATGCATTTATTAAAAAGCATTAGACTGTGAAATATTCACTTGTGTTCTGACATGATCTTCTGCCTGATTAAATTTAAAATGAGATTCCCTTAAATACAAGTGTATAGGTAGAGAGAGTTAAAAATAAAGTCCCTGCTCAGAATTGCTTTCATCTATGTTTTCGTTCTGTATTATTCTTACGCTCCATGAGCTCCACATTTAAGTGCCTGTTCTAAAACTGGAAGAGTTGTTGTTGGCTGTTGGCAGAAGACAACATGAATATCAGTCAAAACAGACTATAATGTGTGCGTGCATGAAAAAATGTGGGTGTGATAAATAGTAAAGAAAGAATTTAATACATGCCAAGCACATCCTAATTTCCACTTCTGACTCCATTTTATGTGAATTAATAGACAATTTAGTATAATTTCAGTGGCTGATATAAAACAGTTTTCAAGAGAGTGATGTAAGTAGGCACAAACTGTATTTCTTAAACTCAGATTTCATCCGAGTTCTCTGGTGGACTGCTTGGTTCAATATGCAGTTAAAGACCTTTTGTTGGGCTATGGCCAGTCGTGTTAAGTTTCCCAATTTTCGTTAGTCTTTTAGAAGCAGTTTGATGGAAACTAAAGGTACAACTAAATCTCCTTATGTTCTTACTTCTTATGGTACTAGAACAAGCTTAAACTCAGTTGGATTTTGAGGATCTATTAATTGTGGAGAAAATATTCTGAATAGACTGACCTTTTCTATTTCTCCAATTTCTTATTTATACAGCTTATTAGTTGTAGGACTCAAAAGACCTGCTACTTCAACAGGTACATATGCATTGCTGTAGTGTGTGAAGGTTCATAAAGGTCTATGCAAATTATGACTGTAATCAAGCCAGGACATCAAGTGCCATATACAGTAAGCACACATGCACAGAATGATTCAGTCATACATTGTGATTTAGTCCTGTGGCAACAGGAACCTAAGTTGTAAATTAGTTTTAAGGATGAAATTAAAATTTGTCCTTTAGTTCTAACTGTAGCATAGCTGTCTTAGTGTTGTGCTTATCTCCACCTAAAATACAATGAAGTAATTAACTCTTTCAGTTAGTAACTTCCTAGTTATTCGTATGCATAAATGAGGCGATGGAGTAATTTACACAGTGGACCAAAGTCAGAATAAGTGATTGAACCCCTAGCCACCTCCATAATTATAAACTTGAGCAGTTTGCAAACAGTTGTAAAAAGCCAATGTCTATTGTTGTTCCTTTCTTAAACAAAAAAGTGTTTACTTCTTTAATGGCAATTATTTACCTTCTGTATTATGAAGTACATTTTAAACAGTAGTGCCGCAGCTTCCATAATAACCAGATCTAGATATCACAAATTTAAAAAGGATTTTTTGTAATAAATTTAAATAAAAATATCATTACTATTATACTTTAATAGTTTCTACATTTTAAAGCACATTTCAATAGAGAAATAACACATACTTTCATTTGCAGTTCAAGATAACAAAACCTTTTCAAAGACATTAACCTGAAAGTGTATAATAGATGAGCACTGTACAAGTAAATACGCAATGCAAAAAGCAGTGCACCAACCCATACCACTCATACTGATAACTGGTCTAGAAATAATGCTGAACAAACATAGCTTTTCCTCGATTGATTATTGGTGTTGCTGATTAACTCTAAATTGGCTTTTCTTTTATGCCAATCTAGCACCATGAAACAGAGATATAACCAGGCAATGTGACATATTACTCAGAATTGAAATGCTGTTCATTGAAAAGGAAGAGTCAAGTTCAGGAGATAAGGCAAGACATTGTTATGATTGTCAAACTAGTGCTAACTAAAACTTATCTTGCTGGGAAAGAAGGCTGTGATATAGATTTCACTTTTAAAGAGGTGCTGAAAGTAATGGCATAAGGATGATTTCTGCTGTTATTCATACTTTCAAATCCAATTAATAAAACTATTAGGAGTCAAGTCAAAACAAGCAAGGAGGTGAGTCATCATGCAATGTTTAACAACCTTTCCAAGGATTGTTATGAAAATAAGATTACATTCATTCTAAAGAATCATTTACAGGAAGAAAAATCCTATCAGGCACTGAGTTCATGGTACTTGAAAGGCTGGAAGATATTAAGAGGAAACATTTTGTACTCGTGCCCAGTTTTTACTCTTTCTGAATTATTACCTATTCTGCTTATATACCTATAATGAATACATACCTATTATTCTTATAAGTTTTCTTTTGTAGGCTGAAAAACCTAAATCTTTAACATGGTACTTAGAGCTCTTCCTGAGAATGAGGTTAATAAGAATATATTGGGGAGTTGGGGGAAGGATGGGTTCAAGATAACAAATTTGGTAGGAGGGGCAACAGTAGGCACAGAATGAACTGAAAGTCAAAGGCTCACAAGTAGAGAAATGAGTAACCCAAAAGACAACCTGAAAAATACCTTATATCCCAGGAGATAACCTGGGACACCCCCAGCAGCATCTCTACTCCCTGGAAACAGTCAGAGAAACTGGCTGATGGACATGGCTGGAAGAAAGATTCTAAGTGGAGGAATCCTTGATCTGAGCCATTCTTGTGTAGCTTGCTGAAGTGTCTTATGAGTTTATATTGCTGAGCACCGTCTGTTTTCTGGGTACAACTCAGAACAGCTCCCAGTGGGAGAGCACTTACATTGACAAAAGTGTGTGTGTGTGTGTCGACAGATTTGACAGTGGGCCTGAAGGCTGAATGGGCCTTTTGTCTGCACCAAAACAGGATCTTCTGTCTTAGAAAAGGTGCAGAACTCTGAAGCTATGTAAGATAGATGTGTAAATGTCTTCCCTGTTTATAAGTACCTGTTTTTAGGTCCCTGTTGCAAGGGGTTGATATGCCTAGTCACATATCATCAGGCCTTTTTGACTGATTGGGTTTTTTACTCTACAGTGAGTAGAAGTTGTTCAGTGACTCAGTATTTTTAAAGTACTTCTATTGAAAATGTGTGAAATAGCCAAGATAGTAAAAAAGATGTACCTAGGTATTACATTGGTGTTAATAAACGTCAGTTTAATTTACAACATTGATATTCTTGATCCTAGAATATCATTAGGCCACTACAAACTGCCCCTTTTTAAAGATGACACTTTTTTATCCTATAATATTCAGACAGTAAAAATACTCATGGATTTTCTTCCTTGCTGAACAGACATGCAACAAAGAAGTTTGTCATAAATGAGATGCATTCTATTTAACATTACTTTTCCTGGTGTCTTGTTTTCCTTCTTTTTTTTTCTTTCTTGATTCATACCAGAGAACTTAATAATTGCAATAGACTGTAATAATGACATACTCAGGATTGAAAGCATTGAAAGCTTAGTTGCTATAGTAGTAGGGTAGGGAGGTTTTGTAGTATAAGATCGTCAAACTTAATTTATTGTCAGTAATCATTTTATTAATTTTCTTCATTTCTGTTTATTGTATTGTCAGCCACAAAAACCCCAAACCTCCTCACAGTAACACAGGAGCATGCTGTTGCTTATATGGAGGTGTGAATGCTAGGATATCATATCCAGTTCAGGAGCAGGGTCCAAAAGCCATTCTTCTATAATTCAAGTGAAATAAGACACTCAGTTAATTAAAAGCAAGCAATTAGACTTGTAATTTTCATTGTTGTTGTTGATACTGATCTTCACATTCTTTTGACATTGGGATCAAAGGAACATGGAATTGTAGAATTGAAAGGTTTTCTAAAGAACTACATGAAAACATATTCTTGAGCAATAATAAAATGTGCAGAATAAAACCTCAACTAACACGTTCTTCAAAAAAATCGGAGTTAATACTCATACCAAAATGTTTTATGGGATTTTTCAACAAAATTGATGAAAAAATTATATTTATAAACAATCTTGTAAAACTTTGCTGTTGGCCCAGTTTTTATGAATATCTCTCAAGAATAGTTTGCTTTGGTGGGGTTAATTTGTTATTTTGTTGGGGTTTTGGGCAGATTTAGCACTTGCTAATAGAATATTGGAAATTTTCTGAAAACTGTTCACAAAAACAGCATAGAGAACACTTTGTCACTGACTCCCTGCAGCCTGGTTTTCATTCAGCATTATCTTGTCCCTTTTTCCCATTGTAGGATTACACTATACAATATTTTCCAGTGTATAAGCCTTGCCCGAGTTTCTCCAAGTAATGAGCCTTCCATCATCCTACAGTCCGACAGAAAAAGCTGTGATAAGGATTTTTTTGGTCTCAAAATCTATTTTATAATAGTTAGCATTTGGATTAGACAATTCAGGAATTATATAATTCACAATATCTTTTTAAGTAACATCAATACTTTAAAATGCAGTACTTCATTCTATTTCATTTTTATTAGTCTCCGTCTTGAAGGGAACTGCAATAAGGTAAAGTCAGCCCACTTGAACAAGTTCATAAGCAAGGTTGAGAGTAGCAATTACAGATGAGAGACCGGGGCACTCGATTCTATACTGTTGGAACCACTGAGCATTCAGCTTTGGATCAAGCACCAGATTTATATTTGCTGTCAAGCAACACAATGCAGAGACAGTGGCTGGAAGAATTCAAAATATTATTCAAAAGTAGAATTAAATGACGCTTAATGTACTAAATCTAAAACATTGAATATATATAATCAAACTTTGTGCCACAATCAGTATGGATTTCTTTTTCTTACTGTGTATAGGAAGAATGAACATCCCTCTGTTGCAGATTTTAATCCAGCTTTTATGGTTCTAGAGATTTCACATCAGTTACTGTGCATTTAACTTTCCCAGATTAAATATATATAAACACAAATTTGGATACTACATGTTGAATTCTATTTTCTCTTTTTTTTCCATTTTTTCTTTTTTTCCATTTTCTGTATCCCTCCTGTTATTCACAGTAAATTGCTGACAGATTTCAGTTTAAATATATGTTGTACTACATTCCATGGTTGTTGCTTCCCTCTTGGTGTTTTTTCCAGTATTATTATCTCCCATAAAAAACATGTTTCCTTTTCTTTCTCCTTGTGACAAGTTCTCTTGGTTTATGAATTTTAAATAGAATGCAAACCTTTCTGGCTCTTATTGTCTTCTCTTTCTTGTATAAATCAAGAGTGAAAAAACAATCTTTTCAGGATCTGTTAGCTCTTGCATTTCTGTCCACTGTTTTATATAATTACACCTCATATTGAACTGTTAACAAGATTTCTGTATTTTCATAATGTAAGGATACATTGATACAATGACACAAATGACAGTCAAATTTGTGAGGTGATACCCCCTACTATTTCAATAAAATTTGTGTAGTCTGACGCATTTTATTAATTCAGTACTGTTTTCTGTAGTGTGTTGAAGGAGAAATTATTTGCCCACAAATTAATTCATAAAACTGTACATTTGCCTACTTTGAGTTGAATTTCTTCCTTCTGTCCTTGTTATTTCAAATTAACTATGCTTAAATTTATTGCAATAATCATTTTCGTAACATTTTTTTTAATCACAATATCACAATAAAATTATTAGAAATCTGAATATTTCAGAAGGAGACACTAACCATTAAAAGTAGTCTGTCTTTTATTAAAGGCTGCAGCAGCAGTTGCTTTCTTCACTCAATTTTTCTCCAGTCCAGGCATTCTTTGTTTCCTGTGCCACCAATATTGTTATATAGCCCAATATATTTGCTTGGCATTTTAATAAAGTCATAATCCTTGTCCTATATTAATAGTATTGGTTTCTAGGAATTTCTTCTGCAAGTTGCATGTAGTTATGTTTGTCTTTCATCACGTAATTTGAATTTGTGTCTTTTTTGTCTATTTTATTAAGATGAGTCATTTCAGTACTGTTTCTCTTCCACGTTAGTGAAACTTCACTGGATTTTAATAATATGTATGTACTTTAAAATGTTAATATAGTTCAATAAGTATTTTAATATTTTTAATAGATTTTTAAAATTTATATAGGGTATTTATTTATGTACTATCAAATGAGATACCTTCTATTCATATGGTTTCTTATAATAAAATTGATCAACTGAAACCTTTTTTGGTTTTTCAATATATTCTTATGAACTAAAGTAATTTGCAGTATATTTCTGAAAACTGTACTTTCCACATAGGCAATGTGTCCAACATAATGTTTTGGAACAGACTGAATTGGCTCCATAAAAATTCATTCTATGCTTTCTAAACGTTTGTGTTTAAACCACATTTGAATGTCACATATGGAGGATCATCATGTTAGATCTATTGGGGAAAATAAAACTGTTAAACTGGAAAGTCTGATTTTATTGCAAAAAGATGGAATCTGATATATAATGAGGGAAAGATGTCTGTAAGAAATGTACTTTGTTTACTGAGTCAATGTAGCAACGGGTTGAGAATGAGCTTATTTCAATGTCATTTTAATTTAATTGTTCTTTTCAGTGGAATCAAATTCCTGAAATAATGTGATGCATCTGTGAAGAAGACAAATCCAATTCTAAGATGCTCCAGGGCAAACATTTCCAAGAGAAGTAAGGAAGTTTTTGTGCCATTGTACAAGGTCCCACACCAAACTCATCTGGAAAACTGTTCTAGTTAGCCATATTCAAGAAAAGAAATTGCAATTAGAAGAGCTACATATAAGAGCAACAAGGAACATCAGGAGAATGGAGAGTTCATACTTGGAGAGGACTCTGGTAGAACAGCACATACAAACAGCTTGTTTGTATGAGCAAAATGAACATTGGAAAGGAGCATGATTACTGTCTTGGAATACATTATAAGGGAAGCTCCTAGAAAAGAGAGAAGCTGTTAAAGCTAAATATCAGTGTTGGCAAAAACACAAATGGGAATGAACTGGCTATAATTAAACTGGACACAGATATTGCAAAATGCCTGACTATCAAAATAAAAAAGTTCTGAAAAAACTCTCAGATCAGAAAAACACGGTAAAAAATCTTGGTCAAAAATTTTTGCCAAATACGCTTCCAGATTCACCTTTCTATCACACAAAAACCTAAATGCCAGAATAATGCTCGGTTTCACCGTTGTGTTTTGAGTGATTCTTTTTGAGCTGCTCAGATTTTTAATGGTTCTTTTTTATTTACAACTCATATATTTTGTGCTGCTTTGATGCTGAAGAAATTTAAGAATACCTTTAACTTGCTTTCAATGGTCAACAGTTTTTTAATTCTCATTCCACTTGTACTTTATAATAAACACTAGTTTGCCACCACTTTTTCCTGAAGGCTCTTGTTTCCTTCTGGCCACATGCTGAACTAAAGGAAAGAACATAAAATTTCAGAAAAGGTGTGGAAGTTCCTCAAGTGGACACACAGATCACCATTTTGGAAAAACAATGCTATGATCGATTTTAATCTCAAATTCCTTACAAAGGGAAATCCAGAAGATGCATAACCAAATAGCAACCATAGGGCAACAGTATGAAAAATTAATACATTTCTGATAGTGACAAGTTACTATTATTTTACACTGAAATCATTACATTTTGTAGTGAGAGCCTGATGGTTTAATTCTACATGCTAAAGGACAAATCATATGCAGGTTGGTATGAACTTGCACACTTTTCTCTACTGCCAATAATTTTTAATTGCATAATAAAATTGTCAGCAAAGTGGCAAATAAATGAGTAGGAAGGATACACATGTTCAGCAAAAGCTTTAAGATTTTTGGTTTTTATTAATTTCCAGTGCTCTTTGTTCATGAACTAATCAAAACCACTTTTGGAAAAGAAACACAGGTAAATTCACTCAGGTTTGAAGTGAATATAATAATCCACACTGTGATTATCTTCCAAATTGTTTAGAGACCTGGATTAGCAAATCCACTGAATGTATATTGTTTAAATTGAGTATCCTAGATCTTTCACATACATGTCACCAGAACAGGGGGTAGCCC
This sequence comes from Sturnus vulgaris, assembly GCF_052056855.1. Classification (NCBI taxonomy): domain Eukaryota; kingdom Metazoa; phylum Chordata; class Aves; order Passeriformes; family Sturnidae; genus Sturnus; species Sturnus vulgaris. The sequence goes on from NC_142243.1 coordinate 84,412,090, forward strand.
CCAGGTATGTCTTTCTTGCTGTTCAGTATGCTGAAAAATACCAAGGAAACAGATTCCAGAGGCCAAACATCCTGTTGATGTACATATCAGATATGAAGATGAAATCTGTCAGATATATTTTCAGCTCTTCCATAGAGCTCTGTGCCTGAAGTCAGTCAAATGTCATAGGAACGTTTCATCTCTCAAGATCTTGCTTCTGTAAAATAGTTGAGGCAAGCTCTGAAACTTCAACAGAGGGAATAAAGAAAACTGACTGAAATACAACACCATAAACATCTTCTGAGAAATGCAAAGACACAGGATAGTAAGACCTCTTTGAAAGTTCCCCAACCAAAAGTATACAGTATAAATACTTCCAAGAAACTGCCTTTTTTATGGTACCAGTTCTGAGTGGACAGAAGACATAGTGAACATATGCCACACTACAGGAATCTGCTGCTCTGAACTACTCCAGCTGCCATTAGATCTTCCAGCACTGCTTAATTTCTTTTTTTTTTAATTCAAAATAATATCTCTAATGCATTGCTACCTCTGAGCTACTCTGAATTTCTGAACCACCAAAAGTGCCATGGCAAGTGTCACTTGACACTATTGGCTGAATCATTGCAGCCTGAACCCTTAGCCTTTTGTCAGGTAGTTTATTTCTCACAACAGAATGATTTCTGTCTGTCCTATTTAAATTATTCCAATTTATGTCAATTTATAAAGCACCATGCCTTGAAACAAGTTCATTAACTTTGTGTGCAGCAGTCACACAGATGTGATAGCAACGCTTGTGATGAATGCCCAAAACATGGCTGAAAAAATGCAATTAATTTTCAATTTGTTGCTCCTATTAACAAAAAAAATTAAGATTATCGAATAGTTAATGCCTGTCTCTCATATATCAAAGCTGAGATTTAAGTTTGCAAGCAAAACTTACACCTTTGTAACAATTATCAAGCACACTAACTTGCAGACGTATATGTGTATCTATATATATTCATAATAGATGCATAAAAAATGTTAGTTTCAAATAGCAGTTCTAAAAATGGTATCATTTAAGTTCCTTAGGAACAGTGTAGGAACAGTGACACTGTCTTTTTAAATTTTTTTGCTTCTTTTTTTTTTCTTTTATTTTTTCTTTTCAGGGATCTACTTATTAAAGCAGCTGCCAGGGATTCAGTATTTTTTTAAACTTTCAAGATAAATATTAGCTCAGAATATTCTCTGGAGATACAAATTTCTGAAAATGCTGACCATGGTTGATAAAGCAGAATAGTGCTCAAAGCAGTAATGCATTCTAGCATACTGTAGCTTTTCGTAAAAATGTGAATGGAGGTATTTGAGAAGAAACCAAAAAAGCTTTAACAGTTAAATAAAAACTTAACTTTGTCAGCTATTGATAAACAGACATGTTTTGAATATTTTGTCTGGAATATTTTGTCAAATGTGTTTGAATGTTTGTTCACAAAAAATATGAGAATGAAATCAGCTTTCCATGGGCAGAGTAGCTTTGTAGAATTCAGGAATAAATTGCAGAACGCCATAATCACTCCTCTCTTACATGTCTCTCTTTCAGGTGAAAGTTCTTAAAGGTCTTTTTTCCTTCTTAATTTTTAACTTGATATTTTACTGCACACATCTTGCCATTCAGTGCTGATACTTTTTCTCCTTTCACCCACATCACCCTACAACAGATCACACTTCTGTCTGTGACACTCCATTTCTCTTTTACAGATTCCCATTATAACAAGCCAGTTGCTTTCCCAGCCTCTTCATCCTGCTAATAACCTTTCTTTTCCTCTCAAAGATATTATCTTTTTAATTCTTCTCTCTAGAATTCTTTCCTTCCTATGTATCCTGAATTTATGCTTCTGGACAAAAAAGAAATTGATTAGTTTAGGTCAAAGTTTTTTAAATCAAGGAACTTTAATGTATACCTAAATGCATATTTGAAAAATTGTACTTGTGCACTAGATAGATTTAAGAGAGCTATAAATCTGTACATGTTCCTGTGAAATCACCCTATTTTTTCAATTAATCTCTCTTCAGTATTCTCAAAAGGAGTAATGCTTCAAAATAAAACTCTATACATGTATCATAGTTTTATTGGAAGGGTTAAGGGGGAATTTTACCTATTGAGTGCGGTGTAACTTTTAGAGGAATCAAAATGTTTGTAAAGCTGATGCATGAGAACCGAAAAGAGAGCACAATTACAGATATGATGCAAACCTACATTTAAAAAGATCATATCAGATCAGACTTCAGGATATTTCACAATTTGAGCATACTCTGAAGACAGCTGAAATTAATTTATTAATTAAATTGCAGTTAAATCACTCCAATTTTAACTTTTCCAAAATCTTCCTTGCATAACCCTTACTTAAAAGATGTTTGCCACAGATCTTAGTGACACCTCCCTTCTTTATGCAGCATGAAAAGTGAATGGGAGGGGATGGTGTAATGTTGTGGGTTTGATCCTGATCTTTTCCTAGGAAAGTTTGCTATTCACTTACAGATGTATGGGGGTGAGTCTAAATGTTACCAGGCAGCAGTCCGGCCCAGCACCTTGCCTACATCACTGCTTCAGAGGAACGTGTATTAACTTCACTGACAATTATTATCCAATAAACTTTCCTAGGAAAGAAAATTATTAGTGATCTACTGCTTTTTAATTCCGTTAAAGATATAAGGAAAATAATACTAGAAAATTTTGTGTGGCTTCTTGCAGTGAGTTGTATCACACAGATTATTTCTCTACAAAATGGCTGTTCAGCAATGCTAACTGGTGTTAAACACTTTTTTTTTTTTAATATCATCCTATGTCTCAGATGACAAATTATTCTTAATGTGTGATCTTTTAGAAAGCTGGACTTGTTGAAATGAGAATATTTTCCCTTTAAGCTACATGAAAATGTCACTTCCCTCCTCTCAGCATGCTGGACACCTGCAATGTAAGGTGGAAATTAGATCTGGGCCTTGAAAACAATTCTGTATCTACAAGATTCTCAAACACTGAAGTACATGGTAAGTACCTTGATGACAAGTAACATGAAAGAGAGGAAGTCTTTGAAAGAAAATATTATCTGAAAAAGGTAAAACTTTAAAAAAGGCAGTCTAAATTTGAGATGCAGGTGAGATGCAATAAGATTCTTTTCCTAATAAATAAGAGGGCTCTTTTTTAAACAGTCTACTAGAAAATGATAAACTTTTTTCTCATTAGTTTTTTAAATGAGATTCCTAAACAATCTTTGTGACTGTCTCTTGGGAAAAAATAACATATACCAAGGTCAACGGCAGAGTTCAACTCACTTTAATAGGTTAAGCATTAAGTTCATTCAGAGCAGACATTTCTCTGACAGTATACTCTGTCTTGAAATATTTCCATGAAGTCAGGCTAAGGTATAATTGCAAATTTTTAGTATATGAAAAAGCACAAATCTTAATACATCTTCAAAATCTTCAGCATCCTGATCATTCAATATTGGAATATTTTTTTCTAGCACAATTTCATTACAATTGCTAAACCTGCAAATTATCTGCATTGTCTGTTAGCACCTTAAGAAAGACATCTTTTTCCACCTAACTTTCCAGCTCTTCAATCGAGCTTCAAGAGATTGCACTGTACTGCAGTCTAAGAATGAGTCGTATCATAATCAATTAAAAATAAGCCCTGCTACAATGGTACACCAAAACTTGATGTGTGACTTTATTACAATAAAAAAGTTCTATTTTGGCTATTACTGAATGTAAATAGTTTTTACAACTTTCCAGTGCTCACGTCATAATAATTGTGCTATGTGAGAATAGCAGTACATCATGCTATTAACTGAAAACTTTTGGAAGCCCCAGCTGGTAAATCAGAGAAAAATGCTATCCATCTTTCAGCATAAAAGATTTTTTTAAATTAAATCCAGAATTTCTAGCTTAGAATGTGCTAAGAAGCCATTCAGAAAGTACAGGAATAAAAAAAAATAATTTTTTAAAATGCTATTATCTTTCTGATTTTTTTTTCCTAGACATGTTTTCAGAGATTGTTTTCTCTGGATATTCCCAAGACAAGCAAACCACTTTCTATCACTATGAAATGGATTCAATCATAAATCCAGCAACCAATCCCTTTGATATTTTACCTTCTTTCTTTCTTAACTTTATAGAAAATGGAAATCTGCTACCCCATTTGGTACCTGGATATTCCTTTCTATGTAGTGATCAAGACTTGCCATGATCAAGATGAGCAATAGACCATCCTTAAAAATCACACCTGACCTCTCAGCCATACTGTCAAAGACAATGCAAAGATGAAATTTCAAGTGGCATTCATCTGCTTTATTTTTGCACTCCAGATGATGCAGGTATCATGACAGATGCATTTTTTCAGCTCTGACTTACAGTTCAGTTCAGCTCTGAATTGCACAACTGCCCTAATTTAAAAGCATACATAAATTTTTCCTTATAAGCTGAAAAATGTGCAAGGGTGGATAAGAGCATCAGACTGACATCTGTTTATACTGAAATTAAAGTTTTGAAATTCACCACTCACTGACTCACCAGTGAAACATTAATCCATCCGTTTCCTCACCCTATATTTTTTAACCTATATAGGAAGAATTTAAAGAGTGAGCTGTTACTAAGATTGTGAAATATTTTACTATGATCAAATATAATAAGAGAATACTCTTTGTCATGTCATTTTCTGACTGCGATCTCTGTGTACCTCTTGTAGGGATGACGAGGTGCTGCTGCTTTTGCTGGTTCTGCAACTGAGAATTGCTGTTACCATCTGAATTGAGTTTCTGGGAACTACATTTAATCCAAGTCAATTTTCCACTGGTTGGAAAACTTTTACTCCACAGAGAGTGTCCATCCCTTGGAACAGGCTGCCTAGGGAACTAGTTGAGTCATCATCCTTGGAGTTATCTAAAATAATTATGCAGATGTGGCACTTTGGAATCTGGTTTAGTGTTGGGCTTGGAAGTGCTAGGTTAGTGATTGGACTCAGTGATCTTAGAAGCCTTTTTCAACCTAGATGATTCTATGATTCTGGGATTCTGTAAGGGTGAGTATGCAGAAGAAATAAATACGTACTTCACTTTCTGTAGCTGGGGTTTGGTGGCATCCTTTTCCCACTCACTTAAAGGAAGGGGCCAGCTGTAGCTCAGGACTGCTGGAGACAGCACACTCTGGTCGTTGGCATGTCACTTGTCTTCAGCCCTAACATCTCTCAGTGTCATGACTGCACTGAGCCAGATAGCTACAAGATGGAGAAGCCTGCAGGACTTGTCACATGCCAGCATACTGAAAAAGACTTGCATCCTTTAAGAACTCGTGCAAGGTGCTGGTTCGGTTTTCACTGCAGAAGTCGGTTCCCTGCCAATGCTGAGCCCAGCCAGGCTCCACTCTCACAGCTCATAGCATGCACCATGCCCAGCTCAGCACAGACATCTCAATCAGTGTAATAGCTGAGATGTCTGGTAAAAAAAAACAGAACAAACCAAAAAACCAGTAAACAAAAAACCAAACCCCAAACAACAACAACAACAACAAAATACAGTCAAAAAATAAATCTGCTTTACTTCCAACTTTTCTCTCCTTGCTTGGAAAACATATTACCCTATTACTTTGTCTCTTCCCTTCAGGCATCTGACAGACCACATGCCTTTGTTTTCACACCTACTGTTTACCTTTAAAAGCACTCATCCCAGTGTCATGCTGTTTTCTGAATTTTGTCCTTTATCTCCGGGTATGTAATCTGCAGAGGATGGGAGCTTGGAAAAAGCCATGAATTCTTTTTCTAACTGGAAGTGTCAAAGCTGCTGTACACACATCTTTTCACATATAATTTTTGTAGTTGGGATTCAGCCCTGACTGCCTTCTCAACTCAAAATATTAGCACTGGGACTGATGAATTGCCCAAACATATGCTGAGTTTGTTGGAATATTCACACATTTTAGATTCTACTTGCTAAAATAAAAGGCTCAGAGACAAGACAACAGTCTTTTCTTAAAAAATTATTCAAATAATCGAAAAAACATTTATCAACAACAAAGGTACGACCACCAATTTTCCAGACCCTGGTAGCATTTCTGATCTTGGTCAAAGTGACTGTAGCACTGCAGCATTGAGATGAGATCAGTACAGCCTCGCCAATGTGAAGAGCCACAGGACAGTAACCTTTATCAGCAGTCACGCAGGAAGAGATTTTTGATGATTGTGACTATATTACCACCACGAGTGTAGCAAATGCAGAAAGTTCTGCAAAAGGATCATGGGACAAACACCTTCCACAGAAGATGTCAATCCCGAATTCCTTCTTATTTCAAGAACAACTACACCACAAAAATCCTACCCTTCCACTCAGTTCCTGCATGGGCTCCTGGCAACAGACTTTGTCCCAGCAGATGAACTCCATTCTCCTGTAAAAATTCCTCCTCCTTCCTCCTTTCCAGCACACAGGATATTACACAAGTTCAGATTTTTCTAGTCTGAAAGTGGATGACACTGGTGGCCTTTCTTGGAGTATATTTGGGGTGAGACATAAAAGGGGTTTGCTCTTCCTGAGCAAAAGCTGGAAACAGAAGAGTGCACATACAGTGCAGAAGAGTACTCCCTTACTTGAATTTACCTCAATTCCTTGCATTGCAAAGCCAAAGCTCACAGTTTGTGTATGAAGAGGTTTGGATTGCACTCTCTTGCGTGTCCCAGTGGATAGTAAAATTGTTTAGGCTGGAAAAAAATTCAGGTCATTAAGTTCAACCAATAACCCAGCAATTCCAAGTCCACCACTTAACATTTGTTTTTAGTAGATATATAATGTGAGTGTGTGATGGCTTCCTGTTCAGAAAAAAAATGATTGTGTGAGAGTCTGATCCTATGTCAAATACAAAAGGCAAAAGAGTTGATGTTGTGTTATCACTACATAGCAGTCATTTATTGGGAGTACATCTATTTGCTGAAGAGCAGCTGCTTGCATTTTGCCAGTGAAGCAATGAAGAAGTTGTTTCCTTTCTGAAGACTTACCTCTCACTATTCTGAGTTGTTTATATCAGTAACTGTGAAGATTTTCTGTATTCACTAAGTTTTTATCAGTCTCCAGCTCAGCAGCTAATTCTGGTGCCTCTGCAGAGACCCACATAAAACAGTCTTGAGTGAGCTTGGGTTGCCTGGACATCTGGATCTGGGCATCATCAGGTCCCTCTCATTGCTCAGAGGACAGCTTAGATCGAGTGCCCAAGGGCATTGGAGGGCTGTGACCTGGCTAGTTTAGCATTCTCCTGAAATGAAGAGTCCAACATTCAGACTCGATGATTCGTGAGAAAGTCTCATCACAAATAGTAGGTTAGAACTTTTCTGCAATTGTTTTTTCAAACTGAAAATGTTCTGTGCAGGAAATCTGAATAATTAGGGGAGTTACAGCCCTTTAGACAACTACTAACCTATTCTACACATGAGGAGAGGAAATATATACACATATCAGATATTTTATATGTACTCATATATATATATTTTATATTTATTGGCATGCAAAATTGCTTAGAATTGCCCTTTGATTTACATTTTTTAAACTGCAATTCTTTTAAAGTAGCTATTAGAAATGGTCAGTGAGAATAAATAACAAGAAAACAAGCTACAAGAGAGCACAGCAATGAGAACATAAAGTCACAATTTTAGCTTTCAATTAGTGTTTAAATTTGTAATATCTGTTTTTGTGATTACCAGAACATGTAACTGTTATAAGCTCGAGTTCCAGTCATGAATAATTGTACATAAACTGATACAGGTTATCTTTTAGAAAAAAAACCAAAACAAGCATAAAACAATTTTATGAGCAACTAGGGGAAAGAAACAAGATTGGAAAACATAAAATATATTCATGTGGCTAAATGTTTGTATTTTTCATGGTATAAAGAACGTGAAATTTTGATTTTTAAATTAATAGCAAAAACATTTTTACAAATAGTACTTTATGTATACTCCATGTATTATATGTAATATATGTTCAAATTATATGTTCATGTGATACATATGTGCAAAAGAATACTATACATCTCATATATATGCTATGGATATGATCTTACATATCTCTTTATACAAATACATATCTTTTGTGTCTATATTTAAATACAACAGTCTTTTAAAGTATATATTTTTAACTTTTAAAATTTTAAAAATAGTCATAAGATTAGCAAAATTCAAGAAATTATCATTATCATTCCATTTTTGTTGATAAACCCTTAAAAGAAATTTATTTCTGGTTAATTGCTGTTACCTGTAAGATTGAAATGAAAGTCTTCCCAGTCTATCAGATAATTATGATTACAATAATTTCTAGAGTAATCTCATATCCACATAGGACTGGAGACAGATATTTTCTTGAATATCAAATATATTTACATTTTAAAATAATCATTTAGATTATTATGCAATATGTTCTCATAATGGTCTTTGTGCCTCAAACTACTTAGGGCATGCAGTTGAATCTCTTCAAATTCTCAGTTCACATTAGTCAATTAAAGAAATTATTAGTAGAGAAAATCTGAGGAAATTTAATTTTTTTCCTAGAATATAACCATTCAGAATGTGGCTGCAAAAACAGTCAACAACACAATTTTAAGATCAGGACACCTGCAACACAAAATAGTTAGTTAAACTTCACTGTGTAATTTTCTTTCGCTTTGTTTCTTATTTGGATTCTGCAATTCAGAAAGAAAAAACAACAAAAACAAAAAACAACATTTAAATTCCAGTAGCTAAATCTCTTACCCTCATAAGCAGATCAGGGAAAAGATACAAGGTTTCCAAGAAATAAAGTCAAAGACTCATTTAACAGGAGTTACATATAGGCATAAAATATTTAACCAACTCAGGATTGCAAGACAATGGCCAGGGAGAGAAAACAAGAGCTATGCAGCAGTTTCAAGATATGTGCAATTTTATTGAGCCATTAATAATATTTACCTCCTCTATTTTTTCTTCTTCAGCCACATTTTTCATCATTACCATCACTTCTTCACTTTACAGAGACAATATGGATGCAACAGGTGAGAACCAGTGGAACAGACAGGTTTTTAATGCTAATTGGTCAAAAATTAAATATGTAAATCACCATGACTTCTGTTCCTTCAAGGATAAAGCAGAACATAAGTTACCTGTTTTCCAATTTTGTATGCCAGTAAGTTGTTATTTTGCTTCAGCTAATTTATGGTTTGTTCCTTGATTATGAACCTTTGAGAAAGGCTATGAATTGGTGTGAAACAAATGGATTAGCGTGGAAAGAAAGATGCATTCTGCTTTGAAGAAAAAAAAGCCAGAAAGTTAAAAACCAAAAAAGTTGTGCAGAGCAAGCTCTATAATAATTTGACATTCCAGGATAGGCATCTGAGTACCATGTGTAGAATAAACCCGCTGCTCAAATATATCATGCCCAACACTTCCCACTCTCCCTTGCCTTCTGTTTGGCTTTGACATAGATGAGAAAACCTACTACACTCGTGACTGTTCCACTGCTGGAGATTTAGTTGTGGGATTTCCCCTCAGCTGCTCGTTTGTCACCATTTTCCATATTGCTTTATTAGACGTGTCCAAAAGCTGGGAGTTAGGAAGTTAACTCAAAAGGTTTATTAGACATCTTTCTCCCTTCCTACTCTCCTCCCTCTATCTCACCACCCTCTTCCCCATACACACTCCCACACCTGAGTAGGAATGATCCCTTTATAATGGGATGAACTTCTAGTTCCTTATGTAAAATCCGTGCCTTGGTATTTCCTTTGTTAGGTGGTCGTAGATGTGCAACTCTCTTCCATTTTCTTCAGTTTCTTCACCCTTTTACTACCATTTAGCTGAGGCTACTGAGCATCCTGTGGAATCCTTCTCCAGCCATTTCTGTTGTTGAGAGCAGGATTGGCTCTCTGCTTACAAGCCAGTACTTCCCAATGAGCCTGCAAGTGGCTAATGCCCATTGCAGTGTTGTCACCAGTGCATTGTGTAAGTGCCATGCAGCTCTGATGTTTCTGGTCACCTTAAACTGAGAACGGCAAAGGTAGTTCTGCTAGAAAACTCTAAAATCCCTGCAAAACTTTGAAGGTTTTACTGGAAATGTTCAGTTTCTTGAGCCTGCCCATACAGCAAGAGTGTGTTCAAAATAAAACCATTAACAGAATAGCAAACAATTTAAGTCAAAGAAGTTACGTTGAATAAGACTAACTCTTATTTTGTGGTACTTCAGGGTTTAACCAACAATATTTTCTGACAGTAAAATTGGCAGAAGATAATCCCATCAGGGTTAGCTGCTGTGGAAAAAAAACCATTAACCTATGTTTAAATGCACACTGATTTAGGTCTCAAACTGGTATACAGGAATTACAAGTGATTGCTATGGGTAATAAAGAGTGGAAGTTTAGCAGTCATTCTCTATATTTAGAACAAATATTTTCTGTTTTAAGTTAATTCAGCAGTTATGGAAGCAGATACTGAAGGTTTAGTGACATTGAAATGATTGAAACTATGAAAACTACATTTCTTTTATTTATGAGCCAGAAAGAAAATTTTAAGGAATTGAATTATTATATTTCAAAAATATTTTATTTTCTTTTGGACATGTCAGTTTTGGGTGCTGTAATTTTTAGCCAGTATTTGTGATCAAATTATTCCATTAGAGACATTAACAGCTGAAATATATTTCTTGTTTCATGTTACACATGAGCAATCCATGCAAACATTGGTTCCATAAACCAACATGTTCAATCTCTCTTTTACTTTTTACTTGGGCTTTTTGTTTGGTTTTTTGTTTGTGTTTGCATGTTTGTTTTTAATGAATCTATGCCAACAGTTCTGGTCTATTAAGCCCTATCATTGCTGTTTTCAGTTTGTGCTTTCACGAGTATTAGGAAAAAGAAAATGTCAAGTCTTTCCTTATCTACAGGCTTTTACTACCCCAATTATCTAAGTTGTTAAATTAAGTGTTAAAAAAACTTATATCTTATATTCTTGAGATAGGCAAATTTCTCAAATTATATTGTTTGCATTTGAAGGGCTTGTCTGGAAAGCCATTGAATGTCTTGGAAAAAGCATGCCTTTTGTCATTCCAGTGGAAAAAATGCTAATAGGAAATAGTTAACCTCTGCAGACTAACAGATCTGATGAGACTTTAGTGCTTTGCTCACCAGTACAAATATGAGAGCATTTTTTTGACAAAGGTTGTCCTGGAGTACCTAAACCAGAACTATGAACTGCTTCACTGGAAATCATAAACACTGAGAAATCTTTACACACTCTGTGTAAGAATTTATTAAGCATTTACTAATGACCTTGGCTGAAGCAATGCAGACTTCTTTGGATGAAAGTTTAAATTTACTGAAAGCAGTTCATCAAAACTAGAGTGATTATCCAAATTGCATGCTATCGTTCCCCAAATTTACTGTTTATGAGAGTGCCTAATGATGCAGGTTATATTTTATCGCTAGCAGTTTTCAATTATTACCTTCAGGACCTCATGTACAGAATTCATACAATATCATTGTTACTTCTTTTTCCATTGAAATAACATCGTTCTTTCTTCCAGGCACATTTTGATGAATTTGGAAGAACTTTTATCCAAAAGAGATTAAATGAAAGGACTGGTATTTCTGAGGTGATTGTGATACATTCAGGACTCATAATCCTGTTTATAGGAAGGAAAAGAAAATTTCTTCTTGGAGAAGAGTAGGTTTAAGAAACAAGATTATTTCTTTTGAAGCAATTAGCTTTTCAAATGATCAAACTTTTCTAAGAAATTTCCAATGTCTTCTAAGTCTAAGGGAGCTAGAAATAACAGAAGATCTTCATGCAATGTTTTCAGTTTATGTTAAAAAAAATTGCTCATAAAATTGCTCATTTTTCATTAATTTAAAAAAAAAAAATCCACTCAAGTTTAAGAGTCAGAACTTTCCGCCCTTATTCTAGTAGCATACAGATGAACATATCTGTGAATCTTTTCTCATTTGTGACAAGTAGAACTCAGAGTCACTTGTATGATGCTCATATTTTTTTGTAGGCAAAAAGGGCAGATTGGCTGATTTAATCATCATGTCATATGGCAGTGCTACAGTACCTGAGATCACGAGTGACTGTCTGTCCAGAATGCAGACAACCAAAAAGAATGGTTTCACCTCCCAGCTGAATTTTAGGGGGTGATTAACTCAGGTGGTTCACAAGTGGAACAGTATTGCACCATTCCTGGAGATTTCAAAGAAATTATGCATTTCATTATGTGATTTTTTTTTTTACATCTCAACATCAATATTTTAAAATGGATGCATTTAGATGAACAATTCAGAAGTTTAACTTTTATGCTAGTATTTTGCCCCAAGGATAGGATATGCACTGTAATGTTTTTAACATGATACTCATATGAGGATATAATTAAACAGTTTGGACTTCAGACTGTGATTCAATAAAGCTCTAAAAATAAACCTGAAGATAGTTTGCTAAATCATATACATATTCAGTTATGCCTGTTAGATATGAATTAATGTCTTTTGATAGAAAAATGTATCTTTAAAGCTGAAAAGATATTATAGGATTTCTTTTGAAAAACTAAAATTTAGTATGATGGCTAGGTCCTAAATCAGAAATGAGAAAAAATAATTTAGATTTAGAACATTGAGATCTTAATGTTGGCGTTATTTCTCTGACACACAGAAAGGCTCTTGAGATGAATTATCTACTATAAAATATGACAGTGGGTTTTTTGTTTCATTTGATCCCTAAATTACTGGATTTAAAGACATAGTTTCTGACCAAGTGGAGTTTTCTTAATGTACCTAGATAGCTCCATATAGTAGTCATCTGTTATTTTTTATATAATTTTTTATACATTTTTAATGTATTTTTTCTGTTATTCTGGGTTTTTTTTAATTTATTTTGTTATTTATTATAATTCAAATGCTTGTCTTTCGAAATTCTCTTTAAATACTTGTTCTTTAAAATTACTGAAATCTACTTTTTTGGATTAACAGCTCAAACCCATGGATTCTCACCAGGAACCAAATTTTCATAACTGCATTATCCCCATGTAGCATGAGTCACCAAAGCATGTTCCATTCATGTGGAGTCTAAATTATTCTGTCAAGCATTCAAATTTGGAATAATTCAAATTCTTCCTAGGTGTTCCCTGGGTATTTTTAATTTTTTTAGTTATTGAGTAATACTACACAAATTATTAATACAGTAAATTTTCTAGAGAAATCCAGAAAAAGAGCATACTAAACAAGATAAAAATAATATCTGGGTTTAGGATTGGCAATGACAATGGAAATCCTCTCCTTGCATAACACACTGATTGAAATTATGTGCTACAGAGTCAGGTAAATGTCATGATCCAGAATCACCCTGGATGTGAGAGATTCCTTAATCTTTGGAAAACCTCATTCTCTTCAAAGCAATTCTGCCTTACTATAGGACAAACATTTCATTTTGTGGTCAAATTTATCTCTTGGATGAAGGAAAGGAGGGGAAAAAAAGAGTGAAATATTTTTGTGTCTCATTGAATGTTACTCCATTGAATCCAGGCTTAGAACACAACATTATTTGGAAAGGTATGATGCATTAATAAGCTTATTAAGTAGCTCAGATTATGCCATTATTAATATTTAGTTTTTATAAGTTAATGTGGAGCTTTTCAGCTGTATAAAGAGATTCTGTGCTGTAAACAGATTCTTCTTGCAACTCTTTGGTTCTACCTGTAAAAGAAATGTAGCAGTCTCCTGGGGTTTTCTTTGGATTTAAAGAAAGCCCTAAGGTTTCCTTTGAAGGGGGATTCCTGGAGACTGGCTGGTATTAAGTGAATTTCAGAGTGCAGGGTTTAAACTGATAATCTTGTAAGAAGGGGAGCTGTTAAATTTCATCCTTTCCCTGCATAGTCCAATAGATGAGTAATTGAATGTTTTTACTGTAGATATTTCACATATTGCAACTGTATTTAGCCTGGAAGGTTTAGTTTTCCAGTGCTATCTGTAAAACATTTCCTTCGTTACCACATGTGTTTAAGTTCTATATTTTAATTCTATTAGCTTTTATTCTAATGGTACTTGACTTAAGGATCCCTCTAAGATATGAGTAAAAATACTGTTGTATTTCTCTTGATGGTTATCTGTATCACTCTGTGTCCAAAGAGTGAAATATTATCTATACCTTTCTGAGAATGAATAAAGAACAAATTCTGACAATGTTGAATTGTTTCATAAAAATGTTATACCTTGCATATTTGGAATACTGATGTGTGCAGAACTTCTTAGAGCCTTAAAGGAGTACAGGACAACATCCATAGACTTTTTACTGTCTGTGAAATAACTGTAGATATTTCACTGCCTTATCTGAATGCATCCAAGGAAGTAATTCACATTTTCCAGAAATAAACCAATGTGCCCTCCATAAAGCAGTAAATATTTACTCTTGTCTTTAGGCCCTATCTTGCACTGGTTAAGCTGGAAAGGTTGACTCATGGAGGAACAAAGATTGTGAGGGACCAGAAGGACATTGTGCAATCAACATACTCACAAATGCCTGGAAAAGAGGGTAGGTAACAAAGTTATGAAGTTTGAAGTGAAGAAAAATTAACCTTGTGACAGTCCAAACTAAAACTCTCTGGAAAACTGCATCAGGATCTTATAATGCTGAATAAAAATTGCAAATAGAATTTCATATCCACATGAGAAAAATAAAACATAGGAGCATAAACACCATAGACAGACTATTATGGTTCAGAAGTAGCTACCACTGCTTAAGAAAGAGATCGTAATCATTGTAGTTATCAGCTCGCTCTTCACAGAATGCTCAAATAATTGCAGAGAAAATAACAGAAAGAATGGTATCCCACTAAGAAAATTCATTGCTACCACAACTTGTGTACTGCTTGCACTTCTTGATTACCTATTTTCCCCTTTGACCACAGGGCCACAGAGAAGATAACAACAGGTCAGAAGTGCTTTCTGCAGAAGACAAGAAACAAACTGCAGTAGTTCTATTTAAAAAGCTGAAAACAGATTGCTGCAATAAAATCATGAATATAGAGAAAGTGTGTAAGGAATGATTTTTCATTTTCTGCTTAAAGCTACGCAGTCATACCAAAAGGATGACTCAGTTATATTTCTTTAACTCTGGCAACACCACGATGTGCTATTTAGACCTTTGATGTGAAAATAAAGATACTTTTAATCGACTGCAATTCTTTAAGGATAAACCTGATGGCTGTGGAAACGAAGAGATGGGGTCTTCATGATATGCTTGCATCAAGAAATGAAGCCATGAAGCTGTTTATTGATACACAGAGCAAAGTTTATGTACTTTTTCACTATTGCTAAAAACAGTGCACCAATAATATTTGCATTACCAAAGTATATTGCTTACTCGTAACTAAACAACATTGCTCAATCTATGCCTCGCTATAAGCTGACCAGGCACATGCAGTACATGGCGTGATATTCCATAATATTGCATGCTAAGCACCTCGTACCAAGCACTTCTTACCTCTTGCATTCCTTCATCAAAATCCCGCTTACTCTTGCCAAGGCTTGTGGCCTACAGTGGCTGCACATCCATGTGGGTTGTGACCAGCTGAGCAGTTCTGCTCTCTGTCTGCATTCCCACATAAACCTGCTCCATTACTGACTCTGCGAGCCGTGTTCTCTCAGGGAATACCCACCCACGCAGTGGGGCTCTCCAGGCACTGCAGTGTGGATTCCCAGTCCATCACGGGGCCTCTCCTGGAGCTACAGGACACCACATCCTCTGCCAGAGACCCTGCAGGGGCCACAGGGACATCTCAGCTGAGGCACCCAGAGCACCTCCTCCCTTCCTACTGCTTCCCTCTCAGGCCTCATTTATCACACTTTTTCTCTCACCCCTCACTGTCCCCACCACTGATACTACCCCTGCAGCTCCTCTCTTCTACCACAACCTTGAAACCTGCACTCAATAAAATTATATACTTTCCAAGTACCTGAAGTAAGAACTGTTTAAAAACATACTTTACATCCTTTGCATTGGATTATGTGACTGAAAAGTTCGTATCTCACAAGTTTCAAATAATGTAAGTCAATATAGAAATATCATAGCTTGCTTTTTGCCAGCCATAAGTAATTCATGCCTCCTAAAAATTACTACATAGCATTTTACTGTTCTCTCCTCCCTTTTGCTGTACTCGTCTTCTTTGATTGTGTTTTTGTTTCATTTTTTTGTAATTTTGTTATCACAAAACTTTTAGCATTTGGCAACATGGAACAGTCTTTTCAAATATTCCCTCTCATCAGTATGATGAAGTCAAATATCATGTTCTATTTAATTATGTCATGGACTAATAATGGCACTGAATTAAGTAGCTAAAATATATTCAGATATCATTCTTCAACCTATCTTCTCAGTATTGATGTCATTATATTCTTTACCTGACACTGTAAAATGCATGAAATCTTTACAAGCTTTTAAATTTTAAAAATGCCAGACTGCTGGTTTAAGCTGAATTCATGATGCTTTTTCTACAGACTTCTCTTAAGCCACAATTTTTATCTGTGAAAATGGCACTCAATTTTTTCTGAACTTAAAAAAATTCTAAGAAGGTTTTCTTCACACAGAAGACTTCATTGGCCCTTCTTCTCTTAGAAGTTCCCTTCATTCTTTCAGAGCAGATATGTCTGAAGACTGTCTGAATACTCAAGGACTAGTCACAAGTCAGAAGAAAATCTAAGTCCTTTTACTAATTATAAATGTCAGTGATATGAAGATCACAGTGGCCTATAATTCGTATAAAGTCTCTGATTATTTCAAAGTTATAAGCCAATTAATACACTCAGATTATTAATGAATAATGTATTAGAAGAAAAAGAGAAAACATTGCTGTCTTTGAAGAGCTTGCTTGCTGCAGTCAGAGATATGTTTTAACGATCACTCAGTGTACATCAATAATCTTTTAGATCAAATACCCCCATCAGTTACATGAAGCTCTCCAGTAACAACCGTAGCTAGTAAATTACAATAGTGAACAGCCAGATCAAGATCTGTTTGATGGAAAGTCAACATCTTCTTGATGTTGTGTAACACTGAATTAAAGAAAAACCCTAGCTGAAAATATAAATTTGGGCTCCAAAACTGATGTAATTTTTTGTTTCTTAATTGTGCCCTTTGCGTTTTCCTTATTAGAGTTTTAGGTGGTTGATCAGGAGCAGCCCAGTGCAGTTTTTCTCGCATCTTGCCAGTAGTAAGTGACTCTTTTATTTACCCTATCCCAGGAAAGAGCAACACGAAAAATACATGCTGTGATTTCTTGTTTTACCATACTGTGTAGCACATCCTCTTTGTTTTTTAAAGTTTCCTTTATTGACAGTTTTAATTTCAGCACATTTCCTGTTCAAATTAAAGTAATATTTTATATTCACTATGTGTTAGAACTGAGACAATTTAGAAGTGCAAAAGAAATATCAGGCAAATAAAGCAAATATAAACTTAGGAACTTGTATTACCCCTATGTGACAAGTAACATGCACAGAAGCTATCTGTGTAAGGACACAGATTTTCTATCTGAAAAGAACGTATCATAACAGCTTTTATTCGTCTCACAGATGCCAACATTTGTTACATAAGAAGGACTGGCTTTTTCCTATGCAATCAGGCCTGATTTCTCCAAGTTTTTCTTGGAGACATAACAATGAATAGCTGTCTCTTTTCCACTGCTCTAACTTTTGTGTCTCTAATAATTTCAGGAAGAAATAGTTTTGAGACTCCTATACCTGTTTCATCCTATATCTCAAGTTCTGGGGAAGTTCTACTATTTTCGGTTACTTTTACAAAAGTTTAACAAAGATGCAGCTATGAACTATGTAACTACAATCACTAATCCTCTCTAACTTTTATTTTAACTCAGATAGAGTTTCTGTATCAGAAAAATCCTCAATGCTTGAGTTTTTTCTAAGATTTTTTGTTGATTCAGTTGAATCACAGTTATGTGTTTATTTATTTAGCATATGGGGTCTCCCACTGGAGCTAGAACATACAAACTTTTCTGAATCAGCATCTACTTCTCAAAGGTGAAGATCAAAAACACAAATTAATGCAATCTGGAAGGGACTTCAGGTCATATATGCTTCAACCCACTGCTCATTAAATTGTAAAGTAAGACTGAAAACCAAATATTTGTAGGGAAGTCATACAAAGGATGGCTGAGGTCCATTACTTGTCCAGCCTGGAGGAAACTGAGGGAACATGCCATAGCAGTCTATAGCTTCCTCACAAGAGGAATTGGAGGGGCAAGTATTTATCTTTTCTTTCTAGTGACCAGTGACAGAATGTGAGCCTGGGGTTGTGCCGGGGAGGATTAGGTTGGAAATTAGAGGGAATTTGGACACTGGAACAGGCTCCTCAGAGAAGTGGTCACAGTACGAGCCTGACAGAGTTCTAGAAGCATTTGGACAATGCTCTGAGGCACATGGTGTGACCCTTGAGCACGGTCCTGTGCAGGGTGAGGAGTTGGAGACTTTGTGGACACTTTGTGGGTCCCTTCCTCACGATAGTCTATTGTTCTATAGTTAAACTTCCTGTATTCTGAGGACTGTCTGAGCTAAATCCTGTGTTTTGGTTTTTAGTGTCACTCTTCAAATTTTGCTAGTTCTATACCCATTCCAGGAGAATTCAAGAGTTGAAGTTCCTTAATTTCTTTTCTTCAATATCATCTAAACTACTACCCTGTTTAGTCGCAGTCTTTTTAAGCGTAGAATCAGCTGTTTATTTCTTGTTATAGAAAACCAAAGGATGCTCAAAAACTGCTGTATTTTAGGAAGCATCTCAGGTACCTAGGCTTTTGTTTGATAAAACCTGATGCTTATTCATTAGATGGAAAATGAGAATGTTACTATACACCTCTGTTTATGTGCCCACTCTTCTCCAATCAAATTTCTATTCTGCAATGAAAATTCTTCTAGCTGGTAAATTTTAAAGTGCCTTTGGATAAAGGAAGAACTTGGTTTGAACTAGAGAATTCTTTTTAATTCCTACAAATAGTATGAACAATGCACTTAGCAAAAAACCCTGAAATGGCACACATTAAAAATAAATGAGATTAGAGTAACACAGAAAATCATTTCTATCTACTGTGCACAGATGTCCACAAATACTTACCTAAAGCAGAATCAAACATTTCAGAGCCTAATGAAAATCAAAATTAATTTAGATGTATATTTAATGTTGTGGAAATGAAATCATTCTTTTTAAAAAATATTCATATCATAATCAATCATACTAAACAGGTTCTCATTTACCAATATATTGTATAGTCTTCAAATGTGTGATGGAGAGCTGCTGAATAATTTCAAGAGCTTCTATAACTTTTTTCACAGGCTTGATGCTTTCAGACAGTCTGTAGAATAAACCTGGCCCAATTTTGAACTTTTTTGTCTCTCTTCCCTCTTTGTTCATCTTCAAGTCCAGCAGGACCACTAGGAGCTTCTAAGGGAAAAAAAAATAATAAAAGCTAAATTTCATCACAATGCCTAGACTACAAAAGAAGTTAAAAGACCTCAAACTCTCAGGAGAAAGGATACATTGTCAAGTTAAATACTGGAAAGCTTCCAGAGGGAGACAGTGGGAACAGTGAGAGAACTTACTTAAAGCAGGGATTGAAAGCATAGAAGATTGAAAGCATAGAAGAGAAGATAATTAAAAATCTCAGATCTAACCTATTTCCATAACTCTTCTATTGTGCTCTCTGTGGAACAACTCGGTAAAGGCTGAGATAAGCACTTGATGGATCTGTGGGCTTGACAGTAGAATGACAGCAAGAAAAAAAAAAAAAGATTGATTAACTATGGGAAGTTTTTTTATTAAATTGCAGGATGCGTAAAGAGGGATTGTAGAAATTGAGCTATGAGAATATTAGTGACCAAACAGTGGACTTGCATATCATTAGGTTCTCTGTGAGTTTAGTCACATTGAAGCTCCCTGCAATGCACATTGTTTTGTGGCAAGGATATCTGGCAGAAGAATACTTCTCAGAGTATTATTAGGAATAATATCCTCAGGTTGAGTCTGTTGTACTCGTGTTGGTATCTGGTGAGTGATCTCTCCCTGTCCTTATCTCAATCCATGAATCTTTTGCTATTTCTTCTCCTCCTTGTCTATCTGAGATGGGGAGTGATAGAGGTCTGGTGAGTGCCTGGCATCTACCAGTCAACTCCCTACAACTGATCATTGCTAAATTGTGTATGCTTCCAAACATGTTAATTATGTTGGCCACTGTAATCCCATAATGGAAGTCTCTTTACGCTGTTCCACAACTGCCAGCTTACATACTTGTTATGCCATTTCAGAATTATATATAAATAAAATTGATACTCTGGAAACTTAATCTTAGTCCTGCTGCCATATCTTCTGAGATAATTTATTCTATTGCATCTCATGCCATTACTTCTGTTCTTGCTGTGTAAACTGTTAAGTGTCTCCTATGAGAGAGCACAAGACAAGCCTGGGAATGAACATTCCATGGCTATCATGGCTGTCACTCAGATGTTTGCTAGCCTACAGGATGTTATCCAGGTGGGTAGCTGGTATGCCCTACACAGTTCTAGATTCATGGTGTGAATTGTGGCTAAGACATATCACTGCATGTTAAAATGGAATTTCTACACCTGAGAGATTAGTTTTGACAATATCATTGCTCTCTGTAATGTGTGAGAGATGCGGGATCTGTCATTTTGGCCTGTCACTTCCTCACTCTCTGTGGCAACACCTTTCACTTTACATGGCTTTTTTTGGTTGTAGTACCATAAGATCTGTAAGACAGTGGCAAGGGTAAGAGTGCTGTATGTGTGCTGTATCCATGCACAGGCTGGCCACATATTTCTTTTAAGGGCCGCTTATTTCTAATTTTCTCCTGAAGCAGTCATAGACTATTTTTGCCAGGTTTCCTCTGAGCTGCTAAGGACATGTTGTGATAAGCTGCTTTGACAAACATTATCAAGAAGCCAGAGAAGGGTTAAAGCATTGTCTCTGAATGGGGTTCCCTGCCCACTTCATTGTATTCAGACCCAGATTTTGATGTTGACCCAAAGTGCAGACTGTCTTCATTTGCCTCACAACACCCAGTGTATTTGTGAACATTGCTGTACATTGATGTCTTTTCAGATGAAGTTTTGGGTAACAGCATTACAATGTGAGTATGTTAGAAAAATATTTCCTCGCCAGTGGTTTTGTCCTTGACCTTCATTCCACCAGCTTTCCTTTACCTGAAACAGCACAATATATGTTTCTGTCAGAAGTCATTCAACCATGTTTCTCCAGGTGTTCCTACTGGGAAATTCTCCAGGCAGCAACTCTTCTTCCAGCATAATCAGACCAAAAAATCAATTTATTCCAGTCCTCAGGTTATCCTTTTGTTCTCCTAAGATTGGGATTACAACATCTTCTTTCTCTTCTATAGCAGCTGTAAGAAGTAACAAAATGCTCTGCGGGAGACTTGTTTTCCAGCATGAGAGACCCATGTTTTTCTGGCTTTTTTTAGTCATGGGATCACTAGGTTATAGGGAGTTTTAGAAGAAAATGTTGTAGGGCTCAGGCCTACAACAGGAAAAGAAGTCTGATAAACCAGGTTTTCCTCTCCTATGTGATTTTTGGGGTTGTGACTAGAAACTTTCTTCCTTAGCATGTAACTCATGCAATGCAGGAAATAGGTAATATACTCTGAGTAGCCCAAGTACCTTTGTTCAATATACTTCCTAGTGTCCCAGCTGAAGTTGAAAAAATGTTAATCCATATAACTGATTTTTTTAAATCACACAAAGGACACAGAGAAATCAAATATATGAAATAAATATAATAAAAATGGAACAAAATAAATTCAGAAGCAGATAATTTTAATAAATGAAGATACATTTCTTGGATATGAAGATATTTCCTAGTAGGAACCATTAGGATTAGGATGTCTCAAAATTTTAAATAATTATTGAAATAAAACTTGAAACTTCACTGGTGGAGAATGAGCCATTTGGTTCTGCAATTTATGGTAAATTAAAGTTTTCTTGCACCATGACATACAGAAATAATATTGGGGGTTTTATGAAATAGGAAAATGAGGAAGCACAATTAGCTGAAAGGATTATCTAAACAAAATTGTATACAGTGAAGGAAAGCATTCACTGAGATCTATACTTAAAAGATTTAGGCACAATCAGTGTTATTAAACTGTCTGTTTTAAAGAATCACTCATTCAAAGAATGTCTGTGGAGACAGTATGGTGGGGCATGGTTTTTCTGCAGCTTTTCAATGAGACAGGTAATTGGGCAACACAGCGAGACTCTGATGTGTGGCTGACAGTGAGTTTGACTGGATGATGTATGATGTCTCCCTGAAATCAAACCATCAGCAATTGTCTAATTCACACAAAACTATGTCTCTTGAAAGAGTTACAAGATGGGCATGTTCTTGGGGCTTATGCAACATACAGGAGTGATAGGGCTGAAATGGCTTTAAAATAAATTTTAAAATTAAAATTATCTCAGTGGTGTTTGTTATGCTATTTTTATTTAGCTGAACAGAGCCCTTGGTACCCACAGTTGTTACAAGGGGCCAGCTCCTATAAAAAATTCAATAAGCTGCTTGAAGCTATCACACCCTCTAAGCCGAGGTGTTTCAAAACTGTCCAGAAAAAGGAAATATTGTAGCTGTTTTCAAACCTTGCTCTAAACAGGTCGGAGCACAGAGACTTATTGAAAATGCCAGTGCTGGCAGGAGGCTCTGGCAGTGGCATCAAGCAGTTTTGGCGCTACCTGTTTTGACGATATTCAGCCTTCTGCAGGCTTCCTGTCCATATCAATGTGTGAAGAGGCGCTCTTCAAGGAGTCACGACTCCCCCGAGTCTCCCACATTCCCTGAGTGCTCCCATCTGAACCACTTTGTATACATAAGGCAAAGAAGCAGCTTTCTCTCAGATAAGACAACAAATGTATTTGAAATCCTGGAAAGGGGCTGTTTCAGCCTGGTTCAGACGCTATCACAGCTGTCAAGCCGAAACAATGCACGGTTTCAGAGTTTTGATGCTCATCCAGGAACCATGGCAGCTGGGCTATCAGGAAAACACAGCCACAGAATTACCTATTGTGCTGCTCAGCTGTACTTGATGTAAGGCCCTGAATATTTGTTATGAGACAAACCCAGGACGTTGCCAGTAGCAAATGTCTGCTTTGAAGTTTCTGGAAAAATAGAGACTTAGTCTGACAATGGTTGGCAAGTGGCCGTCTTATCTCACAATACCTGCAGTTAAGGCTAAGAGGATGGTAGTTTTGGTGGCATAGTAGATGTTTTTGTATCAGAAGGATGACAGTAGACTTCAGCAAACTCTTCTAACACAAATAACAGTGGAAATTCTGTAAAATAAAAAAAAAAACACTTAAGTGGAAACGTTTGAGGCAAGTTCATGTAAAATCTGTTTCCTTCATATCACAAAGTAGACACTTGTAGGACAAAATTGAGAAGATTTAGGACACAAACCTATGAAAAACAAAATGAAAATGTCTTCTTTGTTTATTTTTTCCTTTTTTAAATTTGAAGCAAGAAAGATTCACTAAGTGCCACAAATTCTGAATTTTTCTCAGACTAGATTTGCTTTACCCAAACTTATTACTTCTGAACCAATGAGTCTTTGTCAGAATAGTCATAAGATCTTCTACTTAATGAAGAATGTTTTACAGTTTTGAAACCCAATAAAGCCTCCCATGACACTTCAGGCCATTGTCTGGGCACCCCTCAGGTTTCTCCCTATAGTTGATGTTGCAGTGGATGGTTTTGTGTATTTCCATCATGGACACAGCTTATCAATTTGGCTTGCTGCAAGAAGTAGGAGTCATTATAAGTGAATAACCAGTTATGCTGAGAAAAACATAACATATGCCACTGCCCAAACTGATTTATATTCAATATAGAAACTACAGTAGTCAAAATCCATGATCTACCATTCTGGTGAAATTCTTCATCCTGTCTTCCTGTATAACTGAATCTTTGATTTCCAATTTTGTTTCAATTAATGTTTATAAGAAGTTTTTCTAGTGGGCAGTAATATTAATCACACTTGCAAAACATGAAAGGCAGTTGGAATGAAACTGTACCATTAATGAAGATGATTTTAAATTCAGTGCACCTTTAAAAACATTAATTACATGGATTTCCATAATATTACAAACCTCAGATTGTGGTTGTTTAGGAGCTTGATCATTTCAATTATGCAACTGTTGCTGCATGGAATACTTCCTTTTAAGTATAGTAATCAGAAGAGTGTCATAAATACATATATATATATATGTTTTAAAATAAAAAATTAAATGCTAGTGTTTCTTCTTCAGCAGCTATGTGTTTTCCTCATTATAGTTGAACTCAATAAAATTTGTGGAGGAAAGTTATACCTTTAATTAGCTCAGCTGATGTTACTGGGAAAGACAGATATCTTATTGTTATTAGACATACCAGTCTGAGACACCAGACAAACCACTAGTTTTTAGAGGAGGAAGGAAGCCATTAGGCAAATGACAATAACAAAAAAAAAAAAAAAACAAAAAAAAAAAAACAAAAAAAACAAACAAACAAAAAAAAAAAAACGAAATAAACAGAAACAGAAAATCAAAAACCACTCAAAGACTGGTTTCCTGGAGGCACTTTCTTTATCACAGTCCCTATGTAATTAATTTCACCTTTTGAATATGAAATTCAAAAATTAACTATAGAGCAAAGAAGATGAGTACCATCTTGTCTCATGGCTGTGCACGGTCCTGTTTACTCTGATACAAAGGGATTGGAAAAAGGCAGTAAAGTCAAAAGCGCGGAAAACATTCTAAATTTGTCAAGCAGAAAGGTTAGCCAAGAATTATCTTGTTACTTTACACCGGGAATTCAGGAGGAGGTGAGTAATCCACCTGAACTGTGCCAAAATAAGTACAAAAGATGGGTGAAGATGATACTTTGATAAAGACCTGTCAGATACTGCTCAATCTATCCTACATCTTTCCTTCAGATTAAATTTCCTGTAACTGAATTTCAAAAGAAGAATGAGGAACAAGTTCCAACAGTGATGAAGTATAATTTATTATTATTATTAAGTTTTTTAACTATTTTGTCCTCATTAATGACATATATAAATTGTATGGTTTTCTAATTGATTTTATTATTTAATGAAAAATGTGAGTGTAAAATTCAACAGCAAAATAAAAGAACATTGTCCCTATGTTTATTTTCACTAGATAATAAGAGTTATTTTCAGAATCTCATAACATGGAATTTTTTTATCTGTGGGTCGATACTTTACAAGTATTATCTAGGTAGTCCTGTTATAAGTAATTATAAAAGCAAAACACAATAAAGAATAGATAAGAAAAATATCTCTGTATTTTGCTGTGCAAAATATTCCATAAGAATGAGGTTTTTATTTTTGATCATTCAGGTTTTAAAAGCAGCAAATCTATATGCCCTACTGCTTTCATTAAAAAGAATCACACAAAAAAACCCTCTTATAAAAAGCAAGAGCTAGCACATAAGAAGTTAATTAAAATTTTGCAGACAGGAGAGAAAATTTTCTTTTAGTCAAAAAATCATCACTGAAAAATAAAGATTCAAATCAGCCAAACTTGTTGCATGTTTTTTGAAGGGATTTGGCAGGAAAGTCAATTTAAAAAAATAAACGCCCTTTCAGAAATTGTTTAAAATTTCAAAATTTCATCCTGAACTGTTTATTATGCCATCCTAATTTGCTAAGGTGTTTAGAACAGTTATTAACCTTTCACTGCATGTTAGCATATAATTATGTATTAACTTATGTCTTTATTCAGTTATCACAGCTATTCAGAAGAGTTTCACAAAAATGGTGGAAAACCCCCAATCATTTTCAGAATCCTTTCTTAACAGAAAAATAATTATTTTAAAATAAATTAGTTTACCCCAATAAAATATTTGTTCTCTTTATTTTCCTTGGTTTGTAAAATTTGCCTAATTGCACTTCTTTCTGCAACAAGCTGACATGTCTTTGGCAGTCGATTATTATCATTCACAAAAAAGCATTCCAACAACAGGCTATATTTCTTA
This sequence comes from Sturnus vulgaris, assembly GCF_052056855.1. NCBI lineage: Eukaryota > Metazoa > Chordata > Aves > Passeriformes > Sturnidae > Sturnus > Sturnus vulgaris. The sequence goes on from NC_142243.1 coordinate 84,438,155, forward strand.
AAGTGTCTAATTAAAATACCTTGATAGTCACTGAGAAATTAGAATTAATCTCAATAAATGTAAGTGTTTTATATATAGACAGTGAGAAATTTGATTTCAGAGAAATTATTCTGTGGTGGAATTCCAAGATGAAATGCAAACTTTAGTTTTGACCACAGACCCAGCAATAATATCATTTTAGGACATATTGATCATGTGTGGCCCTTTGTAATACCTATTAGAAAAAGTGAATATTCTTAAAGCTGCCTTTTACTTTTAGTTGTGTTTTAAGTCACAGAAATCTGTATTGAAGTGCTCTGAATTGTATATTTTAGGGATGCTTTTCAACCAAAGGACTTCTTTTAAGCATTCTATAATAGCCTTCCTGAAAGCTTAGCTTTGAACACACACAACAGAGAATTGGAAAGACCTCTCTGTCAGGCTTTTGCTCAGGAGATTGTGCATACATTTCAGATGATTTTGCTGTCTAACAGAGGATGCAGTAACAGCCCCTGCTCACATGAAATGGTTTTCCAGTTGCTCAGAAGTACAAGCATCTGCTCTGCATGACTTCATTGCTCCCTTCCCAAGGTTCCTGAATAGATCCTTAAAGAACAAATGGACAATTGCAAAACAAAAAACAAAACCAAACTAAATAAAAACCACCAAAAACAAACAAAAAAACCCCAACCAAACAAAAAAACTCACCAAAAAAGTAAACTAAGAAAAGTAATTTCTTAGTCTCAGATATATTAGTTCTTAAGAAGACACAGAGCTTCATCAGACTTCTTCTGTAAGAAGAGGCATATTTGCTGCATCTTCAATGAGAAAATAAATTTACTAGCTTGGCTTAAAAATAATATTTTGTTTTGAGAGATCTCATTTCTCTTTGATCCTTACTATGCCCATTCCACAAAACAAAGAAATGTCCTTATTCTAAACTACATATCATGTCAATCTAAAGGTGTTATGAAAATTAGAGCTGGGTGTAAAATATATCATTCTGACCATCCAGTAATCCAATACATCTTGTTTCACTATTCAGTGCAGCACAGTCTTCCTTCCTTGTTCTTGCACAGCTTTAGAGGAAGCAGATTTGCACCATATTTTCCATGTCATTAAAAAATATTGTGGCACACGCACAGATTCGATAAAGTGATATGATACTAAATATTTTCCAGATGAAAAATGCAGGCTCTAGGTAACTAATAATGAGCAATATGTTCAAAGAAATTGTTCCCTCATCATATAACTTATATTCTACAACTTGTAATATGCATGTAAACTATAGGCCTGTAAAGATATTTTAATATTTTTGCTGATGAAAATGCCATCTTTACCTATTATAGATATTAAATTAGATTTTAGCATCAGAGTGTTTATTCAAATCTGATGAAATACTTTAGTGAAAAGTATGTTACAATTCCAGCATTGGCTTCACTGTGTTCTTTAAGCAACCTAATATTAAAATGCTAAAATTGAGAATATCACAGGAATTTTTATCTTTTAAGTTACTGACATATTTCTGTTAATGTTATATGTCATGTATGGAATTTTTTGTGAAGGATTGAAGGTGGTAACAAAACACTAAATAGAAATAATAGAGATCTTTCTGTCTTCATTAATTGATGACCTGTGCTCTATACATATGCTCTCTATATATGGTGGACCATAATTACCTTTCTTTTCCTTACTGTCTGTTAGATTATTATAGGTATGCAATGCAATTTGTTAATTTTAAATATTCTTACAAAGTTTCTGATCAAAAACTCAAATCATAGTTCTGAAATAAAATATGTTTGGTTTTGATTTTGAATGAAAGCTTAAAATCTTCACTGAGAGAAAACTTGTTCATCTGGATGTCAGTGGGCACTATGCTTTATAAAGATTTAATCTGTAAAATGGGGAAATCCTAGATTGCTGTGTATCAGCACTGATCTTTGCTTTCACTTGGAGAAATTCTGGGTCAGCTGAAACTGTAATTTTTTTACTTGTTTGATGCCAGTCCATATTCTAACTTGAAACTTGACCTGAATACAAATTCAACATACAACACATAGATATAGAGATATAGAGAAGCAATGACAGAATTGAAGGCACTTGCTAGTAGGAAAAGAATAAAATTTTGAGAAGCTCTCTTGCTTTAGGATGCTCTATTAGTCTCAAATGCATTATGCCGGATGATAAACTAATTGATTTCTAGGGGATTAAAGCTACCCTCATTGTTTATCTTTGAATTTGAAAGATATAACAGTGGGTAAAGGGAGATATATTGCCAACTAGGTCAAATTTGTTATGTATATTGTGTTTTACATGAAATAATAAATGATCTACTAGTGCATTAGAAGTTAAAAAAAAGCATATTAAAATATGTCAAAACTGAAAAGCAAGCAAAAGAAAAAAAAAAAAAACAGGTCACTTGGGAGAAAAAAAAAAGAAAAAACAACAAGGAATATGTGCTACTTGGAAAACTCTATTTTCACTAGGGTAGGAATGTCAAAACCTTAGCTGACCTGATGACAAAGACTCAAACCTTTAAATCCATGTTGACATGCTGCATAACAGTTCTGTGCACTTGAAGTCAGCATGTCAGTGCTGAGCTAACAGAAGTGAGTTCACTGTCATCCCTCCTCCCTTCCCTTTCATTTCATTTCAGCAGCGTGCCTTGCCCCTCTCCTTTGCTGGTGGAGGGAGTGTCTGAGCAGCAACAAGCGTCAGGGAATCCCTCTGCTCCTGCTCCAGCTCTGCTCTTCCACAGCAGAGAATCTCATTCATCAGGTCAGACAGGGACAAGAAATATGTGATCATGAAATCTAAAATCCTACATCCTCCAAGTGAGGAGTTTAACAAGTAAATACAGTAATGTAGGGTTGTAGATTTCATGAGCACAAACTTCGTGTTCTTCTAGCCCTGCTCCTTAGACCCAAGCACATTTGGTAATTGATCCAGTGAGTGATTTAGAGTAGTGCTTGCCATGGGCCTTCCTATGATATTACTTGGACCTAAGAGATTTATTTTCATGAACTGATTTGCTATAGAAGAAGAATAGTAGTGGTCACTTGGTTTTATCATCACCAGAGCCATTGGAACTTTTGCTTTCAATATAAATCCAAACTGTGAGGTCCGAGACCTTTGCTTTGCAGTGAGCTAGGCTAAGAACAAAGTGAACTGTGCAGGGCTTGGACTTTGATCTGCAAGTGATATTTCTAGGAAAAACCACAAACTACATTTTCTTCTTTTATTTCATCAACCTTTTATCCCAAATATATTATTTTTTTATTTTAAAATAAATTTCACTTTTAAGCTAAACAAATTTTATGTATCTCTGCATGTGTGAGATCAATGTATATATTACCCTTTGTTATTGATTGAAGAAATAGAAAAGAAATGTAATTTTAAAATGTGCAAGAAGTACAAGTTCCCAATTTAGCTGCAGCAGAACCTGAGATAAATACATTTGTGCATTTGTAACTCAAAACCTTTTTTGGTAAACGAATGAATGAATTGTTTCTGAGATGTCCATCTCCTTCAAATAAGATTATTTGTACTGCATATGTTTAAATTAACCACAGAAGAAGGTTACTTCTGGTAGTATCCCTGAGTGATGACTTCCTTTTTTTAATTGCAATTAGAGAATGAGGTATTCCATTTAGTCATTTATTCATTAGTAGAGTATAACAGATAAATGAAAGACACAAATTAATGTCTTCAGTGTTATGTAAATAATGAAAAGTCTCTTTCCCTACTGTAGTTATACTTTTGATGAGACTAAGATAGTTTTCATCATATGAATATTACATTGCGCTGCTTGACAGAAAGAATTAATAGCATTTTTGTGGAAGAAGGCATTGTGTTTATTTCAATGAGATTGATACTAAAGTCCAGTTTTGTTTCACCTCAACAGTGCCTTTGCAGAGACAAATGTAGTGCAGAAAGCAAAGCTGGATATTGTGCCAGAATTGCAAGCACTGCACAAAAAATTTTTTGTCCTGTTCCATCAGTTTTCACTCTGGGCAAAGTTATTTTTGCCATATACTGTAGGTTATAGTTGAGTAGGAAAAAAGAGGATGTTAACGAGGGAAGTTAAAGTGACTTGTTTTCGTTGTTGTAGAACTGCAGCAAGCCTGCGGAGCATAGCAGTCTCACTGGAATGAGTGAGTATGCAATTAACAGATTAGCAGAGAAAGTGTCCTGGGTCTGTATCATCATTTCCCTTTAGGGTGTTCTGAAGGGGGATCACAACATGAGGAAAGGATAAGGCACATTCTTTACAGAACTCTTCTCACATCTCAGTCTTGCATTTTACCTATTACAGTAGGATATGGCACAGCTCATTTTAAAAGAAATTCTGATCTTTCACAGTTTTAAATTCTGTTTCTTATCCCTGATAAAACAGGGATAGGTCCTCTGAGCACTGTAGAAGTAAGTCCCCACAGTTCACATGGCTGCAGCAGTGAACCTGGGTTTCTTTCCATTCTTGGTGTATTCCAAACAGGTATGATTACCATTTCTGGGCCCTTATATACTGCAACCATCCTTTCATTCTACCCACTCCATGACTGCCTCCACACTCGAGCTCTACGGTGTGTAACTATGGAGCATCTGGTTATTGAGAATTTCATGTACATTTCTCCTTCTTGGCTCACTTTTCCCCTGAAACAACTGGGGAATGTTCTGGTTTTTGGAAAAAAAGTCAATGTGTCCTTGTCCCATCATTTCTTGCCAACCCAGCATGAGATATGTGATTTGTAATGCAATAAGGTACCTGTTGACTTCAACCCGACCTCATTTGTATGAAGCTCATTTATCTGAAATACTCATTTCAAGAAACTTTTTGCTGGAGACTAATAGAAATTATATTATCCAAATCCTGTTTTACAGATGAATGTTAAGGATATTTTCGATCCAAATTTTCATTTTTAGAGTATTATCCTACTAATCGCTCTGATTTTTCAGTACTTTGGTGTTAACCTTTGCGAGTTGCTGACCCCTGCTAAATGATATATGTTCTACACAAATAAAATGACTAATGTATCTTTTCCATGCCATTTCCATAATTTTTCCTCTACTGAGAGAGCTAAAAGCAGAAAAAAACCCCTGAGGTAATTCTGTAATGCCTGACTAACACCCAGATTTCAAATTATCAATTTATATTATTTTCTTCCAGTAAGTAAAAGCATGAATTGCATTCATTTAATTCAGATTAATGTTAATTTAGTTTGGATTTCCTATTACTTTCTCTGGCTGACCTTACATGCAGACAGACAAAAGAGGAAAAAGAGCAATACCAAAATGAAGAATGGGTTTATTGTAGCAAGGCACCTGGAAGGTTTCTTAGACAACAGGTTCTCTATTTTAGTCTAAATACTGAAAGTAATGAGGAGCAGAGGGAGATGAGAGGAGAGGTTGGGTGAATAGTCACCTGTAGCCTCGCTCTGCAGGCACCAATGGGCAGATTATCAACCCAGTTTTTAACTATTTAGGATTTAAAACTGGGCGTACAACAGCCTCAGTGAAGGCTAATTCTCTTTTCTGGGGCACATTCATTTTCCCACCTTAACACAGAACGTGAGTTAGGGAAAAACTTGATGGTGGATTGATCTCAGACTGACTACTTTGTTGACATTCCCTTGGTTTGCTTTGTCAAAAGTGTTATTTGGGACTGGTTTTAAAAAGAGCCTTCTCAGGGACTTTCATTTTCTCCCAAGGCAACATTTCTGTGGAGGTAAACTGGGTAAAGTCCAAATAAATGCTTTTGGGTTATCATAAACACACACAAGTGATCAATGGCTCCACAAATGCTTGTTCTTTGGACAGTCTGTATGTCAGGATCGAGGGATGGGGGGGTGCAGTGAGAAACTTGCACTTGAACAAATAAGTACTATTTATTTTATTTATTTGTTTCCTTGTTCTTGCTGAGCATTCATTTATAAAACTGAACCAAACTTTCATTTACTTTGCAGTTTCTACCGAGTCCTTGCTTAGGATAGTCTTCATTATTCACTTCAATTTAACAGCTCAGAAGAGGTCAGGAGGAAATACGTTTGGACTGAGAAATTACGGACTGCATTTCTTCATCCCTGGTAGGAAAACACATACTTTGAGAACTAGCAAAGCACTGTTACTCTGGAGTGACAGTTAAGAGAAATATAACTGAAGTAGATCCAGAGGACATTTGCCAAAAAAAATTCGCATCCTTCCTGGTTTGTAAATTCTGAGCACCTTAAGTACTTGGCAAAACGTTTTTAAGCTACAGCAGGCAAAATTCCAGCTGCAAAATTAGAACTTTAAAGAGGTTTGATTAATTTGCCATTCAGGCTTGTACTATTATAATTATGTTGTCTCTTGGCTGTTTGATTAAAGAAATAAGTAATCCACTTCAGCATTAGAGGCATTAATATCGAACGTGCTGATCCTGGTGGGAACTTAATACTTCCTTCTATATAGACAATGATACAATCATTTAGTAGATGGGAAATGGCATCTTTGTCTTCAGGTGTCACACTGTAAGTAACGACAGGAAAAGCAAAGCTGCTCTGCCATGGCAAGCTCACTGTGTAAAAGAGGCTGAGTCATCTCTGCACACAGTTAGAAAGTAGATGGTTTTTTTCCATAAGAGCTCTCTTGTTCTGAAAGGTCTGTGCCACATATTTTTCACAATAGAATGAAAAGACCCCTGAAAATAAATAAGAGAAATAAGATTTTAGCCAATGCAGAGGCCTGTGACACCAATAAACTATAAATTGACTCATGAAGATATAATCAACATTATATAAATATAAATATATAACTATAACGTATGAAACTAATAAATACTATCTTTAACAGTAGTATGTATTTATAACACTGTGACAACATAGCCAGACAGAACTTTGCTTAAATATTTGAGTAATACAATCATCAAACAGTCAAACAAAGCTAGGTCTGGCTGCACAAAAAAGGAATTCTGACAACTAAAGCTGCCAGAGCTAGAACAAGATAAGCATAAGGGACATCCTTCCAAATACTGGCAGATGACTGACAAGATAAAAGTTATCGGATAAAACTCCCTTTCCTCTTGAGATAGGACAATATTAGCACAAGCACATGGAGCACAAGTGAGCAGAACTGGAGAACTGGAGAAAGTGAAGGAAGACAAGCTCATTTCAGTTCTGACTTCTCTTGTTGAATAGCTTCCAAGCCTGGTCAGTGAGATGTCTGCAACTAAAATCCGCCAAGGGCTCCACCCATTGATAGTAACTATATGGGATGTGCTCCTTGGTATTATTTATTGATAGCTAATTTAGAGTGGGACTCTCAAAAGATGAAGAGTTCTGTGTATTGTTGATGATTAATATTAAAATCTGACCATTAACCAGACTGCTACTAATGAACAAACTCTAAAGCTGGCTTGATTTGCCACTCTTCTAAACAGGTACATCATGGTGGTTCTCTAGATGATATATGAATATGTGTGTATATATATATAATTCTTACATACACTTATGTTCATTTGGAATAAGATATTATGTCATTTTTCCATAATAAGACAATTTACACATAATATACGGAACTTGGGGTAGCATTTGGTATAAACAGCAACATTGACAGAGAAGGACTTCCACATCTTTGCAAGCTAGGAGTCAAAATACCTTATTCTTAAATCCTCCAAAGAATTTAAACTACAATCACCACTTCTAACCTGGAAAACATAACTGAATGGTATTAACAATTTTTCTTCTTAAAGAGCATCAAAAAAGACCTAATTATCTCTGCCTATCCTTCATACCATGTTGGAAATAACCTCTCTTCTCACCCAGAATTCACAGCAGATGGAACTTAGGAGCATTATCTAATTTAATTTCATTTTTATTCAGGAACTACTTAATGCAAATTGCAATAGCAAGTTGCTTCATTACTAGATTAGAGATGCAGGCTCTCATGGCCATTATTCTGTCTGATGCCATGAATCTTGAAAACCCCCTGTTCCCAGCAGCAGCACAGCTGCTGCTGTGAAACAGCCTGAACATTCTGAGTTCTCCAGAAGCAGAGGAATTTGTCTTCAGAAGAGTGAGCTCAAATTTGTTCCAACTCAGGTGAGCATAAACCTTGGGCAAATGCTACAGTCACAATGTTTGGTTTGCTGTGCTTTTTTCCAGCAATTGAAAGAGTTGTTATTTTGACATTTAGTGGAAAATCTGCTTGTGTGGTTGTGCAAAATCTGCTTTGGCTCCACTAGTGGTCTAGAGCTTTGGTGAATCTCTATCTGCTTTCCTGTGTAGCTGAGAAAAGAAGAGGATGTGGCAAGCAATCTAAAGTAGGCAGCTTGTAGAATGAAAGACACCAATAGAGCAAAATATCAATGCAAGAAGAAGCTTACCTGTGAAGTGGTGGTTTTGGGTATCATATCCAAACTATGGATTATACTTGGATTTCTTAGCTCAATCTAAGATTTTTTTTTTTATTGTTCATGTTGTAGAGAAAGAGAAATGCATGTCTGTGCCATAGGGTAGGCTAGGATTTACATACAGTTTTATCAATTCTTGATCTTGCAGGCTGTTGCACAAAATCTTAAGTGCCATTTACACGGAAAGAAAGTGGCACCTGAAAGAATCAGCTTGAAGTTAATGAGATCATTTATAGAGATAAATTCATATTATAAGGTTTCTTTTTTAAAAAGTATGTAAGCTAGAAAAGCAAACTTATATGAAAACAACTCATTAGTCAGAGAGTTATCATAAAACTGAACCTCTGCCTTACACAGCTCTTAAATGAAACTATATTCCCTAACTACTGTTTTCTAACATACAAATAGATTTTATATGTATTTTAGTATAAATATTTAAACAACGTGATGGATATCTCCATCTGTTTGAGGCATTCTAGGTTTTCTGTTTCTATTCTGGCACCAAAGACTGCCACTGAAATGTTTTTAAGTTGCATTGCATTTAGGCCTAAAAATTATATCACTTCATTAGATTTAGAGTATGAAATATGTTACAAAAATGTAAGATCTTAAAATAGATCTTAAAATTGCTCTGTACAGTACAAATTAGTGTCTAGTTTTACATAATGATGACACAATTCCCTGATCTATAATAGACTTGAACCAAGTGTAACACTAGCATCACTGTTGCAGATTTGGGCTTTTAAAACCAAAGTTTCACCTGTGGTAGTTGAAATTCTAGTGCCAAATCTTCAGAAGTCAGGGAGTTATAAATCATATTTTGAGCTTCCATGGAGTTGTGACCACAGATCTGTATCTCAAATCTTTACATTCAATTCTACATCAAAGTTGCAGAATGGTTTGGTTTGGAAGGCATCTTAAAGAGCATCTAGTTCTAAACCCTGCCATGGGCAGGGTTACCTTTCACTGGACCAGCTTGCTCAGGGACAATCCAGCCTGGCCTTGATCACTTCAAAGTGTGGGGCAGCCACAGCTTCTCTGGGAACTATTCCCTTGACTCATCACCCTCAGAGTAACGAATTTTTTCCTAATATCTGTTCTAAACCAATTTTCTTTCCGTTTGAATCCATTTCCTAGTCCCATTACTAAATGCTTTTGGAAAAAATCCTTCTCCATTTTTGTTGTAGGTTTCCTTTAGTTACTGGAAGGCCACAATTAAGTCACCCAAAGCCTTTTCTTTTCCAGTTGGGACCAATCCCAAGTGTCTCAGTGTTTCCTCATAGGAGAGGTTCTCCATCCCTCTAATCACCCTGGTGACCACCTCTGGACTTGCTGCAACAGTTCCCTGTCCTTCCTGTGCTGGGACCCCAGAGCTGATGCAGCACTGCAGGTGGGGTCTCACCAGAGCAGAGCAGAGGGGCAGAATCCCCTCCCTCCCCTGCTGCCCACACTGCTTTGGATGTAGCCCAGGATACATTTGGTTTCTGGGCTGTGAGTGCACATGGCTGGGTCATGTCCAGCCATTCCAGCATTCCCAAGTTCTCAGCAGGGCTGCTCTGATTTGTTCACCCCCCAGCCTGTGTTGATACTGACCAGCAGTACCTTTTACTTGCTCTTGTTACACCTCATGAGATCCCCATAGGCCACTTCTAGAGCTTGTCCAGGTCCCTCTGGATGTCATCCTTCCTTCAGGTGTGTCAACTACACCACTCATCTTGGTGTCATCTGCAAATATGCTGAGAGTGCACTTGATCCCTCTATGTTATTAATGAGTATATTAAATGTCACAGGTATGGACTCCTGAGGGACGCCACTTTTGTCTGATGTCTATCAGGACTCTTAGCCATTGACTACTGTCCTACTAAATAAAACTTTCAAATTCATCTTTTATAAAAGTTAGAAGATGTCATAAAACCTCTCACAGAAACCAATGCCTGTTCAGATAAACAAAACAAAGGATTAAAGATCTGATATAGTAAAATGTTTAGCATCCTTACCACTCGTCATTTTAGTGAGAGGCTTAAGGGCAGTCACTACTTCATGATATTTCCATAGACTTGCCATAGGTGTGGCTTTCATTTGTATCTTTAATGTGTCTTTGACATACAGATATGGACAACAGACTGGGATCTATCATTATAAACATCTACAGTCAATGAAAGTATCAAAACTACTTTCACTATAGAACATTTCACGTGCAGCATTTATTTTGAAGCATATTCCTCCCCGATGTGCTGACCTAGGAGTTATCTGTATAACTATCAGCTGAAACTCAAAACACCAGAGGAACTGTAGAGAAAATATCTGAAATATTGCTTTATAACCAAAACAAATTGGTTAATCAACATCACAGAAAGCTGGTAAAACAAATTAGTAGAATTGGAAGTCTAGTAGAAC